>NC_081182.1:52600009-52965333 GCF_029867415.1 Vicia villosa | reverse complement strand
AGCCACACTCTGCCTATAAATTAGTCCGCCTCTGTATAGTAACCAAAAAAACCGACAGAGCCAAAATATTTCGATGTAAAATTATATCTGGATACATAATTTAAAATTAAATTTTTAGGTTTTTTTTCTTCATCAAAAAACTTTAGAATGAGTTCTTCATTTTTCAAAAGTAGAAAATTTAAAGGTTAAATTACAGTTTTGGTCCCCCTATTTTGGCCAACTCATGAAATCAGTCCTCCTATTTATTTTTTAAACAGTTTTGGTCCCCCATGTCCATTTTTCATTCCAAAAACACTGTTGTGTTTTATTTTTTAGATACGTAGCATACTTTTATTGACTTGGAATAAGAAATATTAATTATTGACGATGTTTTCCTCCTTTAATCGTCTTCTCTGATCGTCGTCTTTTTCTCTCAGCTTGCTCGTTCATCTCTTTCATTCTCCAAAAAAATGCTCTCTATGTTCTCTCTCGTTCAGAAAGTATCACAGGAATACAAAAAACTGAAAAAAAATCAACATTTTTTAGACGAAAAATGGACATGAGGGACCAAAACTGTTTAAAAAATAAATAGAGAGACTGATTTTGTGAATTGGCCAAAATAGGGGACCTAAACTGTAATTTAGCCAAATTTAAAAGTAATGTATTCAGTTTTTTTCCGTTAATTAAATATACTTTTTGCACCAACTAGATGGATACACGTGCGTTCAAACAGCTATTAATATGATACACACATTTTTGTTTTTTAAATGTAATAAAAAAGTAAATAAGAAAAACAAAATTATTTTACCAAATAGTTTATATATCATATTTAAAATAAAAATAGTTATTTTATTAAAATTGTTTTACATCAATAATATATATTTCAGTTTTTTATATATTATCTTTAAAAATATTGTATCTTAAATTTAAAATAATTTAAAATAATTTCAAAATAAAAATTTTATTAACATAAATAATTAAAATGCAACGCATTTGTCTCGTGTTTGGATACATACATTATTTTAAATATATTTATTTTTATTTTTTTAATTGTACAAAAAATGTAATAATACAATGCTTCCAACATAAAATTTATGGTTCTTGCATGCATCCGCATGTAGTTTCACCGGAAAAACTCAGTTTATTTCAAACAAAAAATACAAAAACTTAAAAAAAAAAAAAAGGCCTCAAAATGCACCTCGTATTATCTTCTCCAATGAGTTGCTCACCAGAGTTTGACATTTGGTAACCTCGAGTCATGAGACATACGTCATTAGACTTGTTTCATCTGTGCGAATCCAACCAATACCTCCATTGAAATTTATTTAAACTGTATGAAGCGGTTTTAGAAAACACGATGCATTTTTAGAAAAGTAAAAGTAAAATTAAATTATGAAATCAAGTGATCAATGAAAGGTAAGGGGAAAGAATCAGGGAACCAAAAGCTACACAAAGGTATCTAGTTTTAGTTAAAATGATGTCTCAACTGCATTGTCCAAGTGGTGATCGAAGTAGCTGAATTGGTGACTTGGTTAGAACGACTCAGATGGTCTTAGTGCTTGGTTCTTATTGCTATAGCTTTAGAGAACACCGAAGATGCTAATGGAATCAAGAAATGAAGTTGAATTTGCTTACAATTTGAGAACGATCTCTAAAAGTTTCAGTGGAAAGTGTGAGTTTTAGCAGAGGTTTGGGGGGCTTTTCAAGCTTGAGAATAAAGGCAATAGCTTCCTCCACTTATAGGAGAGTGAATGGTGATCTCATACATGTGAATTGGATGGCAAATCGTGTGAGTTTGTTTGCACTCAAAAGTGAGAAAATTGTGACTTCATGTGCACCAAAACGCATTCAAACTTGAGGATTATGAGTCGTTTTTACTTCACAACACTTCACTAACAACATTAGGGTCCAAAACGCGTGTTAATTTGGCATGCAAAATGAATTAAGTTAATTCAAAATTCTGATTAAAAGAGCAAATCAGATTCCATGTGCCCATGTTCAAACTTGTATTCCCATCAATACAAGAAACATTATGACCTCATTCTTTTTGCAATGTACTGTCCTTATGGCAAAGAGTACAATGTGCCAAGAAGGTATTCATTTGGACACCTGAGCCAAAATTTACGACCTATTGAAGTTGGTACATTAGTAGAAACTCATGAAGGAACTGTTGAAGTTAAGAAATCTTGATTAAATACATTGAGTCAAGAATACGAGTTATTTAGAATGCAACCCAAAGAATCCATTCTCGACTTACAAAAAGGATTCGTTCACTTAGTAAATCATTTCGGTGCACTTGGGAAGAAGCTCACTGCCGAAGAACAAAATCTAAAAGTGCTTAGATCCTTAACCAGAGAATGGCAACCAAAAGTAACAGCGATATCCGAGAAGAAGAATCTATTTAGAATGACTTCCACAACATTGTTCAGTAAACTTCAAGAATATGAATTGGAACTCGGAAGACTTGAAACACATGAAATTCAAGTAAGAGATTCAAAATACATTGCCTTAAAGAAGAGAGTCAAACATCATAATAGCAATCAAGAGGATGAGTCCACTAGTCATGAAAATGATGATTTTATCAAAAAGTTTAAAAAGTTTCCAAGAAAAGAAAGGAAAAAGGAGATCATTAAAGAGGAAGCACCATAAGGGAAGGTTAAATGCTTTGAATGTGGAGAAAAATGACACGTTAAAAGTGAATGCCCTACACTTGAAAAGAAGAATAAATATTTCAAAAGAAATAAGGACAAAAGGCCAAAGAAAGCATATGTAGCATGGGATGACAATGAAATAAGTTCATCTTCAGATAAAGAACATGTGAATCTTGCACTGGTAGCAACATAGCATTCTGATGATGAAGACAATGAGGTTAGTAATGAATTTTCCCTTTTTGATAATAATGTTCAAGGTGCTATAAATGAACTACTTAATGAATGAAAAATCTTGTATAGAACGGTATCAACTCAAGACAAACAAACCAAATCTCTTGAAGAGAAAATTGATACAATGCAAAAAGATTTTGAGGTTTAAAAATAACAATATGTTGATAAAGAGACACAAAACTCTACATGCAATAATTGTGAATCACTTATTTTCCAAATTGTCCAATTAAGGAGATTTTTTGAAAGATATGAAAAATGAGAAATTGGTATGGAGGGTGTCCTCAGTCAACAAAGATTTTCTAATGATAAAAGTGGTCTTGGTTATTCAAAGTTTAAAACAAGTACTAGTAAAACTATCTTTGTTAAGGCAAATGACCAATCCAACAAGGAAAAAGTGAATAAAGCACAAAAGGTTCATTATTATCATAAAAGGAAAAGTTTTGTTAAGAAGAAATCTTATACTCCTAGATATAGAAGTAATTTTGAACCTACTTGCTTTTATTGTGGTATTGTTGGTCATGCACCTAATGCTTGCTATGTTAGAAACTTTAGTACGGCAAGGGGATATTATGTGTGGGTTAAGAAAGTAACTAACTATGAAGGACCCAAAGCAATTTGGGTACCTAACAAAACTTAATTTGTTTTGTAGGTATGCCCGAAGACCACATCAAATCTTTGGTATTTCGATAGTGGTTGTCCCAAGCATATGACGGGAGACACAAACTAACTTTCAAATCTAGTTCTAAAAGTCCAGGGTTATTTCATAAATTCTTGACATTGGCAAAGTTGAAGCACTAAATTTCGTAACCAATTGAAGATGTACTTTATGTTGAAAGACTCAAGTAAAATCTTCTAAGCAAAAGTCAACTTTGTGACAAAGGCTTCAAAATCATATTCACCAAAGATTAATGTTTGATGAAGTCACTCATGAGGTAAAACTCATAAGAAAAGAAGTAATATTTTTCATGATTTAATTAGATAATTTATCTTTTTCCCATCCTTTTTGCTAATGACAAAGGGGGAGAAGATATATGTGTATGTGCATGCTTGGTTCTAACTTTTGCTGCCATAAAGAAGTTAACTTCTCTATGAATCAAGGGAGATTTTTGATCAAGAGGGAGTTATAAAAGTTAGGGGGAGCATTCACATAAGAACTTCTCATTTATTCTAAGAGATTCAATCATTTCAACTTTCAATGGTTGTCATCATCAAAAAGGGGGAGATTGTGAAGTTATGCTTCTTTAACATTGTGTTTTGATGAAGACAAATTTAAATTTCTCAAGACCATGGACATATATCAAAGAAGAAGGAAAAAAGATGCACGACTTTAATCAAGTTTTGTGATCAAGTTTCAAGGTATATGAAATCTTTAACAAATATAATCTTAGTGCTCAATCTCTTAAAATCATGCATTTATAAATTTCATATAAACCTTGATGAAATTATTTTCAAATGTTTTTACAAGTGTTGGAAAATATTGTTTTGCCATTAGATATATCTTATGCATACTTTCAATGAATTGTGAATTAGCTTAATTGGTTGAAAGACATGTGTAAAAGAATTAAAAGTTCTTGGGTTCAATTCTTGTGGATGACATTTTTTTATTAAAAATATTTTCAAAATGTTTATTTTCAAAAGCATGCAATCGATTACCTGTATGTTCTGAAATTTTCACGTAGATTTATTCCATGTAATCTATTGCAATTTTGATGCAATCCATTAAACTTGAGTTATTTTGAAAAATGTTGCAACGTAAATACCTTTTCAACAATCCATTTCATGGCATCAATTCAATTTAAACCAAATTATTTTCGGTAATAATTTCCAACCATTGCCATGATTTTTGAATGGTTGCTTGCACTCTATAAATTAATTTCAAAATTATATTTTACAATAACCTTTTACAAAATTCTCATAAAATCTCTCTGCATTATCTATCATATAAGAAAAGCGAGTCTACTTTCTCCACAACAAGCCACGCGGCTTCTTCCTAAAAATGACATGTGTCTTCCTTCCTTCCTCTTTCCCTTCATTCATTTGTTTTCCTTTCTCTTTCCCTTCATTCATTTGTTTTTCTCCTCAATCAATTCTGTAATGTCATTAATTTGTTTTCCTCCTCAACCAATTCTGTAACGTTGGCGGTTACGATTTTCAATAATTCATATTCCTTCCCATTGTTGAACTGAAACCAAAACACAACAGCAAAATTAAATGCAAATCCTCCTGAACAATCAAACACAAAAATTCATATTAGAAATTCTACAAAAATTCATACAATTGAGGTATGAAACATCAACCTGGCTTTTTGTGTTTTATGTTATTTCATTTTTTCCTTCTACAAGCTTTCTACTTACCGCACTTTAATCTTCCACTCAAAGGCACCTGCTCTGGTCTCCTCCATAACAACCGACCCTCTGCAGGTATTTACCTCAGTACACTATTTTTAGTATTCCTTTGTTTCATTGGATTTGCTAGGATGAAGATATATGTTATGCGTTACGAATACTTTTAATAATCTGCAGATTAAAGAGAGGGTTGATGAGGCAAAAACAGATGCCGACGAAGAAGTGATTTCGTTACGGTAACCTTCATTTCACTTTCAATTTGAGCATAATTTTATTTTGCATAAATACCATATATTGGTGCATATAATTAATAGTTTTTCTCTAATACATCATGTAACAGGATCTTGAGATCACATCTAAGCACCGAATCCAAGAACACCGATTGGTAAAAGACAATTTCCACATGGTCAAATGAATCAACATCCTTGAAAGGCTTGTGTGATGGAGAACTCTCATCAAACAAGCTTAAGAAGATTATCAAATTGGAGAAGAATGATTAGTTGTGGCTATAGTTTTTTATTTGTCTTTGTTGCTATTAGTCTGTTTTATGTTAACAATCACTATTATTTTGGTTTTATCGCACTTTTCGTTATTAAGTTGGATATGTAGGATTACACCTGTGTTACTTTGAGTTATCATAACTCAATGTTAACACACATATTTTTGCATTCGTGTGTTTGGTTTAAATAATTATGATTATTTCTCAAGAATGGGTCCTAAGAAGTCTGGATACTTCAAAATGATTAAAATTTATTTAAGTGTTAGTGTCTTACAAGAATACTACACTCCTTGAGTGGTTCTTCTTATTTGGTTACATAAATTATTGTAATTGAGAAGTAAAATTTTATATATATATATATATATATATATATATATATATATATATATATATATATATATATATATATATATATATATATATATATATATATATAGAGAGAGAGAGAGAGAGAGAGAGAGAGAGAGAGATGAGAGATATTCTTACTCCAAGAGTAAGTTATCAAGACTTACTTCTCATCATGACCATTGATTCGTTTCAATTTAATGGTTAAAATTAAAAGTAATTAAATGTGGAGAGAGAAAAATAATACTCATTAATTTTAACCAATAGATTGAGAAGAATCAATGGTCATGATGAGGAGTAAGTCTTGATAACTTATTCTTGGAATAAAAATATCACTCCTCATATATATATATATATATATGCTAAAATATAATGGTCTTTAAGAGTATTAACCTGAGAAACATTTTTTTAATAATTACGATATAAAAAATATTAAAGGTAATCAATAATATATATTTTATTTAAATAACATTTATAATACTCTTAGATTGTAGAGTATTAATAGCAATAATAACATATACCTAAGATTGAAAAATAAATTAATGTAATTATATTGAATAAAGTTTATAATGATACAATATAATTGTCTTTAAAATTAATAAATAAGAAGCTTTTAAAATATAAGAGGGGTATATGAATTCTTGAATGAGAAACGTTAAAAATATAACAGGGGTATTGAAATTTATGAATGAGAAATGTTCTTGCATTAATTACAAATATACATTCTATTTAGATGACATTTATAATACACTCCAATAATATGGTATAAATAATAATAATAATAATAATAATAATAATAATAATAATAATAAAAATAATAATAATAATAATAATAATAATAATAATAATAATAATGTAAATTTTAGACTGAAATATAAATGTTAATATAATTTTTTGAGAAATTTTAGAATAAAGAATGAAATTATGTAGTGAAAATATCTAAATTTAAAATCAAATCAAATAATAAATAAATAAATAAATTATTCATATGTTATAGCTAATAAAAAAAGTTATTAAAATAAAAAATAAATAAAGTGTGAATACAGTGAAGCAAAAATAATTTAAATATAATTAAAATATATTTTTTATTTAAATGACATTTATAATACATTCAAATAATAAGTATTAATTTACATAACATCCTAATTTAATTATGTTTTTTTTTACTTTATGGATCTTTAGTAACACTCATGACCTCTCACATGCTCATTATTACATTTAAAATGAAAATTTGTATATGTAACTGATTAAAACCATTATAATCAACAATTAATATTAAAACAAAATTGTTATGGATTAAATTTGATAATTACAATAATAAATTATTTAGTTCTTTATTTAAAACTGTAATTAATAAAATATGTTGATGATAATATATAATCATTATAAACACAAAAATAAATAAATACATTTTTAATTACTACTCAATAAAAATTTAAAATAAAAAAAAAGACATGTTGCATTATTACTTCTATTATTATTATTAATATTATTATTATTATTATTATTATTATTATTATTATTATTATTATTATTATTATTATTATCATTGTTATTATTATTATTATAATAATAATAATAATTATTATTATTATTATTATTATTAGTGACATAAATATTAACGAGAATTCAGGTTATAAAATCAATGATCTAATATTTTAAATAGACTTTACTATTATGTTAAATTTATAATTTGGATTAAAATTTTTGTAAAAATAATTCATTTTTTAAACATGAAATATTATTGTTCATTATTAAAATGCAAAAATAAGTTAGTAGAAAATATTATAAAAATTTGTTTTTTTATATGTATTTATAATTGTTAATTTATTTTTTATATAAAAATTTATATTTTATATATAAAAAATGATTTTTTCTAACACTAAATAATGACAACTAGGAAACCATAGAATAGAATTGAAAAGTTATATTGTATTTAAGTAATTTATATTAGTAAATAACATAAATTTATAATTAACATAGGTATCATAAATATTAATATAAATTAACAACATGAAATTAATGGTTGAGATTTGAAATTTGAAAAAAATGGAAGAAAAATCTTGAGAGAATCCTTTTTGTTATATTTTTGTTAAATGTATGTTTTTTTAACTAATCGTTGTTATTTGATATATATTGTTATTTTAAAAGTGGTGTATTAATCTAGAATAAACTATTTACTGTAGGAATTATTGATAAAGTAATTGAATTAGATTATTTTTTATGGTGCAAGAAATAATTTAATTTTATATAATTGAAACTAAAAAGTTAAACTGTAACGGAAAATTAATTAAGATTGAATGTTATGGCATGTAAATAAAATGTTATTATATAATAATATATATAATATTAATTAATAATAAATATTTCACAACATTCTTTAACAAAATAAGCAAATAAAAGATTAATCTTGAAAATAAAAAACTCAAAAATCAAAACCCAATAAATCTAATAATAAAAAAAACAATATTTTTCTGGGAAATCACAACCCATTGGATAGAAATGAAATAATAATAATTTTAATTAAGAACAATAGAAAACAAAAAGAATACAAAACCCTATTAATGTAATCATGTGATAATAATGATGAAATTGTAACACTCATGACCTCTCACATGCTCATTATTACATTTAAAATGAAAATTTGTATATGTAACTGATTAAAACTATTATAATCAACAATTAATATTAAAATCAAATTGTTATGGATTAAATTTGTTGAATTAAATTTGTTAATTACAATAATAATTTAATATTGAGAAACTATAGATTTCTTCACAAGTTTATAGGACAACCTTTTTATGACAGCTATTCCTTGAAAATAAAAATTTCACTTAATTCCAAACAATGTTGACAACATTGATTAATTCATGTGTTTTTCCATTTTAGTGTATCACATATATGTTCATAGTTTTCCAAACATTTTAATGCACCCACTTAGCTATTTTCAGGGTACAAATATCCACACAAAGATACACATATATGTTCATAGTTTTCCAAACATTTTAATGCACCCACTTAGCTATTTTCAGGGTACAAATATCCACACAAAGAAGTGGAGGAAAAAAATTACAATGAATAATCATAAACTTGGGAATTTTTTTGGAAATATAAAAAATGTTAGCTACGACTTTGCACATTATTTATTAGGATTTTCCATTATTCATATATAAAAATATAGTAACAGTTAATCATCTTATTTAATCATTGAGAACCAATAATGAACTGGCCAAAATTGATGAACTAGAAGTTTTGTAAACCAAAACTAGTAGAAGACCCGTGCCGCACGGGTAAATTCATTCATATATTATAGATTATTCGATAAGGTTTGGTTGTTACTGATATATAATTGTTATTATAAAACAATTAATAATTGCAAATATTTAAAAATAAATATGTGACAAATATTTACAATATTATATTATAAATTCAATATGTCTAATAATTATAAATATTTACAAATATCATTAATAACTATAAATATTTACAAATATTTTTGTTGATTAAAATAAAAATAGGTATTACGGTGATAGTGACCCGTAAAAATAGTGAGTTTCAGTGATAAAATTCACATAAAAAATGTATTATGCTTATAGTGACTCATGAAAATAGTGAGTTTCGGTGATAAAATTCACAGGTGTTGGTAAAATTTACAAATATCACTTTTATTATTTTCTTATAATACAATAATAATTGATTAGTGATAAAATTCTTAAGAATTACATTATAAATTACAAAATGAGATGGTAAAAAAATTACAAAATGAAAAACTATGATGTAAATCTTTGAATTTTTTCTTGGAATAACCACTTTTTGAAAGAAAAAAACGCAAATAACCATGTTTTAGAAGTATTTACGCAACTAACCAGGTTTCAGAAACGATTAGCACGCATAAGCCACTTCAAATGGCGCATGCATGCAAAAAAGTGGAGCATGCGCCACTTCATCTGGCGCATTGGTATAACTTTTACACGTGACGCCATCTCATTTGGTGCATGCATGTAAAAAGTAAAGCATGCGCCACTTCACTTGGCGCATATGTGTATTTTTTTTTTATATTAGGTATAAATGGAGAAAATAGATAATATTAATTTAAAGTTGTGATTACATGGTTGAAAAAATAATACATCTATCGATCAGATCGCAGTTTTTGCAGTCCAAATCGCTGCATCTTCATGGTTGTGTTCATGGTCCAATCCCAAATATGGTCTCCAAATCAACTGCAAAAAAAATTATATTAAGATTTATCAATTAAAAAATAAATTATTTATAACTAATGAGTTTAGTGGTAATACATCATCTGGTCCAAGGTGATCGATAAGATTGCGATAGATGTATTATTTTTTCAACCATGTAATCACAACTTTAAATTAATATTATCTATTTTCTCCATTTATACCTAATATAAAAAAACAAAAAAAATAAATAAATAAAATACACCTATGCGCCAAGTGAAGTGGCGCATGCTTTACTTTTTTTACATGCATGCGTCAAATGAGATGGCGCCACGTATAAAAGTTATACCAATGCGCCATATGAAGTGGCGCATGCTCCACTTTTGTGCATGTATGCGCCATTTGAAGTGGCTTATGCGTTTTGATCGTTTCTGAAACCTGGTTAGTTGCGTAAATACTTCAGAAACATGGTTATTTGTATTTTTTTTTCAAAAAGTGGTTATTCAAAAAAAAAATTCTAAATCTTTCAACAAACATTAAGAAGAAATTTATAATTATATTATATGGAATTCGTGTGTCATATTATAAAAGTTTTTTTTGTAACTCTTTTTTAAGTGAAGGCTTTTTTTTGGTTTACGTTTAAATAAATGTAAAAAAGAATGTAATTTTTAAAACTTAATTTTTAAACTGCAACTCAATATTTATTAATTATGCTTTTAATTATTTTTCATAGGAAAAAAAGATGCACTGGAATAATAAATGATAAAATTATCAATATTTATAAATTATTTGTATTTTAAGTGTGGAAACTACTTGTCTTAACCATTTCATAAGGTTATAAGTTAGCATATGCAATTTATATTCTTCACCAAAATCAAGCTTTTTAAAGTGAAAATATATACTTTAAGTGACCCTGAACTTTTATTACGATGGTTTTATGATTAAAAATGAAATAAATTTCTTAATGAGATTTCAAAACTCCAACAAAAAGATCACATTGTAAAAGTGTCTGAAGAGGAAGTAACTCTCATTTTAAACTATATTAGATTATGCTTGAAAGCTTGGTTTGAAAATTCAAATTATATGTAGTCACAAATTCATACAATCAAGTTATCTCAAATCAGAATTATTGAATAACAGATCTAAATTAGATTTTCATTGTCTTCAAATCTCCGTCGAGAAACTTGTAGTGCACACGAGTGGTCCCTAATCTCCATTGAGACACAAGCTGCATTCTTCCTTCCCAACCAAATGTTTTCCATATGTAGTATTACTCAGAGATCAAACCCCTACCATTTGTGTACTGGGTCCAAATCCCTTACCATTTGGACTAATCAATTGTTTGTCTTCTCAAATCAATTCTATCAAAATCTACAACAAACAATTCAAGCAATAGTCTAAAAAGTGCAGCAAACAACGGGACATAACACATCAATACTGGAACTGCAAGCAACTATGTCACAATCTCCCCTGAAACTTGTCCACTCCATTGGAGAGACTCTAAAGAGAGAGACAACCAAGGAGAAAAACATAGTTGTTCATCTCAGTGATTTTTGTGTTTATTGTATTTTCAGCTTCATCCCCATGTCTTTGGGGATAACAACAAATACTATGAGCCTGAATAACACATTTCAAACCCTGGTCTCAAATACAACTATGTCTAAGAAAGTGGGAGAAAACAAAAAAGAAACAACTGTTGGTAAGTACTAAACCAATATGTGTCTAACTTTCTCAAGTCTATTGAATTTCTTTATAAAGGTTGGACAAAGTTGCAAGCTCCACTCAAAAATTTGTTAACAAAGAACTAATTACAACCAAGTGCAATTCAAAAATATGGAATAACATCAAACTAAGAGTACTTTCTTTCCCATCTGAGCTGAAGCTAAAAATGCTAGTCTCATCTGGCTTAAAAAGAATAGAACTGATGGAAGAATCGTGTGCAGGCCAACCACTGATTTGTAGATCAGCAGACACGTCTTTGGGTTTGTTAAGGATGCATGACATGATTGTCAAACCATGTGAGTCTTCTAGACATTCAAATGTGTTTTCTTATGTTTAAAATTAAAATAAAAAACGGCAAAATTTATTTCATGAGTAACTTATACAAGCTATAAATTTTTTTATTAATACACATAAGCAACCAAGTGAATAAAAAGGATACCGAACATGTGAATCATTCCATCAGCAGAATCTGCTAAAATCTTCCCATTGTGATTGAAACATAGAAAAGTAATTGTCGGTGGATCTTCTACAAGAGTAAGAACTGTCTTTGTGGAATCCAAAATTAAACATAGTCGTTGAATGGCTTTATGGATTCCTTCAGTATTTAATATTTTGATGCATGCCCTCTAGATGCTGCTGCAGACACAAAAATAGGTTCAAAGACTTCCCTAGCAACTGCAATTGATCCTCTTGCCATGCCAAAAAGCGAACTGCAGGGATATGTTGAGGTGGTAAAGCGGCAAGCAACAAAAGTTTTGGAAATATTTATCCGGGAATTTATCGTCTCCACAGGGACTAGTGCATTGAACTGCCGTTCAACAGTTTCCATAGTTATAAGTTTGAATTGAATTTGTTAAAGATAAAAAATGGAAAAGTAAATATTAACACAAAAAGAATTCATTCTTTAGAGAGAAGAAACTATCAAGTATTGCATATAATTTACTCTTCACAAACTTAAACTTATTGACCGAATATACTCAACTTGCAACCTATCAATATTACCACATGTCAACAACACAACCCACAAAATTATCTAAGTGACGATCTCTCAGACACCTAAACAACACATGAGAAATCCGAGCTTCCCGTAAATGTCGATCTCTCAGACAAACACGACCACTCAGACGCATTAAACACTGACACTAAGTGATTATCAACCTAATCCATCTCTGCAATTAAGTTAATAGAAAATCATCCTAGATAAGCATTAGAGCCCTACATCTCTATAGCAACTCAAACACATAGCCACAAAGCAATAATCTAAGACAATAATCCATAAAAATATGAAAGCAAGATTTATATAACATAATAGTCAACAAATATACATGAGATCATAGTAGATCTACACAAAACCCACAAATGAAACCACAAAGAGAAGAAAAGAAGAAAAACCCAAAAATCTCCCGGTTTGTCGGCTCCGATTGATGAAGGATTCAACCCCGGATCATCCATTTGACAGCTCCAATGTGTTTTCTAGCATCTTTCCACTCAAAAAATGCTATTGGATGGATTGGAGCTCTAAAATATCCAACCATCCTTGAAAAAATGATTTCCAACAGCTTTATTGCGTTTTCTGCCGACACTGATTCGCCCGGCGACTAAAATGGTTCGCCCGGCGACTCCAGGCAGTAGCAAAACACATTTTTGGGCCAGTCGGGCTCGCCCGGCGAGCCTAATCCTTCGCCCGGCGAGTGACACCAGTAGCAGAAAAATTCTGCACTGTTTCGGCCATAACTCGAGAACCGTAACTCCAATTTGCGCCCGGTTCGAAGCGTTGGAAAGCTTATTCCATGCTCTATCCAATAATGAATGAATATCAACTAAATTGATGATTTATTTTTATTTGATTTTGAGATTTATTCGATGATTCGTTGGTTCCGTCGCTCAAAATTGCGCGTTTTGAAGCCGTGTCTTTGGCACTTTATTGCTCGTGCTCCAAAAGCGGCTCGATATCTACAAAATGAATAGAAAACTATCAAATGGTATATAAATGAATAAAAACTCAATTAAATCCTATTTATACATATTTATACAAAAAGCGGGGAATTATTCAGAGAATATAATACAAAAGAATTGATAAGTGCCACAAAACAATAGTAAAAATAACGAATTTCTGGCACTCAACACTCTCCCCAACTTTATACTTGTTTGTCCTCAAACAAGAAACAAACAACTCAAGAAACGAAAGCGATCAACCAAAGAATCACGAATCGACAAGTTTTGAAAAACGAAAACAAATGTATGGCTCAAATGAAAAATGGTACACACAAAGTAAACACTTACCACTAAACTACGACGATAACATAAACATGAAACAAACGCAAACTAAAATTAATATACCAAACATTCTAAAACAATACTAGTTCAAAAATGAATCACACCTAGCAAAATGAAATCATCGGTAGATGACAAACACACAAGATAAGGTAATTTCACTCATCCACAATCTTGCAAACAAAAGACTAAATTATGCAGTCATCCAAAAATTATGTTGAAAACACAAATGCAAGAATCACAAGGACTTTTCAAGGTTGTAATGTGGCTTGGTTAACAAACAAGGGATAATTCCTAAGGCTAATCGAAACAAAAATTTGCCCAAACCTAAGGGAGTGATCAACTCACAAAAGTTCAAACACAAAATTCCAATCAAACTTCCTCATCAATCCACATTTCACACCAAAGCACCATACTTATTTGCACCATTATTCAAACTCTTTTTTTTTCTTTCTCAAAACTTTTCTCTTTTTTCTTTCTTTTTCTTTTCACTTTTTTTTTTTCACATATTTTTTTCTTTTCTTTCAACCTCATAGCAATCAACCAATAAGTACACAATCATTCTCTCCCCAACTTGAATTCAACCATATTATCAAAATGTGAATACTCCCTACTTTCTAAGGCAAGGTAAAAATTCAAACCAAAAATCATGGTTAAGGGTTCAAGAAAACAAAGAATCAACATCCATACAAAAATGAGAACCAAACACTCATAGACAAGCATTTAGCAAAAACAACGTGGACATTGACAAAAAGGCTCAAAGGAGGTACTAATGATCACACACTCACAAGGTGAATTGTCTATTTGGCCAAGGTAGTTGTGCTCAAAATGAAACAAAAATGCCTTGATCCTTTTCATGCTTTCATATAATCAACACAAACAAAAGATTAAGCATAATAAAATCCAGTTAGAACAAGAATGTGGTCTCCAGCATATGTAAATAATGGAAAGCTACCTCACAAAAAGGGTAGGAACTAAAGTGATTCACAAACGAACAAGTATACAAAAGAATGAATGACATAGAAATTGTAAAAAGCCTAAGTAACATGAATATGCTAAAGTCTAGAAAGCGATAAAAACATACCTTGAATGTGTACAAAACTTTAACAAAATCATTAACATACACTCGCAAGTCGAAACGATCAAACTTGGAAAATCACCTTAAATTTCTCAAGCTACTCAAAACAAGCTCAAAGACAAACACACAACTATTAATATACACAAACTAAAAGACCGGATGAAATTGTCTAAACAAATTTAAAAGTGAAGATATGAAATTTAAGAACTGGTCCGATCTAAATTTGTTTAGACAATTGCATCACACTACCTAAAATAAACACAAACTAAAAAGAATAAACATGCTTGTTTTACGTCATAAGCTCGACGCCTGTTATTAAAGAAAGTTCCTTCAAGTTACTTCCGTCCGGCTATTCCTAACAACACACAAGCAAACGTGAAAAGAACAAACAATGATATAACAAATTCACAACTATAAGTATAAATATAAACAAGTAAGACTATACAATATGTGCGATATATACAAAACTCAAAACAAAAGAAACTATTGCGATGCAAGTTCAATAAAACACCAATCCCCGGCAACGGCGCCATTTTGTTGAGGGCGGTAAAGCGGCAAGCAACAAAAGATTTGGAAGTTTTTATCCGGGAAAAATTATCGTCTCCACAGGGACTAGTGCATTGAACTGCCGTTCAACAGTTTCCATAGTTATGAGTTTGGATTGAATTTGTTAAAGATAAAAAATGGAAAAGTAAATATTAACACAAAAAGAATTCATTCTTTAGAGAGAAGAAACTATCAAGTATTGCATATAATTTACTCTTCACAAACTTAAACTTATTGACCGAATATACTCAACTTGCAACCTATCAATATTACCACATGTCAACAACACAACCCACAAAATTATCTAAGTGACGATCTCTCAGACACCTAAACAACACATGAGAAATCCGAGCTTCCCGTAAATGTCGATCTCTCAAACAAACACGACCACTCAGACGCATTAAGCACTGACACTAAGTGATTATCAACCTAATCCATCTCTGCAATTAAGTTAATAGAAAATCATCCTAGATAAGCATTAGAGCCCTACATCTCTATAGCAACTCAAACACATAGCCACAAAGCAATAATCTAAGACAATAATCCATAAAAATATGAAAGCAAGATTTATATAACATAATAGTCAACAAATATACATGAGATCATAGTAGATCTACACAAAACCCACAAATGAAACCACAAAGAGAAGAAAAGAAGAAAAACCCAAAAATCTCCCGGTTTGTCGGCTCCGATTGATGAAGGATTCAACCCCGGATCATCCATTTGACAGCTCCAATGTGTTTTCTAGCATCTTTCCACTCAAAAAATGCTATTGGATGGATTGGAGCTCTAAAATATCCAACCATCCTTGAAAAAATGATTTCCAACAGCTTTATTGCGTTTTCTGCCGACACTGATTCGCCCGGCGACTAAAATGGTTCGCCCGGCGACTCCAGGCAGTAGCAAAACACATTTTTGGGCCAGTCGGGCTCGCCCGGCGAGCCTAATCCTTCGCCCGGCGAGTGACACCAGTAGCAGAAAAATTCTGCACTGTTTCGGCCATAACTCGAGAACCGTAACTCCAATTTGCGCCCGGTTCGAAGCGTTGGAAAGCTTATTCCATGCTCTATCCAATAATGAATGAATATCAACTAAATTGATGATTTATTTTTATTTGATTTTGAGATTTATTCGATGATTCGTTGGTTCCGTCGCTCAAAATTGCGCGTTTTGAAGCCGTGTCTTTGGCACTTTATTGCTCGTGCTCCAAAAGCGGCTCGATATCTACAAAATGAATAGAAAACTATCAAATGGTATATAAATGAATAAAAACTCAATTAAATCCTATTTATACATATTTATACAAAAAGCGGGGAATTATTCAGAGAATATAATACAAAAGAATTGATAAGTGCCACAAAACAATAGTAAAAATAACGAATTTCTGGCACTCAACAGGATATAATCTCTCGATTAGGAAAGCACGACATTGACTCACTCTATTTGGTGACGAAGCATACGAATTAGAAATGCTGAAGGAATCCGGTCTGGGTCCAATCTCTGTTTTTGAGCAAGTTGCCAGCAAAATTTAGGGAAATCTTTCCAATTCCGTCCATTCGCGCAACACGATTGATATTGTTGAAGCTCCCCATCTATTCTCTAATATTTTCTGCTTTCACCTTGTCATGTGAAGCAAATCATTAGAAACTGACATATATCAATGCAACAAAAATGACACATTGCATTCAGCATTCACATAGCCCATAATTCTCATTCAGAAGCCAAAGTTAACCTTTGTCTATGATAGTCAAATGACTATAACATAAATCCAAATGACTACAACATAAATCCAACATCAACATAAATTAAAAATTACAACTTGAATAGTATAATCAACTATTATCAATGGCCTTCCAACTTCTCAACTTCCAGCATTAATAGCATACTCAGAGACACACCACATCCATTCTCTGCAACATAATATACAGAATTATCATGTTAGTAGTGTTATCTCATTTTTGTGTCAGTGTTAACATGTTATCAGTGTTATCAACAACTACAAATCCAATCACACATTAATGCACTTTTTGTTTTTACACTCAAGGCTACTTATAGAATAAGGCTAAAGCCATGTTATTCCTAAAAACTAATCACTCGGTGTATGACAAAGCTCATTACCATGAACCTGAACCTGTCTAAGTACCATGAACCATAAAGTTCAGTACCACGAACCTGAACCTAAGTACCATGAACCAAAAACTTACTCAAGAATACACTTACAATTAACACACAAAAAATACACTTACAATTAATAGCTAGGAAAAATACTGCAACTCGTTTTCATTCCTCCTTCTCCGTGTAAACAAACACCAACCATGCTTTTCCACTGTTTCTTTCTCGATCCACAACCATAAACTGTCGGAAACCACTTCAAACAGCAGGGTTATGATGTATCAAACAGTTGGGTCATGAATATCAAATTGTTGGGAATCTATGAAAACAGACATAGGAGTACAAGGATCTCGCTGCCAGTTTCTCTTGATCCCGTACAGCATCAACTATTATATCATCATAAAATAAAGCATGTCAAGAAAATTTTGAAATAATAATAAGATTATAGAATAATGCACGTAAATAAGAGATGTCAGAAAATTGCAAAATTATTCTACAGGAAAGTTATCACCAGAGTATTTAAAGACACGATTGAAGTGGATCAATATAATGCAATATTGTACAACCTGGAACTATAAGAGAATATGCTTACTTCAATCTTGACAAATGCTGGCTAAGTGTACGGTATGCATCAATCACTCTTGCAAATTGTTCAGAAGCAAAATATTTTTCTTTCTAACAAATTGAAGCAAATAAAACAAAAAACTGTTAGTATCTCCAAAAACCTATTCAGCTTCACTACCTTACCCATCCCAATTCAAAACAAAAATAGTAAGAAATAAGGAGGAAGTTGTATATGAAATAAAAATTAAGAGGAAAGGATATCTTGTGAAATAAACATGATATTTAGAATGCACCAAGTCAGGATGTAGTTTCTTTTGCCACTCCTTGTACAAGCCCTCCAAATCGACATCTCTACATCATACTTCTTCTCCCTGTTTAAAATTTTTAGGAGAAAAAAACAATACTATGAGTTTCTCAACTTATTATACTGTTCAGATTCAATGTGAATGATACAAAATTCACTGCTCTATCTAACCATTCCTTCTCTGCCACTTATTTTGCTGGAACACTACAAAAATCAAAGAACACAATAAAAAATCTGTTATGAACCAAATATGTTATGAGTACTAGAAGAAGACATGAAAGAAAGAATTAATAAAAGAGGAAAAAACATACCTTTTTAGAGTAGCAGAGGAAGGAGAAACGGAGATGAGGGAGAAAGGAGATTACGACCGATTTAGGGTTTATAGGAGATGAAGGAAGGTTTTAACGCAAATGAAAATAAATCGGGTAAGAGAAGAGAGAAAGGGAGAGAGAATGTGAATTTAATGAAGAAGAGAGAAAGAGAAGTGTGGAAAATGAAATGAACATGAAAATTTCAGACAAACTGTAAGGGGAAATGCGGAGAAGCTGGATTTGAAAGAAGAAAGAAGGAAAAGCATGTATTATTGGAGAAAGAGAGATGGTGTATGAATAAGCTGATAGAGAAAATGAGATTATGAAAAGCAATAGTTTGAAATAACTTTCCCGGGTAATAGCATGCGCCAATTGGCAATTTAAGACAATTTAATTGGTTTTTAAAACTTGGAGGAAAAAACCAATGGATATTAACCATTCCTTCTCTGCCACTTATTTTGCTGGAACACTACAAAAATCAAAGAACGCAATAAAAAATCTGTTATGAACCAAATATGTTATGAGTACAAGAAGAAGACATGAAAGAAAGAATAATAGAAGAGGAAAAAAACATACCTTTTTAGAGTAGCAGAGGAAGGAGAAATGGAGATGAGGAAGAAAGGAGATTACGGCCGATTTAGGGTTTATAGGAGATGAAGGAAGGTTTTAACGGAAATGAAGATAAATCGGGTAAGAGAAGAGAGAAAGGGAGAGAGAATGTGAATTTAGCGAAGAAAAGAGAAAGAGAAGTGTGGAAAATGAAATGAACATGAAACTTTCAGACAAACTGTAAGGGGAAATGCGGAGAAGCTGGATCTGAAAGAAGAAAGAAGGAAAAGCATGTATTGTTGGAGAAAGAGAGATGGTGTATGAAAAAGCTGAGAGAGAAAATGAGATTATGAAAAGCAATAATTTGAAATAACTTTCCCGGGTAATAGCATGCGCCAATTGGCAATTTAAGACTATTTAATTGGTTTTCAAAACTTGGAGGAAAAAACCAATGGATATTAAGAAACACCCAATAGAAATATTAGAAGGGAAGTGCCACTTGGAGGAATGGAAAAATGTGATTGGTGGGAATAAAACTTTGAATTAGCAAATTACAATAAAGGGCTTTTGTAAGAGTAATTATATTTTGCATTACGGGTAAATTAGGGTGTTTGGTGGTATGTTTTATTATTAGTTAGGTAGTTGATACCTAGTGGATTAATGTTTGTTTTCTTTTTTTACTTTCTTAAAAGTTAAAATGACGCGGTTTTATAAAAAAAAATTTAAACAATAACAAAACTTTAAAATTAAAAGTAGTTTTTACCAATTAAAATTTAGAAAATAATAAAACTAAAAATTTCATCGTCAAAATTTTATCTCCATTTACAAAAGAAAAAGATTGTTAAATATTAAAAATCAGTTTAATCTATGATATTTTTGAAATTTTCTAAATGTCATATGTTTTTAGATTATTAAAAAATAGTCATCTAATTAAAATTAATTTAATATTTATACAATCTTATCATCAATATTGATTTATGAGACTGGATTGTCTATTTTTAATAGATGGAATTATATAGTTCAACTAATAACCCTTTCATTCAACCACCAATCTTTTGACCTTGTGATTTTATCAGATAGATAGACTCTCTTTGATAAAAATAATAGTTGACAGATAAGTTATTTTTATATAGGAATAATTATATGATTGATTCAAATATTTTTATAAATTTTCCCATTTTAACTCAAATTTAATCTTTTACTAATACAATTTATTTTCCTCAATCCAAATGCGCAAAAACGACGGATATCCGTGCGAATGCACGGGTATCATACTAGTTTTTAACAGAACTTTCATATTTTGATGTTTTTTGAGAAAACTTTCATATCATTTCAAAAGCATCATGGAGCACTTAAGAGAGTATTTTGTTATTAAATTTCATATTGAAAGAGAAGAAGTCCTTCATAGGATTTATATACTACAAATTTATTTATTAAAAAATTCTTGTTTGTATCACATCTTATTTTTCCAGGATTGTTGGAATTAAGATTGTGTCAAGTGTATTCCTTGTTTTCATGATTGTTGAAAAAAAGAAGTTGAAAGTGAGAGGATTGTTCTCATTTCAACTTGATAAATTCAAGATAATTGTTCTTGGTGGTTTGGGTGTTAGAAGATTGTAGGATAAGTCTTGGGATTAGACATGTACAAATATCTAACAATTAGTGAAATCTCTTACTGTGTAAGGGGACTGAAGTATTCTCGAATTGTGACTTGTGAGGGGAACCAGAATATATCGTTGTGTCATTTATTTTTCTACACTTTATTGCTTTCATAATCTTACCATAAACTAGAAAATAATATCCTCCATCCTAAAACCGAATAAATTTTTAAAATCCTTATTCACACCCTTCTTAGGCGCACTTCGTACTTACAAGGCCTGTCCTCATGCCAATTTGCATAAGCGTCGTAATTTAGGAATAACAACGGGTCGGGTCGGGTTTCACACTACCCACACCCGCACCCAAAATTTCCACCCGAACCCAAACCCAAAGGTTGTTTGAGTGGCAAAATAACACCCACGCCCGTTGGGGTTCGGGTTTTTTCACCCAAACCCGAACCCGCAGCAAAATACATAAAATACATATATATAATATATAAATATATTATATATATGTATATATAAATTATATAGATATATTTACTCCAAGAGTAAGTTATTATAACTTACTCCACATCTTGCCTATTATATATATGTATTTTATGTATTTTGCTGCGGGTTCGGGTTTGGGTGAAAAAACCCGAATCCAACGGGTGTGGGCGTGGGTGTTATTTTGCCACTTGAACAACTTTTGGGTTTGGGTGGCAATTTTGAGTGCGGGTGTGGGTAGTGTGAAACCCGACCCGACCCGTTGTTATTCCTATATTACGACGCTTATACAAATTGGCCCGATGACAGGCCTTGTAAGTACGAAGTGCGCCTAAGAAGGGGGTGAATAAGGATTTTAAAATACTCACCAGCACTCGCCTTCTTTTTCTTTTGAGTCAATTTTCCCGAACAATACCGCGTGACATAATCATCATCCACAACACCCCTTAATTTCTCATTCACCATATTAGGCAAACGAACACCCTACTTTTGACACAAAGTAGTTACAAGACAAGGAAAAATGATATGAGAAGAAGAATGTACCCCAGGTCGACGTGTTTTCAATAAACAACTTCATCTCATTAGCAATGATATTTTCTACATCAACCCCTTTGTTTTCCAAGATGAAGTACACAAGTATAGCCATTTCCAAAGGTGCTGAAGAATTGTGGAACCTTGGTTTGATGTTGAAAACAATCAAAAGTAGAATAACTTGAGCCTCTGGTGTCATGTCTTCCCGTTTATACCTAATTGGCTCAAACACATTGTTCAACTCCATTTGTCTTCCTTCTTTGAGGATTGCACGAGAAATCACTTCTTGATCTTGGCGTTGCCTAAGTGCCACTAAAAACTCATTTGTCACCATCATGCTAACATAAAAAGGATTCCTGAGAAGCTCATTGATGGCATCACGGTTGAAGATAATCTCTTTCCCTCAAACAAAGGTCTTGAACTCAAAATGCTCTCCCTCTGGTTGAAGAGCATTCACATAAAATTCACGAAACAACTCATAATTAATCCGATCAACTGGACTAAGAAGACATCCCTTTTTCTTTGCGTTGAAGATGTTTGCAATTTTTCCATAAGACCTATGAGTATCAAAAATGAATTTCCTCTCCAAAAGCATCTTCTTTTATTCCAACATGGCCATTCGGTCCTCGTGGTCGGCACTGATAAATTGATCTGCATCAAACTTTCTCGGTGGAGGAACCGAGCTACTGCCTTCGATAGTTGTCTTTTGTGTATTTGAACGCTTCCTTTGCCTAGAAAACATTTGCACATAATAAAAAAACACACGCCAAGAATAACAACCAAGATGTTAGCATCATACCAAAACACAACAGATAGAACTGACAAAGAAAAAAATATTTGCAGGTCTGGTGTCAATCGTGCGGCGAACCTACCAGTTCACCGACGAATCATGCAAAAACCAGAAAAAAATCAGTTCAGGCTCTGTTGTCCTCATCCTATCACAACCAAAAACCAATTTTTCAAACCCCAACAACATAACTACTCATAATCTCAATCATATTCCAAGATTAAACACAATTCATTCTTTAGGGATTTCAAAACTAAAATTAAAAATAAAAACACAATGTACCTTAAGAGGTTGTATTAATAGCTTGAAAATTAGTTAGTTTGAGAAAATGAGCAAGAGAGGGAGTAAGAGTAATACACGGCTAGGGTTGCAAGAGAGAGTGAAAGTGAAGAAAAAATGTTGACAAAAGATATAAAAGAGTGGGCCAAACAGATGGGCCCAAGGAAATGGGTCATTTTTTTCAACCCAAAGTAACAAAACGCATATATTTTTGCCTGTACGTGCTTATTCGCCCGATGAAAGATTGGTTCAATCGGCGAGCCACACCAGACACATAAAAACCAGTCTACACCAAGACTGCATTTCCAACTGACTTTTCAACACGATTCTAAATCACCCAATTAAATTAAACAAGCAGACATGACATAAATACTTACAATGCCCAGGTGCCTCCCGACTAGCACTTTATTTAACGTCAGTCAGCTCGACGGTCAATGGTGATTTTCACGCATTACTAACATAAATCACACAAGTTTCCCAATTAAATTTGCAACCTCGGTAAATTTTCAATCGATGATCATTAACGGTCTAAACTTCTCTTGACTTTGGATCTTCCACTACAATAGCCCCAAAATACTTGACTTCTTTTTACCAAAAACGGTCCTGGCCACTTTGATTTCAACTTTCTTGAAAAAAGCCTCAAACAAGAATTGAAAAGAAGCACCAATTGGCCATCTTGAAAATCTTTTTGGCCATCTTGAAAATTTTGTTTGAATGGTAATCCATAAGCATTAAAAGTTGTATTTGAATAATCAACTTTTAGTTTTAAGAGGTATCAGGTTAAGATAGAGGCGTTGTTTCTGCGGCTTTCAAAGCTTCCAAATTAAGGCAAAAACATGCTCTATTTATAGGAAATGTGATGAGATCACTGTAAGTTCCAAATGAGATCCCAAACGTGTGACTCAAACTATATATTTTTTAATTGTATTTGGGTTTTCAAGCATGAGCAAAGAGATAACACAATGTGTGGTTTGTAGTGTTCAGTGTGTTCTTGAAGTAAGTAGATAATGTGAACAAAGAGGTGAAAAATATATAAAGATTTAATAAGTTGAGTTATGATTCATTAATATCTTAGAAGTGAATATGTGTGTTGATGTGTAGTGTCGTGACATGTGAGTTCAGAATGGTCTAATAATGTATCCCTACAACATCAAAGCATGCATATAAAGGGCAAGGGAACAAATCTCCAAGCCTCAATTATAACCCTAGTATATACTTATGTGGAAGTTTGGTTTTCCCTTACAGTTGCAGCTCATTATCTTTAAGCGAGCTAAGCAAGTGAATATATTTATCCTACTCATTCAACTGCTTTTATTAAGGAAACCACTTGTTGTTGGATCTCTCACAAAAACAAGTTGTAATATACTCCTAAGTTGGTCAAACAAAGAAGTAAACTTAAAACAGGTTAATGTATAGTAAAACAAGTCACTAAGCTACACATCATATCACATAAAATCAACTTAATATTAATTTCTCATAACTCAACTACAAAGGTTTAGCTCATACTAAGTTGAATACAAACTACAGAAATGTTTCTCAAAAGGATCATCTTTAAACACATAATAAAATAGAGATTTAAACCTAAGATATACTTAAGAAATTCTTGAGATGGATGATCTTCAAGAGATAACTCCAGTTGCACCAGGATTCATCAGTAGGTACAAGATTGGGTGAGAAGAAGAAAACTCTATCAACTAACCACTATTCCTTATAATGATATTTTATGTATTTCTCTTAGAATTGTTAAACTCTTAATCAGTCTCATCTAGGTTATATTTATAATCCCAAGCTATGGTTCTTGTGTCATCTTGGATCATGGGCCAAAAGTGCATTAATCACCTAAAACCCATTACGAAATCAACATAATCCATCAAGGTATTCTGTGTGGCTAACAAGCAAGCTGGTATATGATTTGTCGGTAAGGGACAAAGTGTCTTCTGGAAGGCTGCCACAGCAGAGGTGCAGGCGGCGCTGCTCAAGGGGTTGTAATACGGTGAACTGACTTTTTATCGATCGAAATGTCGCGGTAAGCAAGAGTCGCCACCGACTTTTATTTTATCCAAACAAATTCAGAAAGGCAAAAAGAAACAGAAAAAAAACCTTTTAAAGAAATCTAAGTTCGGGGGGTAATTTATGCAAAGGGAAGGTGTAAGGCACCCTTTGCATCCATGGTTTGCCATGGGCTCTTAATTGCTTTGCTTGCTCGTTTTCAAAAAATGTAGATGAAAGAGGAAAAGTGGACTTTAGCTCGTAAATGAGCGTAGCCAGTTTTTGAAGAATTTTGAGAAAGAATATAGAAAATAGAGCATGGCAAGGCAATTAGGGGCAATTACCTTAAACTCAGATGATAGGTCTCTTTTTAGCCTTTCAGAATGAAAGGGTCAATCCTTGCCATAAGTGGGCAGGAAGCCTTTCGTTTGGAGGTAGACGGGTCATCGAATTATCATTCGCTCAAAGACTGACCCATGCCATAGAGAGGCAGGTAGTCTAAGGGGAAGGATCAGAATAGCCTTTCGTAGGCAACCAGAAGATACCTCAGCCTTTTCCGTAGGCAACTTTCGAGGGTCGAGGTCATGTTAGTGTATCGAAGGCAGCATCATTAGGGTCTCATGACCTTTTATCGAGGCAACATGGCTGAGGTATCCTCATATTCGAGGGACTGGCTATTCTGCAAAAAAACACAAGGCAACAAGGCAACAGGCAACAAGGCAACAAGGCAACAGAGAGGGTTACCCAAAAGCGTGCGTGTGTGCACCAATCACGTGATTATATTCAATTATATTATCTTGTAAATTAGTGAGGCTAATTCAATTTAATGGTTGTCACTCCCTATTTTACTAACCACGCAGATAATATAAGGCAAGAACAACAATAATATGGGGGAGGGGACAATGAAACCAGCGGATCCCTTAGTAGGGTTTGACATAAGTAATGATAAAGCATAAAACATTAAGGTTAGGGTTTAGGGTTACCAACACTCGTAGCCTTGGCGGTCAACAAACCCTGAAAATTGAAAAGGAAAGAATAAACAAAAGCGAGTGAGTGTATTATTTGTTCAGAGGCAACTAGGGTTAACCCTAAAAATAGATATAATAATACAGAAAAATGGGTAAAAAGAAACTTAGCTTCGATCGATGAAGGTTGAGAATTGTGGGTAGCTCGAAGCATTGACTCTGACCATCTGATAATTGAATAGAGAAATAAGAGGAAGTGAGTGTACGGGCAGTTCATTGGCATTTAAGAATAAATGCTAATTTAAAAGGGCAAAATAAATATTCAAATAAATAAAGAGATCAGGACTTAGCTTTTGATTGGCGTGGCGCGTAGTCAGAATATATTTGGAAAGCAACCCTGAAAAACTTTGGTTCATTGTGGCAGCCTTTAAGGGCGCATGGTAAACCGTCAGCTTTGCGTGCGTTAGATCTGGATGGTAGGAGATTGAGGATGAATTTGCGAATATTCGCTAGAATAGATGAACAACTCGAATGGACCTCGCAATACAAGAAAATGTTAGTAATAAAGTATAAAATAAGATATGAGAAAATAGTAAAAATATGAATCAAAATTATCAAAAGAAAATCTAAACAATAATTATATTAAATCCTAAAAAATTCTAATTAAAACAATCTACATATCCTTTATATATTTTTTAAAAGTTTTTGTTATAAAAATAAAATAAAAAAAAGTTAAACTTAGTGAAAAGTGGCCCAACCAAAGCAATAGATCACGTGGGACTATTCCATGCCAATCCAAAATTGTTTTCCATTAGCCCATGGGAGATTAACATGTGATTTGGATTTAATAAAAACTTAGAACAAGATGTATGGGGTAGCGCCCCCAGTTCACTCTCCCTCACATTGCTTTTAACCACACTAACATAGTGTATCAAACACACATAAGAACAATAGGCATTGCCTCATTCTTGTACTAGTTCTCTTCACATTCAAATAACAAAAGCATTCCCCATTGACATGCGGACACGTGTCCACTAAAAATAATAATAAAACCATAACACATAATTAATTGGTGAATAAAAATCTAAAGAGATAGCATATCCAAATTTCTTCCATTATCACATGCTTGACACGTGAGAAGTCAGTAACAGCAAGCTATGCTTGTTCAATTTAACTCACATAAACATGGTCCCACAATAGAAACCACCCAATTTCTTTCATGATAAAATTTTTTTTTTCCATTTAACGTCAAAAGCAATAGAATTCCTCCAACCAACTCTATTCATCTCCCTCAATAATTGAAACATCAATTTGCAGAATAATGAAATAGAACACAATTAATAACCGTATGAGCAAAAGATCGGCGTAACCTACAATTTGAACGATGCCGAAAATTCTGCAGTTCGACGAAATTGGTGTACGTCGTGGCTGGAATCCGGGATGGAAATTGGCGTACACTGAGCGGTTGAGAGATTTCCGTCAGCGGCGGAGAGTCCTCGCGGAGGAGCGATTTGCAGATCTGTGGTAACGTCGTCGGATTTGGTACCGCAAACAGAGGATTTCACGGAGGACGAAGGTTATAGGCCGGAGAGAAGGGAGGACTCGCGGTGGTTGTTGGTGGTCGATCGGATTCGGCCGGTTCTGAGATGCAACGGGCGGCGTGATTTTGATGTTAAACAGCTTCCTCCCTCTTTCTTCTTCTTTGGACTCAATTTTTGCGATAACCGTGAGTTTGTGTGTTAAAAAGAAATAAGGGTTTTGTGTTGTTTGTGGCTGTGAGAAATTGTTAGTACTGACTCAAGAACAAAAACAAGGTTTTTGTTAATAGAATTGTGAGAATTTGTGTAAAAGGATAGATGGGATTTTGTACGTGAGTATAGTTTGTGAATGGTTAGATTGACTGTGAAGTTTCTTGAATGGAGGTTTTACCGTTGGGGAGGAAAGACCAAAGGGTGATGGTGACAGTGAAATTGTTTTTGTATGAGAAGTATGTACAAGACCTTTTTTGTGAATGAAAGTGAAAAAAACTGTAGAGAATAGGGTTAGTTGTTGTGCGTAGGAGAAAGGTGGAGAAAATAAGGGTTCATCCTTTTTTCAAAAGAATATGTTAGAAAGGTATATATAATGATAAATTAGGTTAAACAAAGACATGGGCTTGGATCATAAAATAATAACAATATAAACTTAATCTAACGATAATAAAATAATAATAATAATAAATATATTCTAAAACAAAATTATAAATATAATAAAACTATAAAGCTATAAAAATCCAAAAATAACCATCCTAATAAAACTATAAAATTATAAAAATAAAATAAAGATATTCTAATAAACTATGAAATTAAGATAGAAAACATATTTTGAGATTTTTGGATAAACAGAAATTAACTTAAAATTAATATTAGAATAAAAAATGAAAAAGAATGTCAGTAGTGGGTTTCGAACCCGTGACCTTGTACCTGCAAACCTTACCTCCTTACCAATTGCGCCATGTTATCTAATCGAAATAAAAATGACATTTTGTAAATATATGAGGGCAAATTTTGGGGTATGACAGCTGCCCCTGTTCAATTATATTAAACCTGAAGATGTAGAGTGGTTTGTATGCTAGTCGGTATCTGAAGGTGGAAGATGATTGAACACTAGAATACCAAGAAATTTGCCCTAGCTGAAGCAGAGACCTTTGTCGCAGATGGGCTTGAAGATGCCATCCAGTAAATCATGCATTAGATTATGTTTGGATTGTTGTTTGAGTGTTGATCGTTATGGAACTGCTTTTAGATTTTGAAAAGTTGATTGTTTAAGGAATCGTCTGAGATATCGACTTAAATCTGAAGGTGGATTGTTAAGGAACCGTCCAAGGCATCGACTTAACTCTGAAGGTGGATCATTAAGGAACCGTCCAAGGTATCGACTTAACTCTAAAGGTAGATCATTAAGGAACCGTCCAAGGTATCGACTTAGATCTAAAGGTAGATTGTTAAGGAACCGTCCAAGGTATCGACTTAACTCTGAAGGTGGATCATTAAGGAACCGTCCAAGGTATCGACTTAACTCCAAAGGTAGATCATTAAGGAACCGTCCAAGGTATCGACTTAGATCTAAAGGTAGATTGTTAAGGAACCGTCCAAGGTATCGACTTAACTCTGAAGGTGGATCATTAAGGAACCGTCCAAGGTATCGACTTAACTCCAAAGGTAGATCATTAAGGAACCGTCCAAGGTATCGACTTAGATCTAAAGGTAGATTGTTAAGGAACCGTCCAAGGTATCGACTTAACTCTGAAGGTGGATCATTAAGGAACCGTCCAAGGTATCGACTTAACTCCAAAGGTAGATCATTAAGGAACCGTCCAAGGTATCGACTTAGATCTAAAGGTAGATTGTTAAGGAACCGTCCAAGGTATCGACTTAACTCTGAAGGTGGATCATTAAGGAACCGTCCAAGGTATCGACTCAACTCCAAAGGTGGATCATTAAGGAACCGTCCAAGGTATCGACTTAGATCCGAAGGTAGATCGTTAAGGAACCGTCCAAGGTATCGACTTAACTCTGAAGGTGGATCATTAAGGAACCGTCCAAGGTATCGACTTAACTCCAAAGGTGGATCATTAAGGAACCGTCCAAGGTATCGACTTAGATCCGAAGGTAGATCATTAAGGAACCGTCCAAGGTATCGACTTAGATCCAAAGGTAGATCATTAAGGAACCGTCAAAGGTATCGACTTAGATCTGAAATGAAGTTGTTTATTTGACTGCAGCAATAACCTGAAAAAGCAAAGTTAGTTTTTTATGTCATGTCATGATGCATGTAATGCGTTTATGTGACGGGATTCTCAAAATAAATTAGAACCTTGCATGTTATGTACGCATTTGTCGCGATGCATTATGTATTATGTATGAACATGTATGCAATTGTATGAATATGTTTACGATTTATGACGTATGAATATGATTTATGCTATTTGACACATCTTGATTGAGAAGGCGGATCTCCATGTCATTGTAATTTTGATGTTTGATCTTATCTTGAAGATGCTCAGCTGGGGATTTATGATTTCTGCTTGGGGATGATCAGTAACTTGATGTTCCCTGATTGGGGATTGGAGATATTAATAGACCATGTTGGAGAAGAGCAAAGTTTTGGAGAACCGGTAGTGTGGAAGATGTAAACTCTGTTGGGGAGCCATATCTTTGTCGGGACGAGTATGTTTGAAGATATTTTCTTGAGGATTACTCTGATGGGATATGATCTTGTGAACCTGGCTCTGCGGGGAGACATGGGTGTCTTGGAAGCTGCCCCCAGTATTATAGCTGCCATTCATGGATTTGTATTGATTAGGACATATCAATAAATATTGATCGAAGTGTCAAACTAGCCTTGCATAGGTTTGCCCCTGCTAGTAGGAACTTGGAAAGATTCGCCTCGCGAGGACTTTATGAGATGCGTACTATGGGAGACATGCCCCTAGTACTTAGTATGATGCCCCTGACTGATCGGGCGGTAGCTTCGGCCCCACTTGGGCGCATGCCCCTGATTGTTGATGCTTCTAAGGGATTTTTGTATTTTGATCTGATTATCCCAAATTGATCGGGAAATAGTTTGAAACTCACTTGATATAGGCATTTGAGAGTTTCATGGAATTTTGAATTGATTGCCCCAGATTGACTGAGCAAAACGTGTCATGCCCCTTTGTATGCGTAGGAGACATTGCTTCTCGGAGTGATCTTGTCTGTCGGGGTAACTTTCAGTCATTAGTTGTACCCTGTGCAAGTTCTTTCTGATGCTAACATTTGAAATTATGTAGCAGAATATGCTTAATAAAGAATTCATGAGATGCAATGCATACGTCTGTCTTGAGTTTTTGGAAAACATTAAAACAGGAGATGTTAACGCGTGATGTTTATAAAAACATGATGTTTGTAAAAACAAGGTATCAACTCAGCATTTGTGGTAAACCTTAAGGAGTCAGGATACCTTTTTGGTGACAATATGCTTTCGAACTAACCATGCTTCAATTAGGACTTTCAAGGGTTGTAACGTGGCTTGGTTCACGGTTTAAGAAACAAAGGATAAAGGCTCAAAATTTGATTGTACCCACCCCTCTTCGTGATGATCTTCAGTCCTAAGCTCAGTTAATTCAACTTATGCATTCAGGTTCCAAGAGACTTTTGGATTTGCACCTTTGATAATGACGATGGTTCACAAGCGAAGAGAACTTTTGAAATGGCAGTCACCTCTTCCTTTTGGTAGTCATATCATTGTGTTGTTCAGGAATTTATTGATTTTTCTTTTTTTTTCCAACTTTTTGATATCCCTAACTTTTGCCTGAACTGTCTATTTTGAGCTTACAGTCAGCGGGATGCCTTGATTTTTGCCTAAGTCATCTTTTTGATTTTTTGACTTAGCAGGCTTTTCTTTGTATATATGTTTCATCATTTTTTTTCTTTTGAAAGATATTGACGGCCTTGCTTAATGATTGATGATCTATTATTGGCTTTTGACTGCCATCTCCAACACTTCTTTGATGTGTGCGGATGAACGCTTGTGATTGAAACCTTTGTTGAAAGGTGTACTGAATGATTCTCTTAAAATAGAATGCACCGTCAGATTAACTGAGAACTACCCTGCCCCAGGTTATGATCAAGGGTTTTATTTAGAAAGAAAACTTCTACTCCTTAGGCTCAAAAAGGGTTAACGAGGGTTTAACATCCTTATATCTCCACTGTTTAGGAATTGAAACAATGCCTGTACATCGTCAGCATAGTCCGCTCAAAAGCATATTGTATGAGGTTGCGGTATCGTTGTCATCATCCTCCCTTACAAGGCATACAGCTTTAGCAGGAGTCGAGTATCACAAAACATATGCAAAGTAAAGATGCAGTTTAAATGAGTGATAGCGAGATAATTTATTCAAGACAAACATATGCAATGCACTGATGATGATTATTAAAACAGATAATGTCTATCATGATTCGAATGTTTAAACAAACAGAAAAGAAAATTGCAAATGAAAGTAGATCTAATGATCCAAAAGTCCGTCCGTCTAGACGTCAATTAGTCTTGTTGTGACTAGGCATATGAGTGGTGATCACCACAGAAGTTTCAAGAGGGTTGAATTTGATCATTGATCAGATCTTGAATCTTATTCTTCAATGTCCAACAATTGTTTGTGTAATGTCCAGGAATGTTAGGATGGTACGCGCACCTCGCATTGAGTTTATAGCCAGAGGTGTTAGAATTCTCAGGAGCATCCCTCAGAGTAATCAATCTGATCTTCAACAGATGTTGTAATGTTTGAGCCGACAACATATTGATTTTGGTGAATTGACGCTTAAGTGCATCTGGCTTGCGTCGTTGTTGTGGAACTGGTGTAGGGATTCAGAGTATCCGGGGTTCGGGCTTCCGGAATGTGTATCTGATAAGAATGTTTCAGAATGTCCGGGGTTCGAGCTTCCGGAACGTATATCTGATTGGAATATTTCAGAAGTCTGGGGGTCAAGCTTCCAGAATGTTCATCTGATCAGGACTTTCAGAATGTCTGGGGTTCGAGCTTCCGGAATGTATATCTGATTGGAATGTTTCAGAAGTCTGGGGGTCAAGCTTCCAGAATGTTCATCTGATTGGAACTTTCAGAATGTCCGGGGTTCGAGCTTCCGGAATGTATATCTGATTGGAATGTTTCAGAAGTCTGGGGGTCAAGCTTCCAGAATGTTCATCTGATTGGAACTTTCAGAATGTCCGGGGTTCGAGCTTCCGGAATGAATATCTGATGTAGGTGTCTTCAGAATGTCTGGAGGGATATGCTTTCCAGAATGTATATCTGACAGAGATTGATTTGTTGATGGTATTTGTCTGACCAGTTGGTCAACCTGAAAGGCAAAGTTAGTTTTATGTGATGTTATGAATGCAAATGCAATCTTTTCAAGGATCTTTAGGAATTTAGTTAGCAACATCAAAAAGTGATTTGGTCACGTCTTTGTCTGAAGAATTCTGAATTTCGTCTTTGATCATCCTTCTTTGAGAATCGAGCTCACCATATCGAGTGGGTCATCGCCTCTGATTCGGGATACTTCTGAATTTTGAAGATACATGGCTAGAGGAAAATAAATCCTCTTGCCCCTTGATAGGTACATCGTTTCTGAATTGAAAGGTATGTGGCGAGAGGAAAGTAAATCCTCTTGCCCCTTGATAGATGTTCAGTCCTTGATAAGAGCACCTGAAATTGCGCGCCCTAAATTCCTAAGATCCTTGAAAGGGTTAGTTAATTATGTTATGCTTATGATGTCATGAATGTTATGCGAATGCAATTCATTAGGCATAGTGTGAGATAGTAAGGGCAAACACGTCCTTTTAACAAAACCTGCAAAGAACGAAGGTTAGTAGCAAACGCAAACAAGTCACATAAGTCACGCAAGTCACACAATTTTGCCTTAAGGTTAGGCTTGCACGTGGTCCAGAGGTATGTACCCTCCCCCTGAAGTTTAGTTGGTTCAAACCTGTCCTATATAAAGATCGGGTTCTAGGGAGCTCATATCATTGACCTTTCTCGAAGGCGCTTATCTCAGTTCGGCAATCGAATCGCCAACCGAAAAGGTCCTGAAAGTCCAGTCCATATGAGTGTAGCTTCGAGTATCAACCAACTTCGGTCGGAACCAAAGCCAGCCATCTCGCTACTTTCTAATAGGCCAAAGTCAAGTTCGACTAAGGTTCTAAGGGCAAATTAGTGCTTAATGACACCATGTGGCAGCCAAGCATTTCCTCAGGTCGGATCCCAAGGAACACCAGGACAAACCAATGTGTCACACTAACGATGGCCATCAGATCAACCACATCAGTATACGCTGTGCAGTCTCCTTGATCTCATGCCATATACCTAAGGTACTCAGATCCGGGTTAAGATCTTTCACACAGTAAAATACCCAAAACAGCCCTGCAAAATTAAAGCAAACAAAGCAAACAATAGAAAACATTTAAGGTGAATCCTAAACTTTTAAGGTAACCCCTCTTTTATCGAAATAAATCCCCAGCAGAGTCGTCAGTTCTGTAATACGGTGAACTGACTTTTTATCGATCGAAATGTCGCGGTAAGCAAGAGTCGCCACCGACTTTTATTTTATCCAAACAAATTCAGAAAGGCAAAAAGAAACAGAAAAAAAACCTTTTAAAGAAATCTAAGTTCGGGGGGTAATTTATGCAAAGGGAAGGTGTAAGGCACCCTTTGCATCCATGGTTTGCCATGGGCTCTTAATTGCTTTGCTTGCTCGTTTTCAAAAAATGTAGATGAAAGAGGAAAAGTGGACTTTAGCTCGTAAATGAGCGTAGCCAGTTTTTGAAGAATTTTGAGAAAGAATATAGAAAATAGAGCATGGCAAGGCAATTAGGGGCAATTACCTTAAACTCAGATGATAGGTCTCTTTTTAGCCTTTCAGAATGAAAGGGTCAATCCTTGCCATAAGTGGGCAGGAAGCCTTTCGTTTGGAGGTAGACGGGTCATCGAATTATCATTCGCTCAAAGACTGACCCATGCCATAGAGAGGCAGGTAGTCTAAGGGGAAGGATCAGAATAGCCTTTCGTAGGCAACCAGAAGATACCTCAGCCTTTTCCGTAGGCAACTTTCGAGGGTCGAGGTCATGTTAGTGTATCGAAGGCAGCATCATTAGGGTCTCATGACCTTTTATCGAGGCAACATGGCTGAGGTATCCTCATATTCGAGGGACTGGCTATTCTGCAAAAAAACACAAGGCAACAAGGCAACAGGCAACAAGGCAACAAGGCAACAGAGAGGGTTACCCAAAAGCGTGCGTGTGTGCACCAATCACGTGATTATATTCAATTATATTATCTTGTAAATTAGTGAGGCTAATTCAATTTAATGGTTGTCACTCCCTATTTTACTAACCACGCAGATAATATAAGGCAAGAACAACAATAATATGGGGGAGGGGACAATGAAACCAGCGGATCCCTTAGTAGGGTTTGACATAAGTAATGATAAAGCATAAAACATTAAGGTTAGGGTTTAGGGTTACCAACACTCGTAGCCTTGGCGGTCAACAAACCCTGAAAATTGAAAAGGAAAGAATAAACAAAAGCGAGTGAGTGTATTATTTGTTCAGAGGCAACTAGGGTTAACCCTAAAAATAGATATAATAATACAGAAAAATGGGTAAAAAGAAACTTAGCTTCGATCGATGAAGGTTGAGAATTGTGGGTAGCTCGAAGCATTGACTCTGACCATCTGATAATTGAATAGAGAAATAAGAGGAAGTGAGTGTACGGGCAGTTCATTGGCATTTAAGAATAAATGCTAATTTAAAAGGGCAAAATAAATATTCAAATAAATAAAGAGATCAGGACTTAGCTTTTGATTGGCGTGGCGCGTAGTCGGAATATATTTGGAAAGCAACCCTGAAAAACTTTGGTTCATTGTGGCAGCCTTTAAGGGCGCATGGTAAACCGTCAGCTTTGCGTGCGTTAGATCTGGATGGTAGGAGATTGAGGATGAATTTGCGAATATTCGCTAGAATAGATGAACAACTCGAATGGACCTCGCAATACAAGAAAATGTTAGTAATAAAGTATAAAATAAGATATGAGAAAATAGTAAAAATATGAATCAAAATTATCAAAAGAAAATCTAAACAATAATTATATTAAATCCTAAAAAATTCTAATTAAAACAATCTACATATCCTTTATATATTTTTTAAAAGTTTTTGTTATAAAAATAAAATAAAAAAAAGTTAAACTTAGTGAAAAGTGGCCCAACCAAAGCAATAGATCACGTGGGACTATTCCATGCCAATCCAAAATTGTTTTCCATTAGCCCATGGGAGATTAACATGTGATTTGGATTTAATAAAAACTTAGAACAAGATGTATGGGGTAGCGCCCCCAGTTCACTCTCCCTCACATTGCTTTTAACCACACTAACATAGTGTATCAAACACACATAAGAACAATAGGCATTGCCTCATTCTTGTACTAGTTCTCTTCACATTCAAATAACAAAAGCATTCCCCATTGACATGCGGACACGTGTCCACTAAAAATAATAATAAAACCATAACACATAATTAATTGGTGAATAAAAATCTAAAGAGATAGCATATCCAAATTTCTTCCATTATCACATGCTTGACACGTGAGAAGTCAGTAACAGCAAGCTATGCTTGTTCAATTTAACTCACATAAACATGGTCCCACAATAGAAACCACCCAATTTCTTTCATGATAAATTTTTTTTTTCCATTTAACGTCAAAAGCAATAGAATTCCTCCAACCAACTCTATTCATCTCCCTCAATAATTGAAACATCAATTTGCAGAATAATGAAATAGAACACAATTAATAACCGTATGAGCAAAAGATCGGCGTAACCTACAATTTGAACGATGCCGAAAATTCTGCAGTTCGACGAAATTGGTGTACGTCGTGGCTGGAATCCGGGATGGAAATTGGCGTACACTGAGCGGTTGAGAGATTTCCGTCAGCGGCGGAGAGTCCTCGCGGAGGAGCGATTTGCAGATCTGTGGTAACGTCGTCGGATTTGGTACCGCAAACAGAGGATTTCACGGAGGACGAAGGTTATAGGCCGGAGAGAAGGGAGGACTCGCGGTGGTTGTTGGTGGTCGATCGGATTCGGCCGGTTCTGAGATGCAACGGGCGGCGTGATTTTGATGTTAAACAGCTTCCTCCCTCTTTCTTCTTCTTTGGACTCAATTTTTGCGATAACCGTGAGTTTGTGTGTTAAAAAGAAATAAGGGTTTTGTGTTGTTTGTGGCTGTGAGAAATTGTTAGTACTGACTCAAGAACAAAAACAAGGTTTTTGTTAATAGAATTGTGAGAATTTGTGTAAAAGGATAGATGGGATTTTGTACGTGAGTATAGTTTGTGAATGGTTAGATTGACTGTGAAGTTTCTTGAATGGAGGTTTTACCGTTGGGGAGGAAAGACCAAAGGGTGATGGTGACAGTGAAATTGTTTTTGTATGAGAAGTATGTACAAGACCTTTTTTGTGAATGAAAGTGAAAAAAACGGTAGAGAATAGGGTTAGTTGTTGTGCGTAGGAGAAAGGTGGAGAAAATAAGGGTTCATCCTTTTTTCAAAAGAATATGTTAGAAAGGTATATATAATGATAAATTAGGTTAAACAAAGACATGGGCTTGGATCATAAAATAATAACAATATAAACTTAATCTAACGATAATAAAATAATAATAATAATAAATATATTCTAAAACAAAATTATAAATATAATAAAACTATAAAGCTATAAAAATCTAAAAATAACCATCCTAATAAAACTATAAAATTATAAAAATAAAATAAAGATATTCTAATAAACTATGAAATTAAGATAGAAAACATATTTTGAGATTTTTGGATAAACAGAAATTAACTTAAAATTAATATTAGAATAAAAAATGAAAAAGAATGTCAGTAGTGGGTTTCGAACCCGTGACCTTGTACCTGCAAACCTTACCTCCTTACCAATTGCGCCATGTTATCTAATCGAAATAAAAATGACATTTTGTAAATATATGAGGGCAAATTTTGGGGTATGACAGCTGCCCCTGTTCAATTATCTTAAACCTGAAGATGTAGAGTGGTTTGTATGCTAGTCGGTATCTGAAGGTGGAAGATGATTGAACACTAGAATACCAAGAAATTTGCCCTAGCTGAAGCAGAGACCTTTGTCGCAGATGGGCTTGAAGATGCCATCCAGTAAATCATGCATTAGATTATGTTTGGATTGTTGTTTGAGTGTTGATCGTTATGGAACTGCTTTTAGATTTTGAAAAGTTGATTGTTTAAGGAATCGTCTGAGATATCGACTTAAATCTGAAGGTGGATTGTTAAGGAACCGTCCAAGGCATCGACTTAACTCTGAAGGTGGATCATTAAGGAACCGTCCAAGGTATCGACTTAACTCTAAAGGTAGATCATTAAGGAACCGTCCAAGGTATCGACTTAGATCTAAAGGTAGATTGTTAAGGAACCGTCCAAGGTATCGACTTAACTCTGAAGGTGGATCATTAAGGAACCGTCCAAGGTATCGACTTAACTCCAAAGGTAGATCATTAAGGAACCGTCCAAGGTATCGACTTAGATCTAAAGGTAGATTGTTAAGGAACCGTCCAAGGTATCGACTTAACTCTGAAGGTGGATCATTAAGGAACCGTCCAAGGTATCGACTTAACTCCAAAGGTAGATCATTAAGGAACCGTCCAAGGTATCGACTTAGATCTAAAGGTAGATTGTTAAGGAACCGTCCAAGGTATCGACTTAACTCTGAAGGTGGATCATTAAGGAACCGTCCAAGGTATCGACTTAACTCCAAAGGTAGATCATTAAGGAACCGTCCAAGGTATCGACTTAGATCTAAAGGTAGATTGTTAAGGAACCGTCCAAGGTATCGACTTAACTCTGAAGGTGGATCATTAAGGAACCGTCCAAGGTATCGACTTAACTCCAAAGGTGGATCATTAAGGAACCGTCCAAGGTATCGACTTAGATCCGAAGGTAGATCGTTAAGGAACCGTCCAAGGTATCGACTTAACTCTGAAGGTGGATCATTAAGGAACCGTCCAAGGTATCGACTTAACTCCAAAGGTGGATCATTAAGGAACCGTCCAAGGTATCGACTTAGATCCGAAGGTAGATCATTAAGGAACCGTCCAAGGTATCGACTTAGATCCAAAGGTAGATCATTAAGGAATCGTCAAAGGTATCGACTTAGATCTGAAATGAAGTTGTTTATTTGACTGCAGCAATAACCTGAAAAAGCAAAGTTAGTTTTTTATGTCATGTCATGATGCATGTAATGCGTTTATGTGACGGGATTCTCAAAATAAATTAGAACCTTGCATGTTATGTACGCATTTGTCGCGATGCATTATGTATTATGTATGAACATGTATGCAATTGTATGAATATGTTTACGATTTATGACGTATGAATATGATTTATGCTATTTGACACATCTTGATTGAGAAGGCGGATCTCCATGTCATTGTAATTTTGATGTTTGATCTTATCTTGAAGATGCTCAGCTGGGGATTTATGATTTCTGCTTGGGGATGATCAGTAACTTGATGTTCCCTGATTGGGGATTAGAGATATTAATAGACCATGTTGGAGAAGAGCAAAGTGTTGGAGAACCGGTAGTGTGGAAGATGTAAACTCTGTTGGGGAGCCATATCTTTGTCGGGACGAGTATGTTTGAAGATATTTTCTTGAGGATTACTCTGATGGGATATGATCTTGTGAACCTGGCTCTGCGGGGAGACATGGGTGTCTTGGAAGCTGCCCCCAGTATTATAGCTGCCATTCATGGATTTGTATTGATTAGGACATATCAATAAATATTGATCGAAGTGTCAAACTAGCCTTGCATAGGTTTGCCCCTGCTAGTAGGAACTTGGAAAGATTCGCCTCGCGAGGACTTTATGAGATGCGTACTATGGGAGACATGCCCCTAGTACTTAGTATGATGCCCCTGACTGATCGGGCGGTAGCTTCGGCCCCACTTGGGCGCATGCCCCTGATTGTTGATGCTTCTAAGGGATTTTTGTATTTTGATCTGATTATCCCAAATTGATCGGGAAATAGTTTGAAACTCACTTGATATAGGCATTTGAGAGTTTCATGGAATTTTGAATTGATTGCCCCAGATTGACTGAGCAAAACGTGTCATGCCCCTTTGTATGCGTAGGAGACATTGCTTCTCGGAGTGATCTTGTCTGTCGGGGTAACTTTCAGTCATTAGTTGTACCCTGTGCAAGTTCTTTCTGATGCTAACATTTGAAATTATGTAGCAGAATATGCTTAATAAAGAATTCATGAGATGCAATGCATACGTCTGTCTTGAGTTTTTGGAAAACATTAAAACAGGAGATGTTAACGCGTGATGTTTATAAAAACATGATGTTTGTAAAAACAAGGTATCAACTCAGCATTTGTGGTAAACCTTAAGGAGTCAGGATACCTTTTTGGTGACAATATGCTTTCGAACTAACCATGCTTCAATTAGGACTTTCAAGGGTTGTAACGTGGCTTGGTTCACGGTTTAAGAAACAAAGGATAAAGGCTCAAAATTTGATTGTACCCACCCCTCTTCGTGATGATCTTCAGTCCTAAGCTCAGTTAATTCAACTTATGCATTCAGGTTCCAAGAGACTTTTGGATTTGCACCTTTGATAATGACGATGGTTCACAAGCGAAGAGAACTTTTGAAATGGCAGTCACCTCTTCCTTTTGGTAGTCATATCATTGTGTTGTTCAGGAATTTATTGATTTTTCTTTTTTTTTCCAACTTTTTGATATCCCTAACTTTTGCCTGAACTGTCTATTTTGAGCTTACAGTCAGCGGGATGCCTTGATTTTTGCCTAAGTCATCTTTTTGATTTTTTGACTTAGCAGGCTTTTCTTTGTATATATGTTTCATCATTTTTTTTCTTTTGAAAGATATTGACGGCCTTGCTTAATGATTGATGATCTATTATTGGCTTTTGACTGCCATCTCCAACACTTCTTTGATGTGTGCGGATGAACGCTTGTGATTGAAACCTTCGTTGAAAGGTGTACTGAATGATTCTCTTAAAATAGAATGCACCGTCAGATTAACTGAGAACTACCCTGCCCCAGGTTATGATCAAGGGTTTTATTTAGAAAGAAAACTTCTACTCCTTAGGCTCAAAAAGGGTTAACGAGGGTTTAACATCCTTATATCTCCACTGTTTAGGAATTGAAACAATGCCTGTACATCGTCAGCATAGTCCGCTCAAAAGCATATTGTATGAGGTTGCGGTATCGTTGTCATCATCCTCCCTTACAAGGCATACAGCTTTAGCAGGAGTCGAGTATCACAAAACATATGCAAAGTAAAGATGCAGTTTAAATGAGTGATAGCGAGATAATTTATTCAAGACAAACATATGCAATGCACTGATGATGATTATTAAAACAGATAATGTCTATCATGATTCGAATGTTTAAACAAACAGAAAAGAAAATTGCAAATGAAAGTAGATCTAATGATCCAAAAGTCCGTCCGTCTAGACGTCAATTAGTCTTGTTGTGACTAGGCATATGAGTGGTGATCACCACAGAAGTTTCAAGAGGGTTGAATTTGATCATTGATCAGATCTTGAATCTTATTCTTCAATGTCCAACAATTGTTTGTGTAATGTCCAGGAATGTTAGGATGGTACGCGCACCTCGCATTGAGTTTATAGCCAGAGGTGTTAGAATTCTCAGGAGCATCCCTCAGAGTAATCAATCTGATCTTCAACAGATGTTGTAATGTTTGAGCCGACAACATATTGATTTTGGTGAATTGACGCTTAAGTGCATCTGGCTTGCGTCGTTGTTGTGGAACTGGTGTAGGGATTCAGAGTATCCGGGGTTCGGGCTTCCGGAATGTGTATCTGATAAGAATGTTTCAGAATGTCCGGGGTTCGAGCTTCCGGAACGTATATCTGATTGGAATATTTCAGAAGTCTGGGGGTCAAGCTTCCAGAATGTTCATCTGATCAGGACTTTCAGAATGTCTGGGGTTCGAGCTTCCGGAATGTATATCTGATTGGAATGTTTCAGAAGTCTGGGGGTCAAGCTTCCAGAATGTTCATCTGATTGGAACTTTCAGAATGTCCGGGGTTCGAGCTTCCGGAATGTATATCTGATTGGAATGTTTCAGAAGTCTGGGGGTCAAGCTTCCAGAATGTTCATCTGATTGGAACTTTCAGAATGTCCGGGGTTCGAGCTTCCGGAATGAATATCTGATGTAGGTGTCTTCAGAATGTCTGGAGGGATATGCTTTCCAGAATGTATATCTGACAGAGATTGATTTGTTGATGGTATTTGTCTGACCAGTTGGTCAACCTGAAAGGCAAAGTTAGTTTTATGTGATGTTATGAATGCAAATGCAATCTTTTCAAGGATCTTTAGGAATTTAGTTAGCAACATCAAAAAGTGATTTGGTCACGTCTTTGTCTGAAGAATTCTGAATTTCGTCTTTGATCATCCTTCTTTGAGAATCGAGCTCACCATATCGAGTGGGTCATCGCCTCTGATTCGGGATACTTCTGAATTTTGAAGATACATGGCTAGAGGAAAATAAATCCTCTTGCCCCTTGATAGGTACATCGTTTCTGAATTGAAAGGTATGTGGCGAGAGGAAAGTAAATCCTCTTGCCCCTTGATAGATGTTCAGTCCTTGATAAGAGCACCTGAAATTGCGCGCCCTAAATTCCTAAGATCCTTGAAAGGGTTAGTTAATTATGTTATGCTTATGATGTCATGAATGTTATGCGAATGCAATTCATTAGGCATAGTGTGAGATAGTAAGGGCAAACACGTCCTTTTAACAAAACCTGCAAAGAACGAAGGTTAGTAGCAAACGCAAACAAGTCACATAAGTCACGCAAGTCACACAATTTTGCCTTAAGGTTAGGCTTGCACGTGGTCCAGAGGTATGTACCCTCCCCCTGAAGTTTAGTTGGTTCAAACCTGTCCTATATAAAGATCGGGTTCTAGGGAGCTCATATCATTGACCTTTCTCGAAGGCGCTTATCTCAGTTCGGCAATCGAATCGCCAACCGAAAAGGTCCTGAAAGTCCAGTCCATATGAGTGTAGCTTCGAGTATCAACCAACTTCGGTCGGAACCAAAGCCAGCCATCTCGCTACTTTCTAATAGGCCAAAGTCAAGTTCGACTAAGGTTCTAAGGGCAAATTAGTGCTTAATGACACCATGTGGCAGCCAAGCATTTCCTCAGGTCGGATCCCAAGGAACACCAGGACAAACCAATGTGTCACACTAACGATGGCCATCAGATCAACCACATCAGTATACGCTGTGCAGTCTCCTTGATCTCATGCCATATACCTAAGGTACTCAGATCCGGGTTAAGATCTTTCACACAGTAAAATACCCAAAACAGCCCTGCAAAATTAAAGCAAACAAAGCAAACAATAGAAAACATTTAAGGTGAATCCTAAACTTTTAAGGTAACCCCTCTTTTATCGAAATAAATCCCCAGCAGAGTCGCCAGTTCTGTAATACGGTGAACTGACTTTTTATCGATCGAAATGTCGCGGTAAGCAAGAGTCGCCACCGACTTTTATTTTATCCAAACAAATTCAGAAAGGCAAAAAGAAACAGAAAAAAAACCTTTTAAAGAAATCTAAGTTCGGGGGGTAATTTATGCAAAGGGAAGGTGTAAGGCACCCTTTGCATCCATGGTTTGCCATGGGCTCTTAATTGCTTTGCTTGCTCGTTTTCAAAAAATGTAGATGAAAGAGGAAAAGTGGACTTTAGCTCGTAAATGAGCGTAGCCAGTTTTTGAAGAATTTTGAGAAAGAATATAGAAAATAGAGCATGGCAAGGCAATTAGGGGCAATTACCTTAAACTCAGATGATAGGTCTCTTTTTAGCCTTTCAGAATGAAAGGGTCAATCCTTGCCATAAGTGGGCAGGAAGCCTTTCGTTTGGAGGTAGACGGGTCATCGAATTATCATTCGCTCAAAGACTGACCCATGCCATAGAGAGGCAGGTAGTCTAAGGGGAAGGATCAGAATAGCCTTTCGTAGGCAACCAGAAGATACCTCAGCCTTTTCCGTAGGCAACTTTCGAGGGTCGAGGTCATGTTAGTGTATCGAAGGCAGCATCATTAGGGTCTCATGACCTTTTATCGAGGCAACATGGCTGAGGTATCCTCATATTCGAGGGACTGGCTATTCTGCAAAAAAACACAAGGCAACAAGGCAACAGGCAACAAGGCAACAAGGCAACAGAGAGGGTTACCCAAAAGCGTGCGTGTGTGCACCAATCACGTGATTATATTCAATTATATTATCTTGTAAATTAGTGAGGCTAATTCAATTTAATGGTTGTCACTCCCTATTTTACTAACCACGCAGATAATATAAGGCAAGAACAACAATAATATGGGGGAGGGGACAATGAAACCAGCGGATCCCTTAGTAGGGTTTGACATAAGTAATGATAAAGCATAAAACATTAAGGTTAGGGTTTAGGGTTACCAACACTCGTAGCCTTGGCGGTCAACAAACCCTGAAAATTGAAAAGGAAAGAATAAACAAAAGCGAGTGAGTGTATTATTTGTTCAGAGGCAACTAGGGTTAACCCTAAAAATAGATATAATAATACAGAAAAATGGGTAAAAAGAAACTTAGCTTCGATCGATGAAGGTTGAGAATTGTGGGTAGCTCGAAGCATTGACTCTGACCATCTGATAATTGAATAGAGAAATAAGAGGAAGTGAGTGTACGGGCAGTTCATTGGCATTTAAGAATAAATGCTAATTTAAAAGGGCAAAATAAATATTCAAATAAATAAAGAGATCAGGACTTAGCTTTTGATTGGCGTGGCGCGTAGTCGGAATATATTTGGAAAGCAACCCTGAAAAACTTTGGTTCATTGTGGCAGCCTTTAAGGGCGCATGGTAAACCGTCAGCTTTGCGTGCGTTAGATCTGGATGGTAGGAGATTGAGGATGAATTTGCGAATATTCGCTAGAATAGATGAACAACTCGAATGGACCTCGCAATACAAGAAAATGTTAGTAATAAAGTATAAAATAAGATATGAGAAAATAGTAAAAATATGAATCAAAATTATCAAAAGAAAATCTAAACAATAATTATATTAAATCCTAAAAAATTCTAATTAAAACAATCTACATATCCTTTATATATTTTTTAAAAGTTTTTGTTATAAAAATAAAATAAAAAAAAGTTAAACTTAGTGAAAAGTGGCCCAACCAAAGCAATAGATCACGTGGGACTATTCCATGCCAATCCAAAATTGTTTTCCATTAGCCCATGGGAGATTAACATGTGATTTGGATTTAATAAAAACTTAGAACAAGATGTATGGGGTAGCGCCTCCAGTTCACTCTCCCTCACATTGCTTTTAACCACACTAACATAGTGTATCAAACACACATAAGAACAATAGGCATTGCCTCATTCTTGTACTAGTTCTCTTCACATTCAAATAACAAAAGCATTCCCCATTGACATGCGGACACGTGTCCACTAAAAATAATAATAAAACCATAACACATAATTAATTGGTGAATAAAAATCTAAAGAGATAGCATATCCAAATTTCTTCCATTATCACATGCTTGACACGTGAGAAGTCAGTAACAGCAAGCTATGCTTGTTCAATTTAACTCACATAAACATGGTCCCACAATAGAAACCACCCAATTTCTTTCATGATAAATTTTTTTTTTCCATTTAACGTCAAAAGCAATAGAATTCCTCCAACCAACTCTATTCATCTCCCTCAATAATTGAAACATCAATTTGCAGAATAATGAAATAGAACACAATTAATAACCGTATGAGCAAAAGATCGGCGTAACCTACAATTTGAACGATGCCGAAAATTCTGCAGTTCGACGAAATTGGTGTACGTCGTGGCTGGAATCCGGGATGGAAATTGGCGTACACTGAGCGGTTGAGAGATTTCCGTCAGCGGCGGAGAGTCCTCGCGGAGGAGCGATTTGCAGATCTGTGGTAACGTCGTCGGATTTGGTACCGCAAACAGAGGATTTCACGGAGGACGAAGGTTATAGGCCGGAGAGAAGGGAGGACTCGCGGTGGTTGTTGGTGGTCGATCGGATTCGGCCGGTTCTGAGATGCAACGGGCGGCGTGATTTTGATGTTAAACAGCTTCCTCCCTCTTTCTTCTTCTTTGGACTCAATTTTTGCGATAACCGTGAGTTTGTGTGTTAAAAAGAAATAAGGGTTTTGTGTTGTTTGTGGCTGTGAGAAATTGTTAGTACTGACTCAAGAACAAAAACAAGGTTTTTGTTAATAGAATTGTGAGAATTTGTGTAAAAGGATAGATGGGATTTTGTACGTGAGTATAGTTTGTGAATGGTTAGATTGACTGTGAAGTTTCTTGAATGGAGGTTTTACCGTTGGGGAGGAAAGACCAAAGGGTGATGGTGACAGTGAAATTGTTTTTGTATGAGAAGTATGTACAAGACCTTTTTTGTGAATGAAAGTGAAAAAAACGGTAGAGAATAGGGTTAGTTGTTGTGCGTAGGAGAAAGGTGGAGAAAATAAGGGTTCATCCTTTTTTCAAAAGAATATGTTAGAAAGGTATATATAATGATAAATTAGGTTAAACAAAGACATGGGCTTGGATCATAAAATAATAACAATATAAACTTAATCTAACGATAATAAAATAATAATAATAATAAATATATTCTAAAACAAAATTATAAATATAATAAAACTATAAAGCTATAAAAATCTAAAAATAACCATCCTAATAAAACTATAAAATTATAAAAATAAAATAAAGATATTCTAATAAACTATGAAATTAAGATAGAAAACATATTTTGAGATTTTTGGATAAACAGAAATTAACTTAAAATTAATATTAGAATAAAAAATGAAAAAGAATGTCAGTAGTGGGTTTCGAACCCGTGACCTTGTACCTGCAAACCTTACCTCCTTACCAATTGCGCCATGTTATCTAATCGAAATAAAAATGACATTTTGTAAATATATGAGGGCAAATTTTGGGGTATGACAGGGGTGCAATGACTTTTGTACCTCATTTTGTCTTGTAGTGATTTTCCTTTTTTCCTTTGATTCAAATGAGGTTTCCTTTTCAATGCAACCAGGATTTCCCTCCAATAATTTCAGCATCCTACACTCCACGTTTGCCCTAGAAAACCCATAGAAATCTTCGATCTTTTCCCTTCAGCCAGGTTCTCATTTATTTCAATTTGCGTTCCTTTCAGTAGCCCACTACAGTCATGACTCAGCTCGGCTTTGGTAACCTTTAAACAATTAAAATATTATTAAAACAACAAAAGGGAGCACCTATTGTGCTCAAAGGTAACAACTATAGAAAATTATAGAATGCGATAAAATAAGAAATAAAAGCTAACAAACTAATAATAACCCAAAAGATTAAGGTATGGATTAACTTACAAAATGTGTGTTAACACTATCCCAGAAATATAGCGAAGCTACTAACATGTTTTGACAGTAGGCTGTTCTTAGTTTCGACAATAAGATAGCATCATAGAAGCCCATTTCTTTCCAGAATGGAGCTTTCTTCTTCTCAATTTTTATGATCCAAACACAGTATGGCTCAAGATCTTTTGTTATTGGGCAAGAGCGAAACACTCTAAGCGAATTGCTCATGTAGTCTAAGTTAAAGGGCTTTTATTGATTTGAGGCGTCGGTCAAAGCTTCGTCGGATCATATACAATTAGGACACTAGTGTCTGACTTATCACTATCCTTAGGGGCAGTTTTTGCCCTACAAATTATAGGTTTTATCCGATGATATACAGGGAAAAATGTCTTAAGCTTTTCTATATCAAAATAAAAACCAAGCAAGGGACCCATGTATGCACGAGTCTCACCAAAAATGGTCAAAGGGACAAGTACCTGAGATTTATATATTTTGAGATTTTTTTTAACCAAAGTAGGTTCATGAATGAACTCTTGATTTTCCACCAGCGTTGGCTTTGCAATTCGAGCTACATGTGCCATGGAATCCTCATGTTGTTTTACAACCTTGGAGATATTTGATTTGGAAGATACCATTGATGAAATGTTAGAAGATTAAAAGAGGAAATATGCTAGGATGGGTTTTATGGGTAAGAAATTGTAAGAAGATTATGAATATTTGAAGACTCAAAGTTTGTAAAAGTGTTAAAAAATTGAAGAAGAAGAAGAAGCTATTTATAGTGAGGGAAATGACGTCCCCTTTTTCTTTTTTGAAACAAAGAAGAAATTTAACGGGGCACGTGTATACCTCCAAGAGGTGGGTTAGGCAGTTGCCTATTCAGATGCCACCATTACTTATAAAAAATAGGGTTAATGATGATGGCTGCAGAGTTGCATGTCTCGATGAGATGTTTTGCAAAAGAAAGTCATGATAACCATGACGTCACAACAGTGATGGAGCAGTCGCGTCAAAGACTGTCAAAATATGTTCATTTCTCCACATGATCGGAAAATACATTTTAGGGAGGCGATTCATTAAATGCAAATTTGACGCTCACCAAGAAGAAGATATTTGGGAAACAAAGGATTAAATTCTTTGTAAACAGATTCACTTCGACGAATATGAAGATTACTTCGACAAACAAAGTCACTTGACGAGAAGCTAGTCACCCTAATAGATTGATTATGTTATCTGAGACTTAGAAAATTTTTAAGTCACTTAGAATTCGACGAAGCGAATTCGAAACAGGCTATTGGCGGGATATTTGGCCTTATCTGTCCCTTGAGAAGGACGCGTTGAGGCTTGTAAGTGCGAAGCGCATGCAGACAAGAAACGTATCATCTTTATAGTAAAAGACCGTTGTAGTCGAATTAGTATATATAGAAATCTTAGTAAATAGATTTTCGGTGTGTTCAACATTGTACAAATCCTCAAAACTTACTCAAAGTATCTAGTGTATTGAGAAATGGGTCCCTTTGAGAATGTGCGTTTGAAACACCATTTATTTTAGTTATAAACAATTATTTACATTAAAAGTCTTTTTAAAGTTTTTCCTTTACCTTTCCTATTGAAAAATCTTTACTTTCTTGCCTAAATTTATCTTCCTTTGTCCTTTAATTCCTTTGTCCTTTACTATTAAACACAAAGCTTTACATTCATTTATTTTCTATTCTTTTAAATTAACCTTATGTTTAGGCCTAAAAAACCTAAATACACGAAACTTGAACACAAACGTCTTTAGGATCAATCTAGTCGATCCTGCGAGTAATCAAAGTGTCTAAATTTGGAGGACTAGCGCATGTCTACCAAAATAGAGGGTAAACACTCGATTGATTGCAAATGAATGATAGGTGGAATCTTAGGGGTTAAAGTCGGGGTATGACAACTAGTAGCCCAATTAAGCCTTCAAAAAGATTAGGACCAAGCCTAATAAGCCTATGATAGGCTAAAAACCAGACTTAGGCTTTGAATTTTTTAGGAGGCCAGACTTAAGCTTGGCAAAGCCTATCTAAGCCCAACTTATTCCCACCTCTACTCGCACCAGTTTTGGTAGACCATATCAAATCCCCAAGCTACTGGTGTAGTTAGGGAAGGGGTAATATTCACACGCCTCAACAATTTTTCCTCAAACCTGCTAAAGGGCAACCTGAGTTTCAATAGAGTAAAGATACATCCATAGAAAGGGATGAAACACCCATAAAAAGGTTGCATATCCTATTGCAAGTAACATGAAAAATCGACTAGTTAGAGGAAAAACCCATTTTTTACACGAGGTTTTTCCACTTTATGAATATTATCAAAATAAGAAATATTTCTCACTAGCTTAGGGTCTACCCATCAGTATAGGCGAGCGTCTGCCAGCTCCATAAAACCTGCTTGTCCTCGTTGAACCATATCTTCCCAACTATCATGAAAAAGTTAATACAGGTCAGAAACTACACTATTGCCCCCAAAAGCAAGGTGATCCCTAATCTCTATGTCACTTGGGTTCTGACCATGCACCGTCTTAAAGGTAATAGCAAAATAGCTAGCTTAACGCGCATCTTAAACTGCTATACCAACAACTGGATCCGTTTGAGACCTAATAGAAGAAGCAAGACGGGTAGCCATCTCCCTCAAATCCACATCGTCGGAATTTCTCTCCTCGTCTTCTTTAGAAGTTCCATCAGTACTTTCCTTAGTAGAAGCATTGATGGGTGGATCATCACTTTCTATCGAACCCTCACCAAACCCAAAGTTATCACTGAGTACAATAAGGTCGAGGTTGAGACGATTAACTTATAAGGGATCAATGTTTGTGACATATGGATTTTTCATATATTACTGACAACAAATAATCTCCACCATCAGGTTCATTCACCATGTTCTCAGGTATATTTTTCTCTATTTGCCATAGTAAAGACAAAAAAGCAAATTAGCAAATGAGCGGACGAAGAAATATTTATAAGAGATACCCGAGAATGAGGATGAATAAAGAATAATAGACCCAAATAAGAAGAGAAAGTGGCAAAACCAAAAGCACTAGAGTTTAGAAAAGGAAGAAAGGGTTTGCGAAAATGTAAGTCTTAGTTGTGAGAGAGAACAAAATTGGAAGATGAAAAAAATTAACGTTGCAGAATGAAAAAATAGTAAGATGAAAAATCAACGATCAAATTTCACCTTGAAAATATGACAAAGTTTGCGTGCACTCGAGCACCCTAGGGGAAACACCATGTCCTAACCTACAAACCTAGGGCCACATGTGAAGAAAATTTGCGAAACGTCTCAATAATGAGACTAACATTTAATACAGTTTGTCCCCAAATCTCTTCCAATTCTCAACACAAGGTCCTAACTAAGGATACTCGCCACACCCAGTTCCTTGAAAGACTTCTCATACATCATCACACCACAACAAGTCATAGATACAACTGTTCTAGAAAGACCGCATATTCAATACTAGATGGACCAAATTGTCACCCATTATATAAACCACCAAATAAAAAAAGTTTATAATTTTATTCATAATTCATTATACCCCTATTATATTTACTCACTGATTTGAACATTGAAGTAATAACATTCATATCCACCTCGTCCAACCACCACATAAAAATAAAAATAATTACATCAACAATTATCATAACAAATATTATTAAAAATATTATTAAATTTTTAATGGGTAAATTACCACTTTATTATATAACCAATAAACAAAAGTAATCTTTAATTTATAGCCACGTGGCTAAAGGGTGATATTGGAATTACAGTATCAAATCTATGTTGCTAACCGCAGCGGAAACGAGACCCCATCCTGTATTACTTCGGGGTTCCTCACGGAACGCAACACAAAGTTAAGAACCCTAAAAAAACTAAAGACCAAAAAAATGAAGCCCTAGAAAAGAATCAGAGAAGCAGTTTCGCACTCCCTTACGTCTCAGTCTTTTTCTCTTATCATTGTTTTCGATAAACCATTTGCTGGTTCTGAACTCTAATTTGCGTATTTCGTTTTCTTTTATTATTTTATCTCTGTTCGACATTGTTTTGCTTCAGTGTTTTCAGGAGTAAATTAATTTGGGTGCATTCGATTTCGTAATCAAGGTTGCAATTTTCGACGCCTTTTTCTGTTTCTCCATCTTCGGTAATCGTTTTCCTCTACTCCTCCAGTTAGGGTTTCGATTAACGAAGCGACGAATTTTTTTCCCTCGATTCTCCTCCAATTATCATCACTGTGAGTAAAAATGATTTTTTTATGTATATTGTTTCTTTTACTATTAGCAATTGTTATTTGAAATTGTGAAATTGTTCTGTTGTCTCGGATCTGCCTCTTTCGATTTGGGATTTTTTTTGGATTAATTTACTTCAGCAAGGTTGCAATTTGAATCAATAATTTTTACGCCCTAGATTTCTGAAAAAGTTCAGTTTAGTTTGCGGTGATTTAATGTCGAACCTGTTGTTTTTTTGCTCTGATGCATATTGTTTGAGTTATTAGGCTGTTTGTTTTTTCTTTGTTGCTGAGAGTTTATTGAATTTAATGGCTGATTTCAGGTTAAGGAAGGTGTTCAGTCATTTAAATTTTAGATACAATGTCGTCAAATTCGAAATACCCGATTCTGGATGATAAGCCCATTAATCAGTGGAAGGTTACAGAGCTGAGAGAGGAGCTGAAGAAAAGGAAGTTAGCAACCAAAGGTTTAAAGGAGGATTTAATCAATCGTTTGGATGAAGCTATTCGTGAGGAAAGGGAGGTTGCCGAGGCTTCCCCTGAACAGGAGGAGGATGCTGAGGCTTCCCCCGAACAGGAAGAGGCTGCCCCTGAACAAGAGGCTGCTAAGGCTTCCCCTGAAAAGGAGGAGGCTGCAGAGGGTTTGCAGAAGGATGATGCTAATGGTTTACACACTCAAGAAGAGGGGGTAAAAGATTCTCAGACTGGTAATGTGGATGCTGAAGTGGTTGATACAACTGCAAGGGAAAGCTTCCAAACATTGGAAACTTCTGAAAAGGGGGATTCTGGTGTAGTGGAACCATTTGAAAAGGAAAATGTAGTGAAGGTTCCAGAGGTTGTGGATAATGACAGTATTAAGAATGTCAAGCAGGACGGTGTCACTGACCCAGTTGACGATAATAATACTGTTTCGGCCATGGATCTAGATAGTGAACATGCAGTTTTGCCAGCTGGCGCTGAATCTGATAATGCAGGAGAGGAGGTAGTGGCCCATCCTTCCACTATGGAGACCACTGTGGAGACTACTGTGGAAACCACTGTTACGGTCACTGAGACTGTAGAAACAGAAGTAGTAGTCAGTGGTCAGGATTCGTATAGTTCAGAGAAGAATAATGAGGATTCAGCCATCAAGCTAGAGAACGAGGAATCAAGAGCGCAGCTGGATAATGAGGAGTCAAAGCTCCAACTGGAGTGTGACCCGAAGCCTACCCGCGACGATCTCATGCCCATCTCATCTGCTCCAGAAAACCAGGTATCTGAGGTCAACCCTAGTTTAGGGTCTCAAGTAAAATCTGATTCTTTTTCTACTGATTCTGTGTCAATTAATGAAAAGAATGAACTAAAGGATACTATAATTGCTAATAATGTCAAATTAGAACAAGATAATGTTAGGCCAGAGATGGTGGAAGAACCATCATCCAGAAATGACGTACCTGTTTATGATGAATCGCATTCAATGGATGTTGGAGGGATGCATGAAAAAAAGTCATCTGTCGAAGAAAATGACAACGATGTTCCAAGTCCAGACTTGAACAAAACCAATAGTAGTGATGATGTAGGGTATCCAGAAAAGTTGAACTTGGACAGAAGTTCTGGTGATGATTCTATGGAAGAGGACTTGCCTGAGACTAGGCAATATGATTCTAAGTTTAATGTTGATGAACTTAGGGACAAAGTTGAGAATACTGAAGTTCCTATGGTCACTGAAGAAAGCAAACCAATGGTTGAGGGAGATGGTGTATCCGCAAGAAAAAGTGATACCCATCAAGATATTGACATTAGTCCTGTTTCCTTGACTGAGAAGCGAAAATATCCTGGTAAGCATCATATATATTTTTTGTACACTGGCTTACTTTCATTTTAGTTTTGATTCGACAGGTACGTCTTAGGGAAATCAAGAAATTATATGATGATTGTCCTTTAATCCTGAATTATTTGAAATTTTTGTTTCAGAACAAACATTAGTAGGAAACAACGAGCCTGCAAAAAGGCAACGCAGGTGGAACACTGATGCAATTAAAGGATCAGATCTGCAAAGCACTACTCCCAGAGCCGCCATTACACCCAAGGATGGACAAACTGCTCTGAAGCGCAGCTTTTCCAGGTCTAATTCCTCTGCAACTGATGATACACCTAAAGAACGCATTGGTAAGTTGACATCATGCAAAAATTATGCAAAATCTTTCAAGAACTGATACTCACACACACACACACACACTACTATCTCCGGTGTTATATTAATGAATATTAATTTTCAATTTATAGGCTGTATCTTGAATAAATAAACAAATAAATTCCTAGCACTTGTTAAATTTTTATTTTGATCAGTGTACACTTATACTTATAAATGCATCTCTCTTATTCTTCATTTCTCATGCTTGTATGCATTTTCCAAGTGAAGTTAAGGTTTAAATGTTGGTGCTGATTGTATACTTTCATATAGCTATGTTTCTACTATGATGTACAGTACCCTTATTTTACGGGTTTTCTTTGTTGTTTGACTGGTGTGTGTTTGTGTCTTCTATCTCTTCCTTTTTGGGTCTAAATGTTTCTTTTGGCAGTTCCACCATCACGAAGGACCCCGACTAATTCCCTCAGGATTGATCAATTCCTTCGTCCATTTACCCTAAAAGCAGTGCAAGAACTTCTTGGCAAAACTGGGAGTGTCAGCAGTTTCTGGATGGATCAAATAAAGACCCATTGCTATGTTACTGTAAGACAGTTCTTATTTCACTGCCTTCTTTCTACTGTAAATTCCAATGTGATGTTATTACATTTATCACATGGTTCTAACTTTTGAGTAATCTTCTAAACTTTTTTTTGATGATGCCAGTACTCGTCCACTGAAGAGGCTGTTGAGACACGAAATGCTGTGTATAACTTGCAATGGCCTCCAAATGGCGGGCGGCTCTTGGTTGCAGAGTATGTTGATCCTGAAGAGGTGAAAATGAAGTTAGAAGCTCCTCCAACACCAACTGCCTCTGTAAACAGTGTTCCAACACTTCCTCCCGCACCACCTTTATCACAGCCAGAGCCTTCCCCGCGTCAGCACAGGGAGCAGCATCTTCCAGTTGCTCTCCCACCTCCACCACCATTGTCAAGGCCCCCACCAGTTGCAAGGGAACGTCTTCCATCGCCACCACCCCTTCCTGAGAAAGTGGAACCACCTATTGTCACTCTGGATGATCTCTTCCGCAAAACCACAGCAACTCCTCGGATCTATTATTTACCTTTGTCTGAAGAGCAAGTTGCTGCAAAACTCGCGGCCCAAGGTAAAAGTACGAGACATTAAGCAATTAATCGGCAATTTGTCTCTGGTAGCTTGATGCTCTTTTATTTATGGCCATTGTGTTAGTTAGTGGTATTATGGAAGCAGTGAGTGCATCTCGGCAGGTCTGCTGGTGTTTGTATCAGAAAAAAAATTGTCATTTGAGATTTGAATTTCCTTGTTAGTGTTGGAACTTCTTAAACTAAGAGCCACTTCGGTGGATATATTTTCCCTGCAGTTCGAACTATTTTCAGTGAACCTTTTCCCAACTATTTTAGACTTTGATGAAAATATTTGACATTACTTATGTTTATTCTATTGCCATGGAACTGAATTATGGTATCATTCTGTTAATGGCACGTGATTGTTTTTTGTTGATGTGTGTTTTCATTTGTATAATGTCACGTTTGTATGTGTGTAGGGAGGGAGTGTACTGGTTTTCTCCAAACCTTGTGTTTCACTTGACAGTCACATGCACCAGATAATGTTAGATCTTTTTTAGAAGGGGTTGATTAACAAACTTGTATGTAATGGAATCAGTGAAGTTTACCAAAATCACTGGCGTTGTGATTTTGTTGACGCTCTAATGTGCAGCTTTGGCCTTTCTGATATTGATTAACCTTGTTTATGACAATTTCATCAATGCAAAGTTATGAGTTTTACTTTTCAATATAGAAAAATGAGAGTGATATTTCCCCAAGCAACGAACTTCCTGGTCATAAAAAAATGAAGACAATAGGGCCTAATGGTGAAGATTGAAATTACTAGTACAACATTATTAGGGGATTGTTTCTCCATTCTATGTGGTGGAGAATCACTTGAAGGAAATGTGAAAATGCTCTATAAATTTGGAAATGTACTTTCTTCTGCATATTTTTTCACATCAAAATCCGTTTTGAGTTTCACCTTTTTTTCTCTCAAAATTTAATTCGGAGGTGTACATTCGAATTCACCCTTTACACAACATGCTTAGCTGAGTTGCATTCATTTTGAGATAAATTGATTTGGAAGCTCGAGATGCTTGAGTCTCAAAAGTTGATGCCTCCGCATCAATTGTACTAGAACCAACCGATGTCTAAGATGATCGAGCTCTTTCTCTACGAACCGATGCATGCTGCGCAATCCTGTCGTGTCTCAATCTATCTTGGTTATCAGCCATAACACCCATAATTAAATCACATAAGCATTTGTTAGAAAAAATTCACATATGCATTTTCGGATTCTGGAAATCAAAACGTTGAAAAAATTCAAAGATACATTTCTGGAATATTTTGCAACTCTGAGAAGAACGGAATGATAGAATGAGATGAATTCAACATTAAAAAAATGTATTGATCATTTAAACTACCTATCGAATACATTGCTCACTTAAATAGCATATCTATTACATATCCTAATGTTTAATTTCTACAAATGTATATAGAAATAAAAAACTTACAAAATGCGAGTTTGATGTTGAACTCTTTGATCGGTTGAATATTGATGGTAGAATCTTGGAACGTCAATTGAATAAGTTTGAGAGTTTGTGAGTTTAAAGGTTTTGATAGTTTGGAGAGTTTGTGAGTGAGTACAAAAAAAGTGGGAAAAAAAGAAGGGACTCTGACGTGCAATTGATTAAAAAAACGTTCGGAGATGTATTTCTATAAGTTATATGAAGATACATTTCATTATTTTTTTTGACATAACCTTAAGGCTATGTTTAGATACATAAAAAGTAACGGAGCGCAAGGGAGCGGAGGGGAATGGAACGGAGCGGAATCGAATAAAGATGTCATTCTATTGTTTGGATATTTGGATATGTCATGACTCATGATGGAATGGAGTAATTTTATCATTCCGCCCAAATCGGAGGGTACAAAAAATGATGGAATGAGATGAAATGCATTCCATCCATTACCGCTCCATTCCATTCATTTTTAATCAATTCAAACGATGAAACATAACTTCATTTCATTCCATTCCGCTTCATTCCATCGTATTCCATCAATCCAAACATACCCTAAAACTTGACTAAGAACGAGTATGAATGAAAAGCATCTGAAAATATATTATTGAATTTTAAAAGTAGTTTTAATTCTTTTATTAAGGTGAGGAATCAATCAACGCAGAAAAACAATTTCTTTGATTTAAGCTGTTCTTGTGGACTTGTTTGGTTTTTTTAGCTGAAGCTGAACAAAGGGTATGTTTGTTTGGTCAAAAAAAAAAAAAGGGTATGTTTGTTTATTAATTATAACCATGACTGCATTAACTTGCTTCACAAAAAGAAGGTAAAGAACACAAAAATTGATCCATTTCATTAACCGTTTACGTCAAGAAAAACATGTATTGGATTTGATTTTACTTAAATGAATAATTAATAACGTAAAAAGGTCAAAGATTTTCTAAAGTAAATGAATTCTAACAAACGTTGCTGACATGTTTTTTTGGTATGAATCGAGCCAAGACTAGAATGACATGTTTTTTTTGTACAAATTTTTAATTTTTTGTTTTAAACCTTAATTTTTTATTCAAAATATATATAAAAATGAGTATTACAATTGTATTGTTTTCAATTTTTTCTTAAGCCTTTCAATAATTATTTTTGGAATGAAAATATTTTTCTCTATGCCAATCATAATTTATATTTATTTAATTTGATCATATTTTCACTATTTTTAAATTCTAAAAATTGACCTAATTTGATACTTCAAATCCACCCTAAACCTAAAAAAATTAAATACTTTAAAAAAGTTATCATATAGAATCAAATTTATTAAATTTAACCATTAAAATATTAGGAACCAAAAAAATTGTTATTAGGGGTTGTAACTTGTACCGTACTATGTCTTCTCAAAATTCTTCCTTTCTTATATGCAGCTCAATTTGTAACTCAATTTCCCCCCTCTCTTCAAACATCGATTTATCTATTGAACCTCTTTTTCCTCCCAAATCTCTTCTAGGGTTTATATTCACAAAATTGAACCGTTCCTTTTAGGTTTTCCGTAAATTGGCTTCACAGGATTCTAGGGTTTCGGTTTTCAAATTCTCGTTGAAGCAAAAAAGTTGAACATGAACAAAGATTTCCAGGAGCTGATACTCGCTGACAAGCTCTCCAAGCTTAATAGCTCTCAGGCAGCCATTGAAAGTATCCTTTTTTATTTTTTTCTCGATTTTGATTTTGATTTTGGATATTTCAGGATCTAGCAATCTTTGATTTTTTTTGTAATTACTGAATTATAGTGTTTTTGAAGTTGGTTGTTATCGTTAACTTTTGATATAGCTTTATCACATTGGTGTATATTTAACCGGAGCAATGCTGAACAAGTTGTTTCGACATGGAAAATACAGTTTGACAAATCAGATATAGAACGCCAAATTCCCCTTTTGTATCTTGCAAATGACATCATGCAGAACAGCAAGCGTAATGGGAATGAGTTTGTGATTGAGTTTTGGAAGGTTCTTTCTGCAGCAGTCAAGGATGTTCTTGCGAAAAACAATGATAAGGGAAATCGTACAGTAGCTAGACTGGTAAGCCCCTTTCATAGTGTTTGTAATAAATATTCAGAAGCCTCGAGTGAATGCGTCTGTGCGAAATTCCGATAAATGGGAAAGTGGGTGTGTGAAAGAATATGAAATTGCGCAGATGTTTTATTCATGCTTGGGTTATAATGTTAGATATGACTATAAATGCTGATCATATGATTTGAAAAAGTATTGATTTATTTTGGTTCTTACCTAATTTTAGCTTGAAGTATGGGGGGAAAGGAATGTTTTTGGGTCTCATGTGCAAAACCTCAAGGATATAATGCTTGGAGAGGGCTCTCCTCCGCCATTGGAACTCGGCAAAAAGAGATCGCGTTCTGTTAAAGTTATGAAAAGGGATTCTGTAAAGATTTTGAAAAGGGATTCTCGTTCTATTAAATCGGTGAGACTAAGTTCCAGTCTGCTTTCCCTGTTTTTTTACTAATCACTGAATTGATGCTAGATGATTATATCCTTAAAAGTGGTTTGCTATGTTCATTTCACATTCTTACTTCCATGTTGTTGTATGGTGCCAGAAATTGTCCATAGGAGGAACGACAGAAAAAATAGTGTCTGCATTTCATTTGGTGCTCAGTGAACAGGCCAATGAAGATGAAGACATGAGTAATTGCAAGTCCGCTGTTCAGCGTGTGAGGAAGATAGAGAAAGATGTTGATATTGCATGTACCACCGGTAAGCAAACAACTCAACAGAAGTAACATCTGGATCTTGAAAGGTACAGTTCTAATATTGCTTTCTTTTTCAGCTTCAGCTAAGGATCCTAAGCGGAAAACTTTGATGAAGGATCTAGAAGAGCAACAAAATCTATTAAAACGTTGCATAGAGAAACTTAAATTAGTTGAAGCAAGTAGAGCAGCCCTAGTATATCAGTTAAAAGAAGCTTTGCTCGAGCAGGTATGTCTTTAGGTCCTTGAGCTCAATGAGTTGGTGCTTGTATTTGCAACAAATATATGTTTTTGGCTTTTCCTGACCGCATATCTTCTTTCTACTGTTTGTGGTATTAGGAATCGGAACTGGAGAGTGTTCGTACACAGATGCAGGTAAAATGTACTATTCATGAATGGTTATTTTCATCAGAAGGCTGTCATATTTTGACTGGTTTCTTGTCCCTATTAGAATGTAATATGCATCAATGGTTTATTTGAGTTTCTTACCATTTAATTACTTTTCTAGTGATTCCTCTTTTATGTATATCTCTAATAAGTCTATCATGGAGAACTCACTGCAGTTCTGAGTCATATGTTGTAAAACATCAATAGAAGAAATTATACCTGATCCTACCTTCCTTAAACTTTATGAACCTAACTTCCTAAACAGATGTCTCAGCAAATATAAACAGAGGAGTATAGTCCTCTCATCTTTTCTGGTAATTAATGTCTCAACAAATATAAACGGAAGGGTATGTTTTGTCTGATGAAAATTTAAATAGAGAAGTCAGTGTAATATCCTTAATCTTTAGAAGGTATTTGCTTGGGTTTCATGAACCCATGAGGTCAGTGTAATTAGCTGTATTTATAAAACTTAAAGGCAGTTTTGGTTGAGGAGTTACTTGGTGAAAGTGAAAGTAAATGTAAGTGAGTTTGTGTTTTCTACCTAGTCATATTTATTACTTGTGTGTACTTTCGTTATTAAAACTCGAATATATTTTGGCTTATAAAATTGCTGGCAAATTTAAACTTATCTGATTATTAATCTTTAGGTTGCTCAAGCACAAATAGAAGAGGCTAGCAACATGCAGAAGCGACTCGATAATGAAGATCCGTCACAGGATGCATCATTTAAAAGAACTTCAAGCACTGATGCAGCTTCACAATCAGAAGCAGCAACTAAAAAGTCAGCTGCAGCAATTGCCGCTGAGGTTGCAGATAAACTTACAGCTTCATCATCATCTCAATTGATCATGCGTTCTGTTCTCTCAACATTTGCTGCAGAAGAGGCAAAGAGTGCTCGTCTAACGTCGGAGTCCACGTCAAATTCTATGATATCAATGCCAAGTTCAGATGCTCATGTCTTTATGCCAGCACAACAGTTGAATGCCGTGCCAAACCATTCATATCCTTCAGTTTTGGTAACTCAACCAACTATGCACAATGCAGCCCCGTCGATGCAAGGTCAATATCACTTATATAGTAATCCATCACCCCAGCAATATGTGCAGTCAACAGGAGGGGTCATCTCTCCATATGGTTATGGTAGTGTACCACCATTACAGCCAGCCCCACCCCCACCACCTTTTACGAATCATACAATGCAAACAACGCAGCAACAGCCAGTACCAACTTTTACAAATCATACAATGCAAACAACACAGCAACAGCCAGTGCCAACTTTTACAAATCATACAATGCATACAACACAGCAACAACCAGGACCAGCTTATAGGAACCATACAATGCAAATAACGCAGCAACATCCAGTACCAATTCATGTTCCAGTGCCTCCAAGTTTCCGGCCACTTCAGCCATCAGGAACGATGTACTATGTTAATCATTAGCATTAAATATGTGGTATACTGCAGTTGACACAGCCTTTGTTGTAACGAGCAAATTCCGGAGATTCAGAATTTCATTTTTTTGCTGGTATACTGGAACGGGTTTCGTAAACATATGGAAGCAAAATTACTAGTCACCCCCCGGGAATCGAAAGGAAACTGGCCTGCCCAGAATCTGAATACAAAAGTGAGTTGAATGTGATATTTTGTTTGGGAGTTGGAAGGAAAAGAGGGGGGAAGACTTTGATGGATGGGTGTAGGGTGGGGTGGGGTGGGGGAGAAAGTGAGGAAAAAATTCACTTAATTTAAAAGACTGGTTTATGGAGAGGAGAGGAGGGAAAACAAAGATTTTTGACTAAATTTTATTTGGGAGTATTACAAGAAGAGTGAAAGATTTGGAGATATTTTAAAATTCCTCCAAATTTTTTCCCAATTTATTTTGAGTTTCCTCATATTGGGGTATCTTAATAAGAAAAATAAACTCCCATGTAAGATGGGTGGTGGTGATCCTCTTTTCTTTTCACTTTACCAAGCCCTTTGTTTTTCGTCAATCTATCACCCAAAGTCTCATCGATATTTATTTCATAGAAAAATTATTTATGGATTCAAAGTTTTCATCAACATGTCTGATTTGATTTTTGCATGAGTGTGTACTCCATGGAAGTGCTGACCGTTTATGATTATGATGAAACATCACACCTGATAATGTTCATGCCTCTCTATGTTGGTTAACTATGGACATGAGTCACTTAAATCTCTAATTTTAGCCATTATTATCGACCAATAGCTATGTCATTTTTTCTTTCTTTCTGAATAAATAGGACTATACATATTTTTATTCATGGGAAGTTCTATTTGTTGATAATTTTTCTTAAAACTCTAAGAGTTTAATAAATATATACTGACAGTGTAAAATAGTTGGAATTGATTGACAGTACACTGCATCACCCCTTTTTTCAAACTCTAAAAGCCTAAAGAAGATTTTACATTAACATTTTAGAAATTCAAAATAAAATCTTTTTTACATTAACAAGAACAACAAAGCTTTATTCTATCCTATTAGGTGGGTCGGCTACATGTATTAACTCTAGCCATAATGTTCTATCAAGAATTATACTTTTATCTAAATCATCAATTTTGAGATCTTTGTTAATAGATTCTCATAGTCTTTCTAGATATTTTTTGAATTGTTTGTTTTCTCTCCATGTGATCTATTTTCTTCACTACAGAATCATGAAAATCTATAGGTTTTCTTTCTACATGCATAAATCATTTAAGTTTATTTTTCACCCTCTTCAATACTATAAGTCTATTTTACATTACCATTTTCGATATTAATGTCGAGATTCATTTTTATTTTAAATTTTAGAAAAAGATTTAAATGTATTTTTGGTTTGTCTATTTTGTTTTAATTTAATTTTTAGTCATATATTATTTTTTAAATTTGAGATTTCAATCTCTCCATTAAGAAAATTTTAAATTTTTTTTGTTGATCCATCTCCATTTCTTTGGCATGGCTATCTTATTTATGACGTACAATAATGAATTAGATAAAATATTTGCAATATCATGCTTAGGGATGAGAATAGACCAGACCGACTAACAAGAGTTTATGGCTCAGCCTACATAAGCCTAAGTCAGACCAGACTTTTTGTATAAATAGAAAATGCCTAGGCTTTTTCATAAGCCTATTTAGCTTAAAAGGCTAGACCATGTGCCATATAAAAAGTCTTTTAAATCTATGAGGTTGACCTATTTAAATAAATATGAATAATTTTATTATTATTATATTATATTTTGTACTTTAAGTAAAATTATAAAAAGAAATCTTAGTTATCTTGAAGAAATAATGAAAATAAGATGGAAAACAATCTTATGAACAATGTCATAACTTGCTTCCATAAGTTCTCTCAAACAAAAAGAATCACAAAATTTATGCTACTAGATAAACTCAAATAAGTCAATACAAACAAACATTTAATCTCTCTGATATTTTAATTTGTTAACCTATATAAAGTTGAGTTGAATGACTTATTTACAAATGTTTAATTGAAATAGGCTTTTGAGTAGGCTAATAGGCCAATCAGGCATTCGAAAAGGCCAAACTCAGGCCAAAATAATAAGCCTATGATACGCTACATGCCAGACTTAGGCTTTGAATTTTTTAGTAGGTCAGACTCAGGCTTGACAAAGCCTAGCTCGGCCCAGCCTATTCCCACCCCTTGCTTTGGAAAAAATCTCGAGAGCTGATATGACGATAATGAATTGGATAAAATATTTGCAATATCATAAATTAATATGTTGTGGAAAACATGGATGACAATTTGACCCATATCTTATGAATATCTTAAAAAATGCCCATGAATAGGTAAAAATCCATAAAATGACTACGGATACGGGCACAGATAATTAAGCACATTACATATTTATATAATATCTTTTATATTATTATATAAGAATACATGTTTATCAATTTAAAAAAATATATTGCTCTTTAACTATTGCACATTTTAATAAAAGTGTTTATTTATTTTTGAACTCAACAATAACATCCATAATTTTTTTTAATATTATTAAAAAACTTAAATTTATATGATATTTTATAAGAGTTAATACATATTTTCACCCCTGCAATATGAGTTTGGTTTGAAAAACCCCTGCAAAAAAAAGTTGCAAGAATGGCCTCAACAAATTTCAAAAGTTTCATTTTGGCCCTTTATCAAGCCACATCATCAAAAAGTCTGATGTGACAGTGTTTTTTTAAACTTTTTAATGAATGAAATTTCCACATCATATATTCAGCCAGTGCAATGACATTAATACCCTTAGTTATTATATCAACAAAAACCTATAATTTTGTGCATTTGGAGTAGTTTCATTTCAAACCCTACTATTAGGGTTCTTAATCTCTTAATCTTTAGTCCTTCTCAACGTGCATTCGTAGGAACACTTTGAAGGAAATACGACTCCACCTTGCTCCATTTTCAAGCTGCATCAGTGTTTAACACAACTTTGCTGATCAAAAAGGTACGTTTGTTCTCTCAAAGTTTCTTTTCTTATACAAGTACAAGAATGTGGTCCCAACTGAATATCTTTCTAAAAAAGTGTACGGGTTATTGTCTGTTTTCTGCAAATATGGGTGTGTTTAGTTTAGTGTTTCACCATGGGGAAATTTTGTGCAAGATGGTCATATGTATTTTAGAGGGGGGTAGTGAGACTATTGTTGAAGGGCAGGACGAAGATACATGAAACTTTTTTGAAGCTGTTAGTCTGGTTAAAGATTGGGGCTATGAAGGTTTTAGGCTATGGAGAAAGATTTGGAAAATGGATGGAGGCTTTACAAATGTTGTTGATGATGCAGAAGTTGTAAAAATTGCTAAGCATTGTATGTCTTGTAAGGTTGATGGTCGTCTTTGGGTAGAGAATGGTGTAAAAGACTTGATGACCAAGGTGCTTCATTCTAATGTGGATGACTTCAGCACCTCTAGTGAAGATGATAGTAGTGGTGTTGATGTTGATGCAGGACAATGTTTCGATGACAGTGAAGAGGAAAGAGTAATTGAAGTAGAGGATGAACAATTTGAACAAGTGGAGGTAGTTGTTCTAGCTAGTGGGAATATGGTGGATGTCAATGGGAAATCAATGAGATTCAAGCTTTGTGCATTCAAGGATCCCAAAAAGATGAAATCAAAGATCATGGTAAAGAAGGTCAATGATTTGGTGCCCAAGAATGTCTTAGGATCTTGTTCAAAGAGGAATACAATCAAATGTGAAGATGTGGATTATGCTAGCGAGGAACTTGAAAGTTCAGATGCTGATGAAAGTGACATGGATGACAAATCTTCCAAGCCAAAGTCTGAGAAGTTCAAATCAAAGTTGCTTAACAAAGACTTTCAATTCAAATTAGGTATGGAGTTCAAATCTCTTTCTGAATTTAAAGATGCTATTAGGGAGTGGTCAGTATTAAATGGTAGAGAGATAAGTTTTGTTAAGAATGAGAGCTATAGGGTTAGGGTTGAGTGCAAGGGTAAATGTGGCCTTTTGGTATTGTGTAGCAAAGTGGGAGACAACCACACTTACCAGATAAAGACTTGGGTGGGGACCCACACATGTGCAAGGGTATTAAATAACAAGTCTGCCAATTCCAAGTGGGTCTCTAAGTTAGTGGTTGAAAAGAGGAAGTCACAAGGGAAAGTCAAATTGTTTGAAATTATGTCTGAACTTAGACAAAAATATTCAGTAGGCATAAGCAAAAGGAAAGCTTGGAGAGAAAAATATATGGCTGAGGAAATAATTGAAGGTGATGCAAAGGAACAATATAATATGTTATGGAGTTATGCAATTGAGTTGAGAAAACATTGTGCTGGGAATACTGTCAAGATAAACACTGAGAGACTACATCCTACACTACCACAACGATTTGGTAGATTTTACTTCTGTTTTGATGGATGCAAGAAAGGGTTTACCAAGGGATGTAGACCATTTATAGGGGTAGATGGGTGTATCTTAAGTCACAATATGGAGGTCAGTTGTTAATTGCTGTAGCAAGGGACCCAAATGACCAATATTATCCTTTGGCATTTGGTGTGGTGGGGACTGAGATAAAGGAAAGTTGGAGATGGTTTATGAAATTGCTAATGAAAGACATTGGAGAAGGGAGAAAGTATGTTTTTATTTCAGATCAACAAAAGGTACAAAGTGTCAATGTTATTCATTTTTATGAAGTTAATCTGTTTATAGAATGGTGCTAATGTTATATGCTTCTTTTGTTGTGTGTGTTTATAGTTTTAGAGGCTTGTTAGTGTCTTTGAGGAGATGTTTGAGCAAATTGAACATAGGGTCTGCCTCAGACACTTGCATGCAAATTTCAAGAAGAAATTTGGTGGTGGAGCTGCTATTAGGGACCTTTTAACGGGGGCTGCAAAGACGACATATTTTCAGGCTTGGGAGAAGAAGATGAATGAGCTTAAAAAACTTGATAAGAAGGCACGAGATTGGTTGATGGGAGTGCCAACAAAACTGTGGTGTAATAGTATTGTGAAGCTTGATAAGTGGAAACACAATGTCATGCCCAATCCTAGGAAAAGACTTGATAAGGAAACTCATTTAAGTGGGGAATGGCTGCCTACATGGAGCAGTGGTGATTTGTGGCAAGTCCATCACCCATATAATGGGTTGCAGTTTGTTGTTGATCTTGGGAAAAAAACTCGCACTTGTTGCTTTTAGAATCTTGTGGGCATACCTTGTAGGCATGCTGTTTCTGCATTGCAATATCAGAATTTAGATCCTGAGAAGTATGTTGACCCTTGTTACATGAGAAAAGCTTACAAGGCATGTTATGAAAACAATGTTAGTCCAATAAATGGTATGGACATGCGGCCTACTGTGGATGCTGAAAACTTGTTGCCACCACAATACAAGAAAGGACCTGGAAGGCCTAAGAAACTGAGGTTTAGAGAGTTGGATGAGAGTGGTTAAAGGATGAGAGTGGTAGGAGTAGCATATATATGCACAAAGTGTGATAAATTGACTTATCAATCCAAGTTATTTTCTGTTTTCTTATCAGAACAAATTGACTTAAGTTACAATAAAACCAAAACTCATAAGAGTAATATCAGAACAAAGCTCATTTAAGAGTAATATATTCCAATACAACCAAAGCTCATATAACATAAACCATTAAAACAGAGACAAACTATTTGTCACATGAACATAAGTTGGAAATGAAAACAAAAGTTACAGTCACATAATGTTACAATAACATAAGTTACAGCTTCTCTATAAACTTATTTGTTACATGAACTAAGAAAGAAATGAACCTATAGAAAAATTAACGCAACTAAAACATAATTCATCTTCTTTGTTAACCCATCAATATTTTTCTCCATGGCTTCCATCTTGATTGCGACATCTCTATCAATTTTGCTTATCAGTTCTACTGAACCTACATCCGAATGGCCAAAATCTCTTTCACCAGAAAATTCATCATCCCAGTGAAATGCGTTGCAGTCGTCTCCATTACCCCAAAACTTACACTTCCAGTATTTTCTCCCAGGATTTGCAACCGATTTTGAAACAAACAACTTCATGGAGACATTGTGGCCACATTTGAGAGTTACCCTACCATTTGAAGATAAGCTTGAGTTAGAAGAAATTGGTTGACTCATGTTATTGGAATTGATAGACGAAGCTTGATGCATAACATTTGCGAAGAAAAGTTGAAGAGGAATCAAAACGCAGAAATGTAGAAAGAACAAGAAACAAGAAACATGTAATGGGTTAGGGGACAAGAACATATGGGTTTTTGTTGATATAATAACTAAGGATATTAATGTCATTGCATTGGCTGAATATATGATGTGGATGAAGGATAGAAAAACACTTAGAAAGGGGGGGGGGTTGAATAAGTGTAGTCTAAAAACTTGAACGATAAAAACAATTTGCACAGTTATTTTTATCCTGGTTCATTGTTAACTAAACTACTCTAGTCCACCCCCACAGAGTGATTTACCTCACCTGAGGATTTAGTCCACTAATCGCAACAGATTACAATGGTTTTTCATTTAGCCCACGACTAAGTCTTCTAGAGTATCCTGATCACAACCTGATCACTCCAGGAACAAATGCTTAGACACAAGCTAAGACTTTCTAGAATATCCTGACCACCACGTGATCACTCTAGTTACAACTACTTAGACACAAGCTAAGACTTCCTAGAGTTTCCTGATCAAACCTGATCACTCTAGTTCCTTACAAATTAATGTAATCAAATAAGAGTATTACAAATGCTTCTGAAAAGCTATAATCACAACAGTGATATTTCTCTTAAAGTTTAAGCTTAATCTCACTAATGTATTACAACAGCAATGTAGTGAGCTTTGATGAAGATGAAGTTTCTGAGCTTTGAGTTGAACAGCGTATCAGCAAGTTTTTCAGAATAGGTTCGTTCAGAATTGGTTAACCTTGCTTCTCATCAGAACTTCATATTTATAGGCACTTGAGAAGATGACCGTTGGGAGCATTTAATGCTTTGCGTATTCCGTACATCATTGCATTTAATGTTTCACACTTTTGTCAACTACCTCGAGCCTTGTTTACGCTGTGTCTACTGACGTTGCCTTTAATAGCTTCTAACGTTCCTTTTGTCAGTCAGCGTAACCTGCCATCCTGTACTTGCTTCTGATCTGATGTTTGTGTTTACAACGTTTGAATATCATCAGAGTCAAACAGCTTGGTGCAGAGCATCTTCTTGTCTTTTGACCTTGAAGTGCTTCTGAGCGTGATACCATGAGGACTTCAGTGCTTCTGCTTCTGAACTCAAGTTCTGCTGATGCTTCCATAGACCCATGTTCTGATTATGCTTTGACCATCTTCTGATGTCTTGCCAGACCATGTTCTGATGTTGCATGCTGAACCTTCTGAGTCAAAGCTTCTGAGCGCTGATTTGTGCATACTCTTTATATATTTCCTGAAAGGGAAATTGCAGTGTATTAGAGTACCACATTATCTCACACAAAATTCATATCCTTGTTATCATCAAAACTAAGAATATTGATCAGAACAAATCTTGTTCTAACAATTTCCCCCTTTTTGATGATGACAAAAACATATATAAATGATATGAATTTGCGATCAGAAAGAGCAGACGGCTAAAGACAATTACACAGCTATAGCATAAGCATGTGAATATGTCTCCCCCTGAGATTAACAATCTCCCCTGAGATGAATATTCTCCCCCTGAAATTAATACTAGAAGAATTTTATAAATAAAAGACTTCCCTGAGTATTTCAGTAGAGACGTTCACATATGCTTGATCTTCAGAACATTCATTACTTCTGATTTCTGCTTCCATAGGACAGCTTCAGAACTTTGAATTTCTTTAGATCCTCAGAACATCCACAGCTTCTGATTCCTGCTTCCATCGGACAGCTTCATAACTTGAATTTCTTTGATCTTCAGAACATTCACAGCTTCTGATTCCTGCTTCCATCGGACAGCTTCAGAACTTGAATTTCTTTGATCTTTAGAACATTCACAGCTTCTGATTTCTGCTTCCATTAGGACAACTTTAGAGCTTGAATTTCTTCTTACATCACTTCATGCTAGATTGTATCAAAACATTGTTGAATGTACCAGAGCATCATCAGAGCACCTCTACATCCTGAAATGTTACAGAACAAAGCTAAACGACAAAAGTCAGCATGAATGAGTTAGAGCATAGAATATGTTTCAAAACACATAATATGTATCAGAACCACATAATATGTATCAGAACAAATAGACATAATGTTTCATAGCTTATTCTATCATCAGAATATCTGAACATTCTTCTTCTGATTCTGAAGCTTCATAGCACTCAGCTTGCTTCAAGAGTCCAAAAGCTTGATTCTTTATAGGATTGCTTTTCCTCATCTTGTTGCTTCTTATGTTGAGCTTTTTAAAGAGAATCTTCAATCCCTGCAGCAACAAAAACTTAAAGCATAGAACTTTGCAAGTTCTGTTAGTAATGTGGGGCCTTTTTACCCAGTAACTGATAATATTAATCAGATCATTTATCACAAATTTTCTCCCCCTTTTTGTCATAACATCAAAAAGAATAAAAGATTCAGAAGAAAAACAAAAGACAAAAGAAATTAAATAGAATAACTTTTCATTGATTAAACAAACAGGATTACAAAAGATGTATGCAGAATAAGCAGATGCAACAAGGAAAGAAAACTACAACGACCAAAGACTACAACCCTAGCCTAGACAAAATCTTAGCTAACATATCATGAATCCCTGCGTTGTTCTCAGTTTGTCTTTCTCTTTTGTTTACGATCAGTTTCTTGATTTGATGAGCTTGATGAAGGATTCATGGTGAAGTTGCAGATAGTGAAAACCGCTAGGGTTTATGATATGAATGCAAAGAGAGAGAGAGAGAGACCGAAAAAGAAACTGAATGCAAGAGAGAGAAATATAAGAGGGAAAAGAAACGTTTGAGGAATATAAAAGAAAAGAAATAAAAAGAAATGATGAATAGCATTTAATGTTACGTGACGTGAGGAGAGATAATAATGACAAAAAAAGTGATTAGCACAGTTACCTAAGTAGGCTTCCCCTCAACTGCACGCATGCTTGTCCAGAAATAGTGAACACGTGTTTACCATCTGGAAATCCAGTTACAGCTGTTTTACTTTTAAAGAGATTCTGAATCAACTTAGACAATGAAACGTTAGTAATAACAGAATCACTACTTCTAATTGATTACAATCAGAACTTCTTATAAAAGACTAATCCAATCACATTTCAGAAGATACTCATACATAAGATCTTCTCATCTTCTCATTCTGGGCATAAATCCATACTAATATTCTTCAGAATGAACTTAAACCTATCTTCAGCAAGGGGTTTTGTAAAGATATCAGCCCATTGATGGTCTGTATCCACAAAGTTTAAAGATATAACACCCTTCTGAACATAGTCCCTTATGAAATGATGTTTAATATCAATATGTTTAGCTTTTGAATGTAAGATAGGATTCTTTGATAAACATATAGCAGAAGTATTATCACAGAAGATAGGAATGTTACTCTCATATATCTGATAATCTTCTAGCTGACTTCTCATCCAGAGCATTTGTGTGCTACAACCAGCAACAGCAACATATTCTGCTTCTGTTGTTGAGAGTGCAATTGTAGCTTGCTTCTTGCTGTACCATGAGATCAGATGACTTCCAAGAAATTGACAACTTCCAGAAGTGCTCTTCCTTTCAATTCTATCTCCAGCATAGTCAGCATCACAAAATCCTACTAAGTTGTATTCTTTGGATCTTCTGTAAACTAAACCAACATTAGTAGTACCTTTCAGATACCTCAAAATTCTCTTAACCGCAATTAAATGAGATTCTCTCGGATCTGATTGGAATCTAGCACACAAACAAACACTAAAGAGAATGTCAGGTCTAGAAGCAGTTAGGTATAGAAGAGATCCAATCATACCTCTGTACAACTTCTGATCTACCTTCTTACTTACCTCATCCTTACCTAGGACATATGTTGGATGCATAGGAGTTTTGGCTTCTTTGCTTTCAGAAAGATTAAACTTCTTCAGAAGTTCTTTCACATACTTCGTTTGATGAACATAGGTTCCATCAGAAGTTTGGTTGATTTGAATTCCAAGGAAATACTTGAGTTCTCCCATCATGCTCATTTCAAATTCAGCCTGCATAGACTCAGCAAACTCCTTTCCAAGTGTAGCATTAGATGTTCCAAAGATTATATCATCAACATATATTTGGCAGATTAAAATATCCTTTTTAAAGGTTTTACAAAAGAGAGTAGTGTCCACTTTTCCTCTAGTGAAACCATTTTCCAGAAGGAAAGAACTTAAACGTTCATACCAAGCTCTAGGAGCTTGCTTCAATCCGTATAATGATTTCTTTAATTTAAAAACATGATTTGGAGACTTGGAGTCTTCAAAACCAGGAGGTTGATGGGCATAAACTTCTTCATCTATATAACCATTTAAGAAGGCACTCTTGAAATCCATCTGATAAAGAGTGATGTTGTGTTGAGTGGCAAAAGAGATTAAAAGACGAATAGATTCTAACCTGGCCAGTGGTGCAAAGATTTCTGTGTAGTCAATCCCTTCTTGCTGACTATAGCCCTGAGCAACCAGTCTGGATTTGTTTCTTACCACTTCTCCCTTCTCGCTTAGCTTGTTTCTGAACACCCACTTAGTGCCGATGATGTTAAATCCTTTTGGTCTAGGAACCAAGTCCCATACATCATTCCTTGTAAACGGATTGAGTTCTCCTTGCATGGCAATTATCCAGTCTGGATCTTCTAGAGCTTGATCAACAGAAGTTGGCTCAATCAAAGAAACAAGACCTAATTGACAGTCTGCATTGTTCTTAAGGAATTGCCTTGTTCTGATGGGATCGTCTTTCTTTCCAAGGATCACATCTTCTGAATGAGCTGATGCAAGTCTAGGTGATCTTCTGACTGTTGGTTCTTCAGAAATCCTGAGATTTTCTAAAGATGCAACAACTTGATCTTCTGATCCATTGCTTCTGAGACTTTCAGCTTCTGCAGCTTTGCTTCTTGGTTCTACAGCTTCTGATATATCAATATCTATATCTGCAAAATTCTCAAGCTGCTTTGGTTTTTCAAGACCAAGCTTATCATCAAACCTGATATTGATTGATTCTTCTACAATCAATGTTTCAGTATTGTATACTCTGTAGCCTTTAGAGCGTTCAGAATATCCAAGAAGGAAACACTTTTGTGCTTTAGAATCAAACTTACCAAGATGATCTTTAGTATTCATAATGAAACACACACATCCAAAAGGATGAAAATATGAAATGTTTGGCTTTCTGTTCTTCCACAATTCATAAGGAGTCTTATTTAGAATAGGTCTTATAGAGATTCTATCTTGAATATAACACGCAGTGTTTATTGCTTCTGCCCATAAGTGCTTAGCCATATTATTTTCATTGATCATGGTTCTGGCCTTCTTGAAGAGTCCTATTCTTTCGCTCTACAACTCCATTTTGTTGTGGAGTTCTAGGACAAGAGAAATCATGGGCAATACCATTTTCTTTGAAGAACTCCTCAAAGAATCTGTTTTCAAATTCGCCACCATGATCACTTCTGACCTTTATGATCTTGCACTCTTTCTCAGATTGGTTCTGAGTGCAGAATTCAAAGAACACTAAATGAGACTCATCCTTGTGTTTTAAGAACTTTACCCATGTCCAGCGGCTATAATCATCTACGATGACTAATCCATATTTCTTCCCTCTGACAGATGCTGTTTTGACTGGGCCAAACAGATCAATGTGCAAGAGTTCTAACGACCTTGAGGAAGAAACAACATTCTTAGACTTGAATGCAGGTTTGGAGAACTTGCCCTTCTGTCATGCTTCACAAAGGGCATCTGATTTGTATTTCAGATTAGGGAGTCCTCTGACCAGATTTAGTTTGTTAATCTGAGAAATCTTTCTCAAACTAGCATGTCCTGATCTTCTGTGCCAGACCCATTGCTCTTTAGAAACAGACATAAGGCTAGTCACCTTTTGCTTCTCAAGATCCGAAAGATCAATCTTATAAATGTTGTTCTTTCTCTTGCCTGTAAATAGGATTGAGCCATCCTTCTGATTTACAGCCTTGCAAGACTTTTGATTGAAGATTATATCATAACCATTGTCACTTAATTGACTTATGGACATTAAGTTATGCGTTAATCCTTCTACAAGAAGTACATTAGTTATGGAAGGAGAGTTACCAAGACTTATGGTTCCAGAGCCAATGATTTTTCCCTTCTGATCTCCTCCAAACTTGACTTCTCCACCTGGTTTAAGCACCAGGTCTTGGAATGTAGACCTTCTTCCCGTCATGTGTCGCGAGCACCCAGAGTCCAGGTACCATGACATTTTGCTTTTTGTCCTCTTTGCAGCCAAGGATATATGCAACAGAAATTATCTTCTCCTTAGGTACCCACAATTTTTTGGGTCCTTTCTTGTTAGTTCTCCTCAAGTTCTGATTGAACTTGGGTTTAGCATAAATATTTAACAGGAGGAACAACATGATATTCTTTAGGTTTGTCAGCATGATATTTCTTAGGATGTGTCACATGCTTCTTGGTGTGAACAGTGTTAAAGCTCTGTGCATGTGAAGTGAGCCTAATATCATGTGCATGGCCATATTTGAACTGATCATACAATGGCTTGTATGTGATCTTCAGATCATCAACAGGTTCAAATTTATGTGAGGTATCGCCCTCATAGCCAAAACCAAACCTTCTATTTCCAGAAACACCATATATCATAGAAGCAAGATGACTTCTGCCAATACTTCTAGATAAGAACTTTCTGAAGCTCGAGTCATATTCTTTTAGAATATGATTCATGCTAGGAATGGATTTTTCTGTTTCAGAAGGAGATCCACTATCTTTGGATAGATTTAAAACTTTTTCCTTCAGTTCAGAATTTTCCACTTCCAGCTTCTTAGTTTCAAATTCAAACTGCTTCTTCAGCTTTTTGTATTTGATACTAAGATGAGCCTTGAGTTCCAGAAGTTCTGTTAAACTGGAAACTAACTCTTCTCTAGATAGTTCAGAAAATACCTCTTCAGGATCTGATTCTGATGTAGATTCTGATCCATCATCTTCTGTAGCCATCAGCGCGAAGTTGGCTTGCTCTCCTTCAGAGTGTGATTCTGATTCTGATTCAGAATCATCCCATGTTGCCATAAGACCTTTTTTCTTATGAAACTTCTTCTTGGGATTCTCCTTCTGAAGTTTTGGACACTCGTTCTTGTAATGTCCAGGCTCATTGCACTCATAACAGACAACCTTCTTCTTGTCATATCTTCTGTCACCAGAAGATTCTCCACGTTCAAATCTCTTTGAACTTCTGAAGCCTCTGAACTTCCTTTGCTTGCTCTTCCAGATTTGGTTTACCCTTCTGGAAATCATGGACAGTTCATCTTCTTCTTCTTCAGATTCTGATTCTTCAGGATCTTCTTCTCTAGCCTGAAAAGCGTTAGTGCATTTTTTAACATTAGATTTTAATGCAATAGACTTACCTTTCTTTTAAGGCTCGTTTGCGTCCAGCTCTATTTCATGGCTTCTCAAGGCACTGATAAGCTCTTCCAAAGAAACTTCATTCAGATTCTTGGCAATCTTGAATGCAGTCACCATTGGACCCCATCTTCTGGGTAAGCTTCTGATAATCTTCTTTACATGATCAGCCTTGGTGTAGCCTTTTATCCAGAACTCTTAATCCAGCAGTTAACGTTTGAAATCTTGAGAACATCTTCTCAATGTTTTTATCATCCTCCATCTTGAAGGCTTCATATCTCTGGATTAGAGCAAGAGCTTTAGTCTCCTTGACTTGAGTATTTCCCTCATGGGTCATTTTCAGTGACTCATATATATCATAGGCAGTTTCCCTGTTAGATATCTTCTCATACTCAGCATGAGAGATAGCATTCAGCAAAATAGTCCTACATTTATGATAATTCTTGAAAAGCTTCTTCTGATCATCATCCATTTCTTGCCTGGTAAGCCTTAAGCCACTAGCTTTCACTGGATGTTTGTAACCATCCATCAGAAGATCCCATAGTTCACCATCTAGACCAAGAAAGTAACTTTCCAGTATTCAAAGTTTTCACCATCAAATACTGGTGGTCTAGTATAACCATTGTTACCATTATATTGCTCAGTAGAGCCATATGTAGATGCAGGTGGATTTGTTGGAATTTCACCAGCCATCTTATACTGAAGCGTTTTTCTCTTCCTGAGTCATTTCTAAACACGGTTAAGTGCTTGCACCTTAGAACCGGCGCTCTGATGCCAATTGAAGGATAGAAAAACACTTAGAAAGGGGGGGGGGTTTGAATAAGTGTAGTCTAAAAACTTGAACGATAAAAACAATTTGCACAGTTATTTTTATCCTGGTTCGTTGTTAACTAAACTACTCCAGTCCACCCCCACAGAGTGATTTACCTCACCCGAGGATTTAATCCACTAATCGCAACAGATTACAATGGTTTTCCACTTAGCCCACGACTAAGTCTTCTAGAGTATCCTGATCACAACCTGATCACTCCAGGAACAAATGCTTAGACACAAGCTAAGACTTTCTAGAGTATCCTGACCACCACGTGATCACTCTAGTTACAACTGCTTAGACACAAGCTAAGACTTCCTAGAGTTTCCTGATCAAACCTGATCACTCTAGTTCCTTACAAATTAATGTAATCAAATAAGAGTATTACAAATGCTTCTGAAAATCTATAATCACAACAGTGATATTTCTCTTAAAGTTTAAGCTTAATCTCACTAATATATTACAACAGCAATGTAGTGAGCTTTGATGAAGATGAAGTTTCTGAGCTTTGAGTTGAACAGCGTTTCAGCAAGTTTTTCAGAATAGGTTCGTTCAGAATTGGTTAACCTTGCTTCTCATCAGAACTTCATATTTATAGGCACTTGAGAAGATGACCGTTGGGAGCATTTAATGCTTTGCGTATTCCGTACAGCATTGCATTTAATGTTTCACACTTTTGTCAACTACCTCGAGCCTTGTTTACGCTGTGTCTACTGACGTTGCCTTTAATAGCTTCTAACGTTCCTTTTGTCAGTCAGCGTAGCCTGCCATCCTGTACTTGCTTCTGATCTGATGTTTGTGTTTACAATGTTTGAATATCATCAGAGTCAAACAGCTTGGTGCAGAGCATCTTCTTGTCTTCTGACCTTGAAGTGCTTCTGAGCGTGATACCATGAGGACTTCAGTGCTTCTGCTTCTGAACTCAAGTTCTTCTGATGCTTCCATAGACCCATGTTCTGATTCTGCTTTAACCATCTTCTGATGTCTTGCCAGACCATGTTCTGATGTTGCATGCTGAACCTTCTGAGTCAAAGCTTCTGAGCGCTGATTTGTGCATACTCTTTATATATTTCTTGAAAGGGAAATTGCAGTGTATTAGAGTACCACATTATCTCACACAAAATTCATATCCTTGTTATCATCAAAACTAAGAATATTGATCTGAACAAATCTTGTTCTAACAGTGGAAATTCCGTTCATTAAAAAGTTAAAAAAACACTGCCACATAGGACTTTTTGATGATGTGGCCTGATAAAGGGCTAAAATGAAACTTTTGAAATTTGTTGAGGCCATTCTTGCAACTATTTTTTTTGGCATGAGGTTTTTTCAAACCAAGCCCATACGACATGGGTGAAAATAGGTATTAACCCATTTGATAATTAATTGAATTAATTTTACCACAAACATAGGTAAACAAGCACGAGGATGAGTATTGAAGTACCCATAGAGTACAAGTACAAGTATGAACATTGGTGTCCACGTGGATATGATCTCGGGTACGGGAATTTTTTCAAACCGCCGATATGGGGACGTGTACTATAGTATCCTGCCCAACGTCGGCCTATTGAAAAACAATCTTTGAGTAAATAGATTAGTAACTCATTTTTCATGAACAAATTCATTAATACTTAAATCTAATTCTAAAGTCAATTAAGAATTTTTTTCTCATGCAACTATTAATCGAACAACCATTGTGTTTGTAATCTTTCCTAGAAAGCGAGTCGATATGCTTTACAAGCATTACTTCTCCCACTCTTATAGAAGTGGAAAAAGACTTTATAATTTTCTTTTGAAAATACTCTTAAAATTTCAAAAATACATCTCTAAACGTACTCATATACATCAAATTAATGCATAACTGAACACTATTTTCATTTTGCTATAATTTAGTCTAAATACACATCTCCGTAATAATCTAATATGCACTTCATTCATTAGTATTTGAGCCACACCCCCATTTTGCAATGATTTAGTTAGGAGAAATATCTCCGTGATAAAATACAAAAATATACTTCCGTAATAACTCTTAGACAATAAAATTTGATATTTTTTTAGAAAGACACTGATGTTATAAATTATATATTATAACTATACTATCATAATAATTTTTTTTATCAATTAAACCATACACTAGTGTAATAATATTAAAATGCCATATATTAAAATCAATCTAGAATGATAATACTGTCAAAATAGCAAATTACTAACAATGATATTATCTATAACCCCTAATACAAATACTATCCTATTGGATATATCGACCCTCTAATGATATTATCCATAATCGCTAATACAAATACTATCCTATTGGGTATATCGAACCCCCCACGTTCCTTCAATGCCTTATGTACTACAATGTCATTCGTGCCTCAGGTAGAATAACATCTATAATAACCCTCCAAAAAGTGTCTTTTTGAAAGTCTCATATGCCTATACTCACTATCGCAAGATCCATAATAGGACAATATACATCCTTTCAACCAATTACAATTTGGAAAATTCTTAAGAGGAGAAAATACATCCTTTTAACAATATGCATTGAAGTAATTCTTAATGGTGACAACTTCTCTTCCATCTTTGAAAGTAAGATAACATACTTTCAAACAATCACAATTTGGGAAATTTTTAAAACAACTTTTTGTCTTGGTATAAGAATTTCCTATATTTCCTCCAATCAACTTTCTAGGATGGTTAGATAAAGATTTCCCATTTTTAATATATGATAATGAAACTCATTTAAAGGTGAGAAATAATCCTACATGTATTACTGAGTAAAACTCTTGTTTCAGCCCCACACGAACAGCAATCACAACGTTATGGAGATCCATTCCCATGATTCAAAACTGGTGGTGCTCATCACGGGTTGTTCCAGTGGAGGAATAGGTCATGCACTTGCACGCTCCTTTGCCGCCAACAACTGTATAGTGGTGGCCACCAGCAGGTCGCGTTTCACCATGGTGGACTTGGAGGACGACCCCAAGTTTTTTCTACAAGAACTCGATATTCAGTCCGATGAGAGCGTCAACAGAGTTGTCGATACTGTTATAAATAAATTCGGTCGCATCGATATTCTCATCAATAACGCCGGTGTTCCGAGTTCCGGTCCAATTGTTGATCTTCCTCTATCTGCCATCAAAAACACCTTCGAAACCAATGTTTTTGGTTGGTAATTCTTTAAAATAAAGAAAATATAAATATTTTATCAAAAGGATTCTTGATTCTTGATTTTGTTTACATGCGCAGGTTCTTTGAGAATGGTACAGGCTGTGTTTCCTCACATGGCAGCAAGGAAACAGGGAAAGATAGTGAATATTGGCAGTCTTGTGGGGCTGGCCGCAAGACCTTGGGCGGGTGCTTATGCAGCTTCTAAAGCTGCTCTTCATGCTTTGACAGACACATTAAGGTTTTCATTTTCTCTTGTTCCAACATTTTTTAATCTTGTAAATGTTGTTTGAGTTTATAGTGTTGTAATTTATCATGCAGATTGGAACTTGGACATTTTGGAATTGATGTTGTGAATGTTGTATGTGGAAATGTGAAATCAAATATTGTAAAATCTGTTCTATCCACCCACGACAGCTTGCCGGAGTGGAAACTGTTCAGGCCATTTGAAGCAGGCTTCAGAGAGAGACTTGTACGTTCTATGAGTTCAAAATCAACCCCTGCAGATGAGTTTGCTAAACACACTGTAGCTGCTGTCCTTAGAAAGAAACCACCTGCATGGTTCTCCTATGGTCAATATACTACTGTCATGGCTATTATGTACCATTTGCCTCTTTGTGTTAGAGACTTTCTTTTTAAGAAAGACATGAAACTCTGAGCTACATATTAGATTCTCAAAATGTCTTGTTATTAAGTCTTTTAATTGTAATATTAGATTATATAAGGTAGCCCATAGTCACATAATTCGTAATTTGCTTCGGTACGTGGTACGAATTCGGGTACGCGGTTCGCAACTCTCAAAAAATTAAGTACGCGAGGGGTATACAGAGGCGGTACGCTATTTGGATTCGCGGTACGTATAAATAGAATAATCGGTATGCTCTGAATAAAAAATTATTTAATTAAAATAGGTTTTCAATTTATTTAATTAAAAAAATTAATTCCTAATTTATGTAGTTATAAAATAATTATTATGTAGTAAAATATGGTTAAAAATGAGGAAATGTGACTAACAGAAGATAGATATATGCAGACAGTACTATACATTATCTAAAACATAGACACAAGTCCCACATTGTTAGTTTGTTTAGTTTCAAAATATAAGTTCAGCTATAAAACTCTTGCAGTTTGGTGATCCAATAGAGCTTGCAGGGAATTGAATTAGTAGGACCCTCCATTCCAGTACAGCTTGAAAACAAGCTTTGAGTTGTGATGGGGTCTTCTATTTATCACTCTATTATTATTAAAGTTCAAATTTTTTTATGGAAGTTCTGGTTCAGATGATGTGAATTCTCCGTGAAATTACATGTACCAATTTGCAAAAGTATCGTGAACCGGTACTCGCGAATTGGTTTGGGGTTCTTCATGAAACAAGCGAATTCTGTGAATATGAGGTAGCCCATAGCCGTTTTGAATTTTGGAGGTTATGTGTAGAATGATTACAATTTAGTTGCGGAAAAATAAATTTAGATTCTATTTTATTACAGTTTAATTGCGATAAGTACTTTTTGAGGTTATATTTAGCTGAGATTTCAATCCAATCCAAGTACAATTACAAAAATGAACAATCAAACACACAAGGAAAACGGGAATGGATTAGGTGACTTTGGGTTTCCATAACTTTGGTGACTTTAGTTTTATTTAGGAGAGAGAAAGTAAAAAATTTGGAGGGAAAGTAGATAAGTGAGAGTGATATAGGAGAGAGATAGAGACAAAGTCATGGTGACTTTCCCTCCCTAAAGTCACCCAAACCCAACCCAAGGAAAACATAGAGCACTAAAAGTACTCAAAAGTAAAAGAAACAAAAAAATAGACAACCAGACATAACAAAGAAACAAGGGAATTACTGCCTTGCCATGTTTTTAGAAACAAAATCCCAAAGTACCATTCTTTCCATCAATATTCTCAAAATACCACACTTTCAAAAAAAAAAATGTGTGTTTGACAAAGCACCTCCCAATTGATTGGGAGAAATACTTACATGACACAACCTAAACCCATATTTTAATAGAGAGAATTTAAATTTATTTAAATTTTAATTTCATTTTTAATTGGCATCATGGGGTGATTGAGATAAAAGAGGAGGGAGACAATTTTATTTTTAATTAATAAAAAAATGTGATTGGTTGTGTGTAAGTACATGTGTTATGATTGTGTTGCAAATATTTTCCATTAAGTGGGCAGAAGTGTGTAAAATATTTATTTTCAACCAAATGAATGACGGACATGTTAAAAAAATGAAAGGCTCCGCCCAATGAAATGCTGGAAGCCTGTAAAACGATTTTTTTTTAAAAAATTCAATTTTTAAATGCATTTTAATTTAATGTTTCTTTATAAATATTAAAATGGTCATGTTAACAAATGTTTCAGGCAGTGGTTTAAAAATTGGATCGGACCGATCGGTTAGACCGGTCAAATTGGGAATCAGCTAGGTAACCGGTCTGGTTCAATTGCTGGATCGAATTTGTCATTGAACTGGTGTGAATCAGTCAAAATCAGTGTAAATCGGTAAAACCGAAAAAATCGACGGTTTTCTTAAACTGGCGGTTTAAATGCATTTTTAATTTTTTTTAATTTAAAAAATTAAACGACATCGTTTTGATTATTTTAATGAAAAATAAAATAAAAATAAAAAATAAAAATAAAGATGTTGCGATGCGGTTCAACATGTTTTATACCTATATAGTTTTGTTATAGTGACCGATTTATTTAACCGAGTTATCCGGTTAAATCTGGTTTAATCATGCGGTTCTATCAATAAATCAGTGACTCGATATCCTCACCGGTTTAATGTGTGGTACGGTTTTTGAAACACTTCCCAGGAATACTTGTTAAGCATTCCTATTTATTTGTAATTATAGTATTTATTTTAAAAATGATTTATTTATATTTAATTTAATATATATATTATTATATTAATATTTATTCATATTAAATATTAATTAAAAAAATTCAATTTACAATGCTCCACGCTTTCAATGGGCGGATGCTTTTTAATTTTAAGTAGAGCCGCCATTTCATTAGGCAGCAGTTCTATGTAACAATTTTTTTTTTAAAACATGGTATATTGGGAATAATGAGTGAAATGTATGGTATAATGGGTAATAAATTCTATAAAACATGGTATATTGGGCGGATGCTTTTAGGCTATGTTTGGGAGTTTGGAGGGGAGGGGAGGGGGAGGCTTCCAAAAATAAAATTTTAAAAAAACATAGGAAAATATTTGACATTTTTTGAAAAAATGATTTTGTTTAGAATGATAAAAGAGTCATTATCATTAATAAATTTTTAATTTTCATAATACTATAACAACCTAAAACATATTTGAAAAATTTATGTAAGCCCTTCAAAACCCTCCTACAATACAATTTTTGAGTTCCCTCATTTTATGGGGTTTTTGGTGTTATGAATAAACTCAAACCCTCCAAAACCCTCCTACCCAAAATCTTTTTATCCTTTTCATTCAATTCTTCATATTTTTCAAAGCCCTCCCCTCCCTTCCCCTCCAAACTCCCAAACATAGCCTAAAAGTGGTATGTGGGTAAAAATTTCGAAACAAGGGATCTAGACAGAGTCCAACAACACTTAGAACCAAGCAAGAAATCTTCTGTGAGAGGCAACTCGGAGAAAGCAAACAAGAATACCAACACTTAAAAGAAGAGCAATTAGCCTCCTGACACATCTCTATTTGCCTCAGCACTAAGCAGGTTTGCTCTCAGTCCAGTTGAGAGAAATCAACGTCCGTTGCAAGTGTGCAAGCTATCAAACCCACTACCAAGGCAGACACATAATCAAACTCATCTAGTAATTCACCAGTAATCTTTTGTGACATAAAATAAGTTTACCGGATCTTCCAAATAGTTGTTACTTTGAAAATTTTGACACATATGTAGGACAAGGCATAAAGGTCAATGTACTGAAAGTATAAGTATAAACGCAGAAACGCTCATGTTTTGGTTGAAAAAGTCTCAGTCGACCGGAGAGTTTGGTTAACTTAATCCAGATTCGTCGAAGTACATCACCCATGGATTTTAGTCGGAATCATATTACTAGGGAGCCAGAGTCATGCAATTCTAAAGGCTTAGCAAAATTTGGGTTTTCTTTACTGTCATAAAATATAGTCAAGACAAATCTTAAGTGGATAGAGATAGACAGTTTTTGAGGACACGTGGAAGCTTGTAGGACGAAATTTGTATGGATTAGAAACGTGACAGATTTTGCTTAGTTGACCATTGTAGGTTATTTAAGGATCTCTAGACCATTTACAATGGGGGTGTTGAAAAAATTATTCAATAGTTGAATAGGTGCAATGAGGTGTTGAATAAAGAGTTGAAAGTGATGTGGATTAATATGTGTTGAAAACATTCAACATGTTGAATGAGAAAGTGTGGGCCCACATATATTACTTTGCAAAATTTTATTGGTTGTTGTGATTGTTTAAAATGGTGGGATTGGGTGTTGAATTTTATTAAACAAAACCATTGTAGTGAGTAAAAATTAAATGAATGTCGAATTATTATATGGAAGAAGGAGAAGATGATGTGGAGAATAAAAAGTGAAAAAAGAGGATGTTGAATATGCAAACCATTGTACATAGCCAAAGTAGCATTTGTGTTCAGTTTTAAGGGTCTGCATTTATTACATTTCCTAAAAAACTCAAAGTATCCGCATCAAAGACAGAAAAAGTGTTATCTAACGTTTGTATGTATGTGTTCAATTTTATAAATTTCAAGCAATTTTTTCTTTCATTCTAATATAAAGCTTCTCTTCTCTTTTCTTTCAAGTTTTTTCCTTCAAATATTTTATCTTTTTCCCTTGCATATTTTTAGTCATTTCCTTTGTTTCGTTCAAAGATTTAAGTTTTTATGAACCTTTCAATTAATTAAACATCCACGTCACAACAAAATCAAAACTAACTTGTTAAGACTTTATCGCTAAGTCCTAATATTTCCTAGTTAATCCTGCAAGTAACCTTTAATAAGAAACTAGAGGCTGTTTACCAAAATTCAGGGTAAGCAAATTGGAACACCCAGTGGGACCCTTGTTCCAGTCTTTTCACAATTCATAAGTGTAGTTTAACATTGTTCTCATCCTTTGGTTTATGAATTTAAGGAGTAGTAGAGGCCTTTCAGAAATGGTCCGACCATTTAGTAATAAATCCCAAAATAACCGCAAAGCAGTGGAGAATAACTAGCAGCATCAACAGCCGGAGAAACAACTATTTTAACCCCCGTTGGGACATCTACTTCGTTATCATCACAGACGCTGACAACGGTCATACCACCAGAACAAAATGTGAATGCTTCCCTGATATTAAGTTCCCCAAGGCCAAATCTTGGTGAACCTAGGATACCGTTTTGTTCTCGGCTTTTCAATGGTGACAAATAATAAAACGTACCCATATGGTATGCCTTTGTTAGCTATGGCAGGCCTTCAAACCAATGCATCAAATTATACAAACAATGCAATGGAAATTACACCACCTTTTTCCTATCATGCTTCAACGTCGACCATGAACAATCTGGGTTGAACACTCCTGCTATTTAGAGGGACAAGTTATATCCCCCAAATTACACCATCGTTGAGCACGATGTCTATGACATCTATCAGGCAACAAATGCATGAAAGCAACCATGAAATGGTGAGTTCTTTAACATAGCAAATTAGGACGATTTTCAATCCCTTAATTCATAACACTAACCAAAGTTATGAAATGCAAGTTGAATAATTTTAAAACTAGATTGTGTCCAAGGTGCAACGCATTGTACGACGAGGACGCTGCAAAAATGGTTGAATATGCAAGGCTATATGATCCCAAAAGAGGAAGGCCTTGGACTCCTAGGTTTGTCTTTGAAAAACGAGGAGCTCCCCATCGAAGCGATGAATATAGGAGGTAGTTCCAACAACCTCGGAAAAGGACATTTCGCCATCATGCTGATGCCCCACAAGGGAAGTGGGCGAAGCCAATGAATCAAAAGGGAGGAAAACGACCGAAGTCGAAGGTTCTTGACCCAAAAGTAGGGGGCGCCAAGTCAAGACATTAGTAACGGGTCGAAGTGGCGCCCTTATGTGTTGCTAAACTACAAGGGTAAGAACCAGATGACGAGGATGCAATGGAGGCGTCACCGCAGGAAAAATAAGGCTGAAAGGGAAGCCTCAACAACAAAACAATAGGCTGTCGGAGCCAACATTCAGAAATAAGCTTATCCAAGGAGGTTGAATGAAGAAGAAAAGAAGATATCCAATCATAGGTTATTTATGAGGGCAGCACATCTTGGATAGAATGGAGCCACTTCGAGTGAATTTCCAGATTACACTCCTCACAACGTGATGAGGGAGATCCTGAGTACAGTCCTCTACAAGATGATGAAATGTTGGAATATTATTTCGATACTGGATCGGAAGATGATTTAATAAATCACTGCAGTATTGTTTTTTGTTCTTCCAACAGAGTATGATCGAGTGTTGGAAGTGTCTGAGCCTGAGGAAGATTATGTACAGAATGAAGAGGCTTATGAAAAGTCACTATGTTATTATGTCATAAGTAATGGTGTAGTCGAAGAATAAAAAGCCATCTTTAAAAAACTTGATCCAGGGATGATGTACCATTTAAAGACTTTATTTATAACGGCAGTGGATAATATGGATGTGAACAAAGTTTTTGTAGATGGAGGTGCGACAGTCAATTTGATGCTACATTCCTTATTTAGAAAAATGGGAAAGTCAGACACTGAACTCCGACCTCATAATATGGTTTTTTCGAATTATGAGGGCAAAACCAGTAATATTTTAGGAGTTATAAGAGTTAAGTTGTTTGTAGGCACCACCACAAGGTCGACACTATTTATGGTGATCGCGTCAAATAAAAATTACAATTTGTTATTGGGATATGAATGGATACATGGTATTGGTGTTGTTCAATAAACTCTTCACCAGAGAATTGCTATATGGCGTCAGGACGACATTGTCGAAAACATCGAAGCCGACCAAAGTTATTACAAGACTGTTGTAAATAAGATTGGGAGAAAGCATTTCGATTGACACTTAGCCAAAATAGTGCCTTTCTATGAGGCTGAAGAAGTTTCTACCTCTGAAGAAAGTGCAGTACCACTTTTGAACCTATACCTCAATTATGGTTTCATATGGGATAAGGAGGATGCAGTAGAGCCAAGTGTCAGAGAGAGGGAAATTATCACCACGAGGTGGACCATGGTTAATGAAAATGACCACTGAGTCTTATTATTTGGCACGGATTTTGGCCTATCTGGCTTAGAAGAGGTTAAAGCCGGCTTTGGAAGCCGAGAAGTTGCAAAATTTGGTTGTTGAAGCCATGATAGAAAATAATGAAGATGGTCATTTCAGAAAAACAACATCATCGGAAAGCTGGAGGCTTGATTGTATTTATGAAAATAAGCCTTTGGGGTTTGAAAAATACTTGTTGAATTCCATTAAAAGAATGCAGTTCCAAGATCCATTCGAAGAGATAGATCTAGGTGATGGAGAAATAAAAACACCAACCTACATAAATTCAAAGGTTGAACCAAACATGAAACTGAAGATGGTCAAATTACTGAAAGAATATAAGGATTGTTTTGCTTGGGATTACAAAGAGATGCCTGGTTTGAGTCGGAGTGTAGTAGAATTGCAATTACCAATTCGACCAGATTAAAGGCCTATAAAACAACTACCTCAAACATTCGCCCCAAAGATCATGTCAAAGATCAAGCAGGAAATCGAAAGGCTGCTCAAGAGCAAGTTCATTAGAACAGCCAGGTATGTCGAGGGGTTAGCTAATATTGTGCCTATGATAAAGAAAAATGGGTCTCTTTGAGTCTCCATAGACTTTAGGGATTTGAATAATGCCACACCTAAGGACAAGTATCTGACGCCTGTGGCAGAGATGTTGGTTGAATCGACCGCAGGTTTCGAATACTTTAGTATGTTAGATGGTTATTTTTCGATATAACCAAATTTGTATAGCTGAAGAAGATGTACCCAAAATGACATTTTGATGCCCAGGTGCTTCAGAAACCTACAAATGGATAGTGCCCTTTGGTCTAAAAAATGCTGGAGCAACATATCAAAGGGCTATGAATTCAATATTTCATGACTTTATGGAAAATTTTATGCAAGTTTATATTTATGATATATTGATAAAGTATTCATTTGAAAATGGTCATCTAGACCATCTTTGATAATCTTTTGAGAGGATGAGAAAATATGGATTAAAAATGAATCCATTAAAACGTGCTTTCCGTATCCATGCAGTAGATTTTCTTGGATTCGTTGTGCACAAAAAAGGCATCAAGATCAATCAAAATAAAACAAAAGCAATTTTGGATCTTAATCCTCCTTCGATGAAGAAACAATTCTAGTCTTTGTTGGGGAGAATAAACTTCTTGAAGAGATTTATATCTATTTTAGGTGGCAAGAGAAAGCCTTCTCGCCATTACTTTGACTCAAGAAAGAAAGTGATTCTTGATAGGGAAGAGAGCAACAAGAGGCCTTAGACAAAATCAAAGAATATCTTAGATACCTCCAATCTTACTAGCTCCAAGTAGGAATAAAAATATGAAGTTGTACATAGTTGCATCAGACTCGACTATAGGAAGTATGTTAGTATAGAAGGATGATAATGGCATCGAAAGAGCCATTTATTACCTCAATCAACTATTAAATGATGCTGAAACTATTTATAACAGTATAGAATTTTTTTTTATATTATATTTTTCTTGTATAAAATTGAAGCAAAATATAAAGCCAGTCGATGTTTACGTTTCGTCTCATTTTTATGTTATTAAACATATGCTGTCTAAAGCAATTTTGCATAGTCGAATTGGGAAATGGGCACTTACTTTGACTAAATACTCCCTGACATTTGTGCCTCTAAAGTCCATGAAAGGGCAATTTATCTCCGACTTTATTATAGACCATGCGATAGTCGAAACAACCCATAATTTTGTATATTTGAAACGTTGGAAGTTATACTTCGATGGGTCTAGTCGCAAAAATAGGAGCGTCGTCGCAATTTTGATAATTTCCGGAATCCCGACAAAGTTTAAGTACAAGGCTGAAGGATTTTGTTCAAATAATGAGGCAGTATGAGGCTTTGATTACTAGTCTCAAAACCTTGCTAGATTTGAGGGCAACAATAGTCGAAATAAAAGGCAACTCTGAGCTAGTGGTGAAGCGAATAACAAGAAAATATAAATGCATTAAGGAAAACTAAGTAATGTACTTTGTCACAGTAAATAGACTCTTGGAACATTTCGAGTTAGTCGACATTTAGCACATACCTCGATTGGAAAATTAAGAGGCGAATGACTTGGCGCAGATTGCCTCCAGGTATAAAGTGTCAAAAGATAAGCTGGAAGAGATTATCAAAGTTCGAGAAAGGATAACACCGACCATCCCATTCTCCCCAGTTTCTTCAATGGTAAAACTTGGGGGAGGGGGAAGAGAGATAGGCGAAGTCTACAATTTTTTTTACCATTGACAACATGTTAAGCTCTGATTGGCAAAAACCAATACTAGAATATCTTGAAAACCCAGCGAGAACAACTAATCGAAAGTCAAATATAGGGCATTAAGCTATGTTAGTATTGGAAATGAGTTAGTCAAAAATACCCTTGAAGGTGTCTTAAATGTCTTGGTGAAAATGAGGCCTACTTGGCAATAAATGACGTCCATAGTGGTTCGTGCGGCGCTCACCAAGCAGGCCATAAAATGAAATGGCTGTTACTTTGTCAAGGTATATATTGGCCTACGATATTGAATAATTGTATTGACTTTTCTAAAGATTGTCAAGAATTTCAAAAGCACGCAGACATTCAACATGTTCCCGCAAGTGAGCTGCATGCGATTGTGAAACCATGGCCTTTTCAAGGCAGGGCTTTAGATTTGATAGGGGAAATTTGACCAACCTTGTCCAAACAGCAAAAATATATATTGGTCGGGATAAATTATTTTACCAAGTTTATAGAAGCAACACCTTTGGTTAATGTGGACTAGGAAGCGATAATTGATTTTATTCAAAAGTATATTATCTATAGGTTTGGGATTCCGAGACCATTACGACTGACCAAGGATCAGTGTTCACTTTGAAAGATGAAAGAAATTGTTTTGGAAGTAGGATTTATATTATTGACATCTATCCCTTATTATGCTCAGGAAAATGGCCAAGACGAGGCTGCCAATAATGTCATAATATGCCTAATTAAGAAAAATATAGGGAAGAAGCCAAGAAATTGGCACGATACTTTGGACCAAGTTCTCTGGGCATGTCTGTTGCACCCTCAAATTTACCCTCATATATTCAAGACAATTTGTTTCAAATTGATCTCCTCATCTCATAGGGTTCTCAACTGTTCAAGAAGACTCAAGGTTTCCTCAAGCAAAGCCTCTACTAAGTGATAGACCCTTAACTAGGGTTTTAATTTAGTTAAAGGAAATGGAACCTCCAAGGCCTCAAATGGGCTTCATAGCATCTCACACGTCTCAAAGTATTCGCATGCCAAGTTTCAAGCCTTATAGTGCAAAGCTGGTCAGTCAATTGCTCAAATGATCAACAGTCGACTATATTGACTTAAAAGTCAACTATGGTCAATATACAGTCAAACTTCAAGATTTTTGGTTAACATCAAGGATTTGAGGTCACATTCATCATTTGATCAAGGGTTGATCATGATTCATCAAGAAAAGCTCAACGATCATCAAAAGTCAAAGTTGCTAAATTAGGGTTTTCTAAAGGAAAGTCAACTTAACTTTGACCAGCCATAACTTTCACATGCTTCATCAAAAATTGTCCAACGAAAGCTCATTTTAAAGGAAATTTCATTCTCTACAATTTTCTCTATCCAAGGACTTGGCCAAAAATGCTTCATTTGAAAGATATAGGCCAAAACATTACGAGTCCTTTTGAAGGTCAATAAAAAGTCACTTTTTCTCAAGGAGTGATACATGAACATGGTAGACTCAATTGAGATGAAACCAAAAGGAGCTTGTAGATAACATCCTAGGCTTTCTAAGTTTTGGACTCTAAACATGTTTGTGACCTAAAAAGGGACCTATAAATTTATCCTCATATTTTTGTGACCTTTATTTAATTTATTTAGATTTATATTCATTTAAAAGCTAAATTAATTAAGAAAAATAGCTAAAATCATGAAATAAATTGTGTGGGTTCACTTTTAATCATCCAAAGGCCCGAATAACATCATAAAAGAGTCTAAATTCGTGGAGCTCCCATTATAAGAGGTTTTGGCCAAAATTAGAAAGATTTTGTATACAATCTTTTTCAATTTCCTTGTCACCAATTATTTGATTCTTTTCCAAGACTCTTGCCCTAATCTCAAGCCCTATATATACCTAACATGATCAGACCTAAGGGGGACAAGAAAGATAGCAAGAGAATAGAGTTTGCAAAGAGAGAAATTTCTTCAAAACTAGGGAAAGATCATATCATACTTTCCAGGCAAATTCAAGGTCTACAATTCAACCCATTCAATTTTCGAGGGATCATAAAGTAAGTCCAGGTAGTTTGTAGCATTCATTCATACCTGGAATTCACATGCCATAATCCTAAACTTCATTCATATTTCAAACTTTCAGATTTGTTATGTTATTGCATTTTAATGAGATTGAATGATATTAACGTGTCCCTCAAGTCATTTAGAACAGGTCTGGTTGGTTACATGGGTGGTTGAACGCATCAAGGTAGAAATGCCATATCTAGGGATTCTAGCTCTCTTGTTTCGTATTTTATTTTCCAAACATTTTCAGGCAAAAACGACCCCTCCATTGAGTTCGTAGCACATGATTTAAGTGATTTGAGCTATCATGATTAATGTTTAATTCGTATTTTCCAAGATTTGATTTATGCAGATTTCGCTACAAAAAATCGTAGCAAAAATTGCAGCCAATGCGTAGCAGTTTCGTAGAAATTTCTGGGTTGGAAAGAAGAAAACGATGAATAGTATTTTTGACCATTTGACCGTACGCGTGGCCTTTTCACGCTTTGCCACTGGCCAGTCAACAAAATTCGTCCCTCTCTCCACTTTTGATTGGTTGCTCGTGAAACAGGAGGGCCCCACCTTGACTTATTTTTTTAATTTACCATTTAATTGTTTGTTGGTAGCTTCATAACACAACTTAGCTGGCAAGGAGGGGAGATCTATGACCAAAGGGACCTGGGTTCGAGCCCAGCGTCCTGCATTTCTTTTTTCCAATTTTTTTCACCTTTTTCTTTTTCAATTTTCGTTAATTAATTAACTTAATTATGCTTATCAACCAATTAAAACCATGACATAATTAGGATTAGGGTTTTAACTAACCAATTAACTTTTACTTTTATTTTTTTTAAACTAATTTTGTTTTAATTTCAATTAGAATATTTCATTTAATTAGTTTCAATCAAAAAAATCATAAAAAATATAAAAATAATTAGGTTTTTAGGTTTAATTGTTTTTTTTAACTTTCAATATTTATTTATAATTTGTGATTAGATTTTCTTTTAGGTCAATAATTAAATTAAATTTTTAATCAAATATTTAATTAGTTTTAATTTGATTTAGTTTGTACATAATTAGGTTATCTAGAATAATAATTAGATTTAGGTTAATTTTTTTAAACTTAAAATATTCTTTTAACACCAAATCTCTTTCTCTCCATCCTCAACCTTCTCTCGATTCCCCGATTTGTCTGCTATTAACTTTTCCGCATATTTTATAATTTTATGTAATTGCTCATGGTTTGTAATAGTTAATTAGGATATTTAATTTCCCGCACTTTATTTTCCCACAAATTTTGATAATTATGTAATTGTATATGGGATGTAATAGTTTTAATTAGGGCTTTATTTTCTGCATCACCGATTATGTATCTCTCCCAAAGCGATGTAATAGCGTAGGATTTTACTTTCCGCTCTTTACTTTTTGCGCCCTATAAACTGTTATTAACTGTTAGATGTATGTTAATAGGATTGTGTTAGTGCTTTTATTGGCTGATTGACATCTATGTTTGGCAAAAACATAATAGTAGTAAAACATAATATAATTGTGAATCTTGCAAATAGAAAATGAACAAAATAGGTACAAGCAAGATGTTATATGGAATGTCATGACATCAACTCATGACATCGCACCTGCAGAACTGAAAGGAAGATTCAGTTTGTACTAAACAGATACAGGATATTCGAATAATATTTTGTAATCCTATGTGGCGCAAATTGAAAGGTCAAAAGAATATTTGAAGAATCATATTAGAAGATTGAAGATTCAGGAAGAATCAGATCAGAAGATTGAAGATTCAACAGTTTCTAATTTAGGAGATAAATTAGGAAACTCATGATTAAAAGACCTTATTTGTAGCAGAATATTTCTGCATATTTGTAACAGCAAGGAGTGTTGTGATTTGTAAGCCCAAGTTCAACTGGGATTAGGTTATAAATATAAACCTTTGTAACCTAGTTTAGCAAGCTAGCCGGATTTTAGAAAGATGTAGTCTTTAGGGTTAGCCGTGTAAGTGAACCACCCGGTTTGTGGGATGGTCACTGATTTGTGCCTCGAAGCCTGTAGGCAGGAGGTTTATTTTACTCACTCAGAAGCTGTGAAGCAATGAGTGCAGTTTTATTCTTGGAGGAAGCCTTGAAGCAACTTCAAGAGATCTTTATTTGTGTGCTTAGAATGTTGGAAATTAGACCGTCGATGTAGTGGCTGAGTTGTTGACTGCTAGACATCATTGCTATGATTGGGAGTGGAATGGAGATATTCCATATCTAGGGAGGACCTAGGTAGAAGGGTCATTGGGTAGTGATTAAGTGAGGAGGTGTAAACTGGAGGTTTAACTCAGAATTGATACTGCTGATAGTGAACTTCATCCCTGGCTTGGTAGCCCCCAGAGTAGGTAGTTAGACCGAACTGGGTTAACAAATAACTATGTTATTTATCTTCTATATTGTTTGTTCAGTTATGAATATTATGACATCGTTTATAACATCAGGTTCAGAAGTGTTAGCTGTTCCTGAACAGAACCAACAGAACCATATAAATGTTTCAATCTGGTTATATTTACTGAACATGTGTGATCCCAAGTCTCATTGACTCCGGTTTAGGAGTACTTAATAAATGAGGGATCTTTCTATTCTGCCTCTGCTACATTAATAACAAATCAGATGTCTTGACATCGTGAATGACATCCGAGTATGTCATACCAGAATTTCAATTGGTATCAAAGCAGGCATCCTGTCTGTTTCTGGATGAGATCCATGAGGGATAAATTCTGGTTGTGGTAAAGGTAGAAGATTGTTTGAACAAAGAATGTTCATATTGTATGGTCCCTTGAAGTGGAGGATGGACCTATATGATTAGACCAACCTGACCTAAAAGCTGTGATGCTGGAACAAGGAGTGCTAAATCCAAAGACTTCATACGGGAGTGAAGAACTTGAATTTCAGAACTAATTCGACTGGTATCTATGGACAGAGAAGAATTACATCAAAACCTTCATGCGGGAGTGAAGATATTGATAAGGTAACCTTTGTATTTATGTGAGTTTGACAGGTCAGGATTTTGGTTAGGTCTAGTATGTTGCTTGATGCAGAAGCAAACATTGTGCAAGATTGAGCATTAATCAATATGTTGTTGTCATGCTTACAACTAACATTTAAAGTAAGCATTGTGTGAATTCTGTTGAGGTATGACTATTTTCCGCTGCATAGTCTCTGAGAAACCCTAGGGCTATGAAGGTTCAACAGAATGTATGGCAGAAATTGACAGCTATAATTAAAGTGTCAAAGATACTTGAGTAATCTCTCAAGTCCACTCATAATGGAATGGTTTATTAGAGCTGATGAATGTCAACTGATCAATGATATTCATAATTATCTACAAGTGTGCACCTTGAATATTTCAAGGCTGAGTGTTCCTAGAAGGAGGAACAAATGTCCTACTAGATGTTAGGACATTAAGAACTGGTATGATGCTACTTGCTGAAGAACAAATGTTCTGGTGCTAAACTAATGTAGTGTGAGAATATTGGTTTGGAACCTACTCCTGATCTAGAAGAGGAGACATCTGACTAAGTTAATCAGGACACGATTAACATGTGATCAGTGCTACTAAGAAAACTCATGAAGGTATTACTTTCTGATCCTTTATGTTGTACTTAAGAAGAGCTTATATCTGGGAGTTTCCTCTGATCAACGAAACCAAATAAGTATTCATAACCATAGAGCAGTTGTTGGAGCTGAATACTGTGTCTCAATCACAGTGAAATATGGTCAAGAATGTGTACAACCCTAGTTGTTATCCAGAAAGGGTAGTTTGTTTGAAATCAAGGAAGTCAGATGAACCTGACTAAATTAGTGTCATGCTATATCTAAGTCTGTTCCAGAAACCTAACTGAGGGAATCTCCTCTATAGGTACAGACTATGGCATCTATCATCTCAAAATCAGAATGAAAGTCTGAAGAAAAGCTTATTGAGATGCTGGCTACTTTATCCCTTGACATGTCTGGATATTGGTGATAATTGGATTATTCTGTTATTACCCCGAGTGTTGTCAATTTGACATTAAAGATGTGAACCAAAAACCATGAAGGATGATGTCATATATGATGTTACAACATCATCTCTAGATCTTCAGTTCTATTTGTATTTATTTGCCAAGAAAAGAAAGTATAAATGTGAAGAGGTAATCATTCAGAATGACCTAGTGTGAGTAGCAAATTTTAACTGAAAAGCTGGTAATTACTTTGAAGGAAGACTTAGTACTTATTAGGTTTAGAACTTGGATGCTGGACTGAGAAGCAGTTCTTCTAGCCATGAGTTCTCAATTATCTTCACACACCAAAGAAGAAGGCAAGAGTCTATGAGGTAGCATACTAATTCTGTTAAATATCTTGATGGGAGCTGGATATTTGCAATATCTGTATAAGAGAACTCAGATGTGTATATTTGAGATGAATTTATGGTTATACAATCATAGTTTCTTCTATTTCAAGTTACAGAGTGTGGCAATCTGAATCTTGTGTAGCAAGCAAACTGAGGTTTCTAAAACTTGGAAACTGTGGCAATTTCCAAATGAAGGGAACTTCAAGGACGAACATCAAAGGTGTCCTAAAGTTGTATATCTCAGGGGGAGTAAAAGAGTATGAAGATCAGCAAAGACAATGTTGTTCTGCTTCTATCCATTTGCAAAGTCTTTCAAAGACTAATCTTGAAGCAAGAAGAACAAAGTCACACAAAAACCTCAGAACATAACTCAAATCATGTTTATTCTCAAAGACCAGCAAAGAATATTCTTTGCATTATCATATGACGACATGAATTGATGATGTGTATCACTTGTTCTGATCTAGTGCATGATCCAACCTATGCACAAGTCCACCTGGTGCAGTTCGTCTTCAAATAACATTTCTTGATAAAGACTTTGGTTAAAGTCCAAGTATGTTGTTTAAATTGCTCAGGTTTATAGAGTCTTTTCGTTTTGTGTGAGTTTTGTTTGAGTCCCTCATGTTCTTCTTTCGAATATGAGAAGTGTCTAGAGTCTAGGTTATGATTGTCTAATTGAGTCAATCATAGGGTTTAAGGGTAGTGTTCAGACGTTGCTAAGTCTGAGGTCATTCTTTACAATTGTTTGGTAAAGAATAAAAAGTATTGTTTCGTGTCGTAAACACAAATTTATTCTTGTGTTCCAAGTCCTCTATAGAGAAGCGTTATCTCTATGGATAGCCAGAATTTGTTTGAGTTCAGATGAACTTGTGTCTTGAGTGGTGTCAACATCACAAGGTACGTATTTCCTGAAAGAAGGAATGGGAATATACATGAGAAGTTTGAAAAAGCAACATTATTGTCTAAAGTGACAGTTCAGGCATAATGTGGATTAGAATGGGAAGGTTCTGATCTGGATGTAAGTAATGTGTTCTGGCAATACATAATTACTTTCATGATGAAGACTTCACTTAGTGAAGATGACTATGAAGACAAAAGTTCTATGATCAGATCAACACAACTAAGGATAAAGGAGAATCTCTTCTGATCAATGAGAATGTTAATCAATGTGTGAGATTGAAAAACACCATATCAAGAAGGATTTCGAATTTTCTTAAGCAGACCATGATCTGATTCAAACATGGTAAGGTTATGCTCAACAAAGTTCAAGGAGTGGAAGTTCTGTTTGTTGAGATTGTGGAAACCTCTCTCTGTGTGCTTCTAGTATCAAGAGGTCATCAGTTGATCATTTCTGAAGGAGCTAAGTTGTTAGGCAAGGATCTGTTGAAGAAAGAGATGAAACTTGTGGAGAATACTGGTAGTACAAATGTCAGACACAATGTTATGACATTCTACTTCCGGTGTAAGTATTTATTGTAAGGAACAAATTTGCTATAGTGAGTGTGTTCAGCATGATTGTTGAACAGAGGGTGAGGCTCTTGAAGATATGAAGATGAGTCTTATATTTTCCATTCGTCATTTCAAGCTTATTCCGTTGGGGAAGCTCAGACTATCTCAGATAGGGGGAGTAACTTCTTTTGTCAAGAAAAGTTTCTTGGTTAAAACTACTTTAACATCATGAAGAAAATGTGATACTTTTGTCAGTTATTTGTGAATGGTTCAAGCTAACCATGTGCAACTGGTAACAACGATTCCTTCTCAACACTAATGAGGTAGCTATGTGTCTAACAGTCTCAAGGTGTTCAGAACAATAGAAGTCTATGTCTATGAGTAGTGAGTAAGTAGGGAGTCTGTTACTTGGTCCAAAAGATGCTCTGTCTCAATCTTTTACAGAATCTTGAGCTATGTGCTTAAAGGAAAGAAAAGTGACAATGTCTGACAGGATGTCATGACATGTTTAAAGACATTGGATATTCTAAGTCAAACAAGGAAATCTGACTTGAAGTTTATCTACACATCAGTGATCGGTGTAAAGTACAATCAATGACTATGCATGCACTGGTATTTCAAGATAACTCCTATCAGAAAAATAGTCAAAAACTGCTTTGGAAAGAGTAATTGCTTTTGGAACTGTTTCCTAATTAACCGTTTGACCATTGAACAAGACCAAAGACCATCGTTATTTCCTATAATCTCCAATGGCTATATAATAGCGTGTCCATGGATTACAAAAATCAAACTTTCTCAAGATGTCGTTCGTGTGTGTTCTTATGAGTCATGTTTGGGTTTGGTATTGTGATGGGTTGCTGTACCAAAACCTCCTCAGAAAAAGAAGAACACGGGCTGGGGATGTTGATGGTCTCTACCATGGGTTTTTCTGCAATAACAACAAAGATGTTCCACCATATACAACCTTCAGTATAGGAGCCATTTTCATTGTGATTTATGATCTGAGTTATGAACACAATTGTGATTTGTGTTCTGAGTTACTAGGACTGGTGGGCAGGTTTCACTCAAGTCCTCTCTTAGGGTCTAAGCTAGGATTTAATTTCTGGTTCTAGACTGAGGAAGGGGTCTCTTATGCCACCATTGGTCCTCCAAGACAAAGGCCTTCTCCCATCGTCTTCCTCGTGTACATCAGTGTTGCATGAAGATGTTCCACTGCATATTATGACATCGGAAATTTCTTTGTCATATTATGTCTAAAAAGGGGGAGAGAATATCATCTTCTGATATTGCTACTGTAAAAAGAAACAAAAGATTTTGTAGCAGACTGAAGATGTTATGATGTGGTTCAGGTCCTGAAGAACAGAAGGTAATGATTAAAGCCTAATTCTGATAATGTAAAATTCTGTTCTTCCTTGTTGTCTTGAAAGTTAAAGCTTTTATGTTTGCTGCATTTTTAATGAATGTTTAGTTTTAGCCAAAATATGCCAAAGGGGGAGATTGTTAGTGCTTTTATTGGCTGATTGGCATCTATGTTTGGCTAAAACATAATAGCAGTAAAACATGATATAATTGTGAATCTTGCAAATAGAAAATGAACAAAACAGGTACAAGCAAGATGTTATATGGAATGTCATGACATCAACTCATGACATCGCGCTTGCAGAACTGGAAGGAAGATTCAGCTTGTACTCAACAGATACAGGATATTCGAAGAATATTTTGTAATCCTATGTGGCGCAAATTTAAAGGTCAAAAGAATATTTGAAGAATCAGATCAGTAGATTGAAGATTCAGGAAGAATCAGATCAGAAGATTGAAGATTCAGCAGTTTCTAATTTAGGAGATAATTTAGGAAACTCTTGATTAAAAGACATTATTTGTAGCAGAATATTTCTGCATATTTGTAACAACAAGGAGTGCTGCGATTTTTAAGCCCAAGTCCAACTGGGACCAGTTTATAAATATAAACCTTTGTAACCTAGTTTAGTAAGCTAGCCGGATTTTAGAAAGATGTAGTCTTTAGGGTTAGCCGTGTAAGTGAACCACCCGGTTTGTGGGATGGTCACTGATTTGTGCCTCGAAGCCTGTAGGCAGGAGGTTTATTTTACTCACTCAGAAGCTGTGAAGCAATGAGTGCAATTTTGTTTTTGGAGGAAGCTTTGAAGCAACTTCAAGTGATCTTTATTTGCGTGCTTAGAATGTTGGAAATTAGGTCGTCGATGCAGTGGCTGAGTTGTTGACTGCTAGACATTATTGCTATGATTGGGAGTGGAATGGAGATATTCCATATCTAGGGAGAACCTAGGTAGAGGGGTCATTGGGTAGTGATTAAGTGAGGAGGTGTAAACTGGAGGTTTAGCTCTAAATTGATACTGCTGATAGTGAACTTCATCCCTGGCTTGGTATCCCCCAGAGTAGGTAGTTAGACCGAACTTGGTTAACAATTAACTGTGTTATTTATCTTCTGCATTGTTTGTTCAGTTATGAATGTTATGACATCATTTATAACAGCAGGTTCAGAAGTGTTAGCTCTTCCTGAATTGAACCATATAAATTTTTCAGTCTGGTTATATTTACTGAACATGTGTGATCCCAAGTCTCATTGACTCCGGTTTAGGAGTAATTAATAAATGAGGGATCTTTCTATTCTGCCTCTGCTACATTAATAACAGATCAGATGTCTTGACTTCGTAAATGACATCCGAGTCTGTCATACCAGAATTTCAGATTGTATGACAAGATAAAATTGAACATAGCTAACCAATAATCCAAGATAAAATATCTGAAATCAAACACTTCTCACACTTGCACCTTTAGAGAAACCTCTTTTTGTTTCCTTTCGATAATATGGTCAAGTCCCTCAAATGTAGGGATATCTTAGCAAGGTTGCCTACGAATATCATCATAGCCCCTTCGATATAAAGATAATAGTCCCTCGATGACCCTTCGATGTTGCCTACAAAATATGATCTTGTCCCTCGAGTTGCCTACGAAAATGATGATAGTCCCTTCGAACGTTAAGATATCCTTACAAGTTACCTTCTATGACCATGCAACGACCCACAAATGGAAATGATATTACTATCCCTTAAAGAAAATTACAACGACCCTACGCCTGTCCCTTCACATCCAATGGAAATGACTACCTACCCACAAATGGTATGGATAATACTATCCCTTAAAGAAAGTAATAATGTATAGGAAAGACCAAATAACTAGGGGTAAGTTACTCTCAACTGCTTGCTCAAAAGAAAAATACTTTTCACACCTCATGTTTTTCAAAACATCTTTTAAAGATAATAATTTGTATACGTTCATACGAGGGATATTACAAAGTTAATTCTTTTACAACACACTTTTCTAAGCATTTTCTAAGATAACCCTTTGTATATATCCATACGAGATCATTACAAAGTTAACTCTTTTACAAACCATTTTTCTAAACACACACCACATTTCAAACAAGTTAAACAAAAGTGAGCTATGCGATTAAGAGCCCATGGATAACCATGGATACAAAGGATGCTAACACCCTTCCCTTTGTATAACCTACCCCCCGAACTCAAAGTCTTTTAAAGGTCTTTCCTGTTCTTTTATGCCTTCCCTAATAAAATTGGATAAAATAAAAGTCGGTGACGACTCTTGCTAACCGCGACATGTTTTGCGAAAAACAAAACAAAAAGTCAGTTCTCCCACCGTATTACAATGTCGAACATCTCCCATGAAGCAACAAACTCAACTCCATTTCGACTAACATTTAGACACGACGCGGTCCCACCTGTTGAAATTTATTTACAATCGACAATAATTCAATGGCAAGATGGAATTTTGTCTGACCATTATTGGAATATGATATTAGATGAATTAATTGATTTAGATGAAGAAATGTTAGATGTATTAGACATGTTAGTAAGACAAAAAGAGCGAGTCGCTAAAGTGTATAATAAGAAAGTTAGAGCAAAAACATTCATATCTGGTGACTGCGTTTGGAAAGTAATTTTGCCTGTAGATCAAAAGGATATAACCTTAGGCAAGTGGTCACCCAATTGGGAAGGAACATTTCAAATTATTCAGGTCTTTTCAAATAATGCCTATGAGATTGAAGAATTATCACATGATCGTCGAATCTTGAGAGTTAATGGCAAGTATCTAAAGAGATATAAACCTATGCTACAAAAAGTTTGAATATCGATAGAATAAAATGCATGTGTGTGTGTGTATGTGTGTATATATATATATATATATATATATATATATATATATATATATATATATATATATATATATATATATATATATATATATATATATATATATATATATATAAATCCAAAATGGAGTCTTAAAGGCAACAAAATGGCCCATTATAAATCCAAAAGAAATAAAAATATTACGAGAATTTCAAACAAGTCAAGTAGGGAATTTCGACCTAAAGTCTTCAAGGCGCCCTTTTTCATATGCAATCTTATTATCCACCCAAGCCTTACGCTCTTCAATCTTTTCAATTTGAATCTTAAGTTTAAGAGAATTTTCACCATGCTCGACCCCTTTGATGGCTTCTTGATTGAGTTCTTCTCGTGTTGGAAGCACTTCACCTTGATCAAGTGCAACTTTATGTTTCTCCAGCTTTGTAATCTTCTTGATGAGCTCAGCAATTTAGGCCAGATAATCCAAAATTTGGTTTCCAAAGGAAGTGAATTTGTCGAGACACTCTTGGATCTTAGTTTCAAGTCCATCCACTTTTTCTTGCAAGCTTCACTCTTCAGTATAAGTTGGTGCTTAGCGTTCTTTTTGAGAGTAAGGTCCCAAAGAACTTGGTCAATGAAGGCTTCAAAATTGAATAAGTACTGAGCAATGGAATCAGGGATCTTATGTTGATTGATCCCATTCAGCAGCTTGCAGATATCGGTCCCAAGCAAGGCCTCCTATTCGATAACAGTAAGAAAATCAACTTCAAAGATATAAGTCCTAAGTGGTTGAAGCATAAGACTGGCTAAAGCATCAAGTTCGTCAGTAGAGGTGGTGTTGAGTTTGGAAGATTGAGAATCGGTAGATAACCTACGGAGTTTTTGGAGTCTTCTTAAGGATTCGGCTAAAATTTTCAGTTGAATGGCCAATATTTCTTCCTGGCTAAGTGAACTATTGGAGCCGGTATCTTGGATTTCACTGAGGGGTTGTCATTTGACAAAAGTTGGGTGATTGGCTTTCCCTTCAGAAGGAAGAAAAGCATAGACCCAGGGTAGGGTCAATTTTTAGTACTTCGCAAATAACTTCGAAGGCTTTAATAAACCCCCAGCCATTTGAACGTAGCTGGACGGGGGCTATGTTCAGGGTGGTTAGGAGGTCGGCATCAAAGTCAGAGAATGGGATTTAGATTTTGAAGTCGTCAAGGACTTCAAGGTAGAAGTAAAAATACTCTTCATCTACGCCTTTTGGATGGAAGAGGAAAGCCGTCTCACTCTCCTCACAGGTTTTCAGTATCGCATCATCTTCATTTCCAGTCGAGGAGAGATTTTTACTGGCGCATAACTTTTCTATGTCGCTGTAGTTGAGTGTGATATTTTTGTAGCTTAAAACCTCTCCGAGTCTACAAAGGATCCTCCCATCTCCATTAAAACTTCTACAAAACTCGATTATTTGGATTCTGAGTCAAAATCACTAAAAGACTCATAAAGGTCTCCATAAACCTCTTGGATGATCTGGGCGAACTCATTTTGCCTTAGGTGGCTTTTGCAAGATTTTATACATTGCTCCTAGAGAGCTTTCATCTCTTGAGCATTGCGTGGAACATACACGTTCGTCAATTCATCACACTCCCTAATAAGCACCATTATTATAAAAAATAAATACAGAAGGGAATAAGGGTGTTTCCTGGGGAAGCATGTGGATGAAGGAAAGGAGGAGAACTCTTTGGAGGATCTTCAGGAAGCGTTACTTGTGGGGATGAAAATGGAAAAGCAAAAATGGGGGAACAACATTTAAACACTTAAAACCTATATAGCAACTATAAATTAGAGTTATGGTGGTAAGGCATGTTCCCTATAAAAGTCCTTATTGCGCAATATGGTGGAAAAACGTGACTTGATGGCTCTTTAAAACTCATTAGCGCCCGTTAGAGGCATGGCGACTGTTGGATCATAAATGTCTGATCACCCCAAGTTGACTCAAGAATTCTAAAAGTCTTTTCTGGGTCGAACACTTCACCCCTACAGGTCTCGAGATCGGGGGATCGAAGTAAATACTTAGGCTGACATGGGAAATCGAAGTAAATACAAGCAGCTACGACATATATACCGGTTTATGATGTACCACCGAATAGGACGGATACATCTTCCCTACTCGGGGCATCTCTTCTACTCGAAAAAGCTTCTCAAGTCAGAGGAGTCTTCCATTTCTCACATCGGTAGCCGATTATCAAAATCAGCTATGACGATTACGGATATAGGGGGCCGTTACAGGGCATTACACTTCTTAATGGAAGGGGCAGAAGTTACAAAAGCTGCAATTACTGAGTGACTCCAAGGGTCACTTCGTTAGTGCTGCGATTCATTATTTTAGAGGTATAAATAAGGCTCCCGACCAAGGGATAAGCGAGACATATTTCTATCTTGAGCTCACGCATACGCTTTTCGTGCTGCTCAAATCCCTAAAGAAACTCAATCATCTTCTCAGATTAACCTTTACAGTTGCGACCTCACCGAATTTATTTCTAGGAGATAGTCCAAATGTGTTTTACAGGAATATAGTGTTATCTGGAGAATGTATGTATGCGTTCCACTTTACAAATTTCAAGCAATTTTACTTTCATTTTAAAGGGAAAAGTAAGCTGCTCGAGAAGGTTCTTCCTTATCGACAACCTATTCTGAAGCAACTACAAAGAAAACACCACCACTTTGGACTGTTCCCGCTCTTTCCAAATCCTAGTCATTCCTTGGATCACCTATTCTAATATACTCTCACCCCCAGCAACAATAAGAAAAAGGTTATTTAGCTTGGGGTTAAACCCCTCATAAATCTAAAAATCCCCTCACAAAACAAAAATTTACGAGGGGATAACTCCCCTAGAAAAATAAGGGGTCGCAAAGTTTTAGTGAGGGGCTAGCCAACTCGCTGATTAGCTTGGGGCTAAGCCCCTTGCAAATCATATGCCCTTTATATCATCCTACAAACAAGTCGCCATAGGTGCACGTGTGTCAGTATTTTGTAAGGGACTAAGCCCTGCAAATAATTCACGTTTTAGCATTTGTGTGGGGTTTAACTCCTTGTGAATAATTGATTATTTTTTTTTTTTAAAAAAGTTGTCCCTATCTAATATTTACAATATTGTATAAAAATATTATAAGTATATTATTATAAATATAATAATGTAATTATAATAAAATAAAATAAAATAAATAAAATAAAAAAATATATATTTCTAACTTTTATAAAACACAATTTAAATAAAATTATAAAATTTAAAGATTTATATTTATATACACTTTTATAATAAAATAGAATTAATATAATAAATAAGTATATATATTTCTAAATTTATAAAAAAAATTTTAAAAAAAATTATAAATTCAAATATTCATAATTAAAATTGAAATAAAAATAAATATATACTTTTTATTCTAACTTAAACTTTTATTTTAAGTTATAAAAATCATATTTTAATAATTTATATACACTTTTTTTAAAAGTTTTACACTTTTATCATATTAAATATATACTCTTATAATACATATATACACTTATAAAAATTTATTCTAATTAAACATATATATTTTTCTTGGAAAATTTGTTTTCTTAAATATATGTATTTAAGATTTTCTAAATAAACATATACTTTAAAAATATATATATATACACTTACAAACATATTTATTAATAAATATATAGTTTTTGACAATATTAAGTTTAATTTTTTTACATAGTTTTACGATATCAACTAACAAAAACACTAGATATATCCAAATTTAAAAAAAGAAAAGAAAAAAGTGTACCTTAAATGGAGAAAAACCAACATTAAATACAAACTTTAGGTTTGAAGTTCCTTTAGATGAACAAATTGACACCTTTGGATAACCAAAGTGAAAAAAAGGTATTAAGTTATTGTAAAATGAAAAGAAATCCAAAATTAAAGTTAAATATAAACATTTAATTTAAAATAATTAAAATTTTGAAGATTTTGAAGCAAAATCTGAATATATTAGGAAAGATTTGAAGATATGATTTAAATTGGTTAAAGAGAAGAGAGACAACGAGTGGGAGGTAGAATGGTTATTGGATAAGTGGAGAAGAAAATGTTAATTGATAGCAACATTTGTGAGGGGTAGCCCCTAGCAATTTTGCGAGGGCTTTAGCAGATTTTTGAGAACAACAGACCATTCCTTAATCACCCTGACACGCTGAACGGTGATTTGACCTAACATTCAAATTTTGCTAGGGGCTACCCCTTATAATCTGGATATTCAAATTTTGTTAGGGGTTACCCCTTGCAAATGCTGACTTTTGTTTGCCTAAGAAAATAAGATTTCAGTGCCATTTACTTATGCGATGGTTGACCTCACAATGTTTAATTTCAAATTTAAAAGTTCCCTCCGCCATATCTGCAAGAGGTTACCCCACACCAGGTGTACGCAATTGTATAATATTTTCTTTTGTTTTCGCGTGTTGCGATGGGTTTAACCCCAAGCAAAGTTGTTTATTTAGTGAGGGGTTTTACCCCTGAAAAATTCCTTTGGCTATACACAGTTTTTTGTAGTGAACAAACTAACTATAAAGTCCTTGTATCTTTGAAAAACCTCTTGCCTCATTGACTTAGTGGTTGTAGTCTATGTTTATGTTTCCTTTTAATCCTAGAAATTGGTTTTATGTCAAAATCACAAGTGTTACTTGAATAACAAGTTATAACACTTGAATCAAGGTTGTAAGAATGTATGATTTGAATCATACATGAGTGACTCGAATTATAGAGAAACAATGAAGGTGGGATTTGGTTTTGCCTCATTTGAGTTTAATCAAACCAAACTGTGATTCGAATTAGAACTTATTTGAGTTGATTCATGAGGTTGTTGCACTTGGATTTTCAGGTAGAAGAGAGTCAGCGGAGAATGTAAAAAATGATAAGACATTACCTGTTAGAAGACATTAATGAAGTGTTTTCATTAATGAAGTGGCTTAAAGAACAGTGATGATGAAGCATCGATAGAGCATCAATCAAGGTGTCGACGAAGGGAGACATGGTTTGGAGGAATCTCAAGAACAGATCCACAAGACAAGGATCATCTGGAAACATTTCCAGAATCTCGAAAAGGGCAGACGACAATCCCTCTCTGCAATAAACATATCAGTCGACTGAACCCCAAAAGGTTAAAGACTTAGTATATTTATAAGTTCAAAAGACCTTTGCAAGCAACATTGACAACGTGTTGTAAGGTTACTCTAAGAAGTTCGTGGGGAATTTTGAATTATTTATAATTCAACATGGGTTGTGAACAAAGAGAATCGTGGTTTACATGTAAGCACACTAGTGGAAACTTGAAGACTAAACCTGGATTGAAGCATAATGGTCCCATAGTGGATAAAATCGTCGTCGGCAGTTATTTTTATAAATAGAATAAATAGTAGACTCATACATTGTAACAAAGGTCGCAAAATTTCATACATACTCTTCATACCACTTGAGTGCCCGAGTCAAAGAGAGAAACAGTGTGTGAGAAACATGTACGTGTCTGCGTCCAATCTTTTCATTGTTTTCTTGTTTCCTTAAGCAACATTTGCTTTTTCTTGCTTTCACTTTTATCTTGTTTAATATTATTTACTGCATTTTACCTTGTGATTTATTGCAACTCAACTTCATTTAAAGTTTGTTTCTATGTTGTTATCGTGAAAACGACAAATGCATTCAGTTCACACGCACATGTGTTAACACAAATCATTTGCACAAATTGCTTTGGAGATTTTTCAAGTTAATCTCACTTGCTTTCTAAACTCGTGATTAGTTACCAAAAACACCGGTAAATAGAGGTATTCTTGACTCGAATCATGGCCTCCTTCAAATCTTTCCAACCTTTGATTCTAGTTAATTATCTATTTGATTTGAATCATAGCTTTAGGATTTGATAAAAACCATTTGTCTGAATTAGTTGAGAGTAACATTCCCTAGAGAGCGTGTCTATTCTCTTGCACAAATTTTCGTCTTTCTACTTTTATCAATGAGAGTAAGTGTGTCACCCTTGAGAGAGAAAAACAGAAAAAGTGTGAGGAAACACATCTCTAGAATCATTGTTGTTCTTTTGTTCTTGCTAAAGACCAAGAAACTTAGAGAAAGTGAAAAGATTTGATCAATTTAGTGTTAGGATTGATCAATCTTAGAACAACCACCAAAGAACTTTGAAACCCTTTTTTTCCAAGAACCTTGAGAGAACTTAGAGTTGTTCTTCATCCACCAACACCTAATTTTTTGTTGATATATTGTGATTAACCTTCTAGATTGTGGATCTTGTAAATTTTAGCTATGTGACAGATTTTTCAGATACTATGCATCATCTTCGACCTTTGTCAAAAATCATTGTTATATTTCTTGTTGATATCTTTACCGGTGTTGAGAAATGCTACGTAGAAGAATATGGAATTAAAATTACTGTTATAAATGTTAATTTTACAGGCGATATCAATCTATTATTAAAAGTAAAAAATTTGTATTTCTTGGTCAATAAAAATTTTGTAATAGAAAAAAAAATTATATTTCTTAATTAGAATCATTTTATAATAGTAAAAGATATTATATTTTCTAATTAGAAATATTTTATAATGGTAAATACATCAATAGTGAATAAAATATGTTTTATAAAATTGTTATATATTTTAACAAATTCAATACATTTTCTCTAGTCTCTTTAATAAAAAAATTATTTTTTAAATTCGTTGAATAATGTATATAGTTTAAATACATTTTTTATTTAATGTATTTAAAAATATATATATTTTTAAAAAAAGGAGGCTTTAAGTAATTTACCTTGTTATATGAAAAGGAAATTCATTTTAAAGGTGAGAAACAATTCAACCTGTATTGCTGATTAAAACTCACAACGAAATGGAGATCCATGCTGATGATTCAAAACCGGTGGTCCTCATCACGGGTTGTTCCGGTGGAGGAATAGGCCATGCCCTTGCACGCTCTTTCGCCGCCAACAACTGTATAGTGGTGGCCACCAGCAGGTCTCGTTCCACCATGGTGGACTTGGAGGACGACCCCAAGTTCTTTCTGCAAAAACTTGATATTCAGTCCGATGAGAGTGTGAACAGAGCTGTTGAAACTGTTTTGAATAAATTCGGTCGCATCGATATTCTTGTGAATAACGCCGGTGTTCCGTGTTTCGGTCCTATCGCGGATCTTCCTCTATCTGCGATCAAAAACACCTTCGAAACCAATGTTTTTGGTTGGTAATTCTTTGTAATAAAGAAAACGTGAATATTTTATTTCCCGGATTCTTGATTTTGGTTTTGTTTGCATGCACAGGTTCTTTGAGAATGATCCAGGCAGTGGTTCCTCACATGGCAGCAAGGAAACAGGGAAAGATTGTGAATGTTGGCAGTATTGTGGCGTTGGCCCCTAGACCTTGGTCGGGTGCTTATGCTGCTTCTAAGGCTGCTCTTCATGCTTTGACAGACACATTAAGGTTTTCATTTTCCCTTGTTCAAACTTGTTTATGTTGTTTGAGTTTTTTTTACTCATACTATATATCTTATAATTGTTGTTATTTAACATGCAGATTGGAACTTAGTCTTTTTGGAATTGATGTTATAAATGTTGTCCCTGGACTTGTGAAATCAAATATGTTAAATTCCGGCATATCCACCTACAATAGCATGTCAGAATGGAAACTGTTCAAGCCACTTGAAGCAGGATTCAGAAAGGCACATGAACTTACTGAGAAGTCACAATCATCCACCCCTACTGATGAGTATGCTAAACACACTGTAGCTGTTATCCTTAGGAAGAAACCACCTGCATGGTTTGCTTATGGTAAATTTACTAGAATCATGGCTATCATGTACCATTTACCCCTTTGTGTTAGAGACTTTCTTTATAAGAAATCATTGAAACTCTGAACCACATATTATATTCCTATTTTGGCATGAAATAAGAGATATTGGGGGAAAGTCTTGTTATTAGGTCTTTTTATTGTAATATTAGTCTTTAATAAGATTTAACTCCATTTTAAATTTTCGGTGTTTATGGGTTGGTTAATCACAGTTTAATTGTGAAAAAAATAAATGAGTTAAATTTTTTCGTGCTTTAACGGGACAAATATTTTGAGATTTTATTTAATCACGGTAAACTTTGTGTCTTTGTGTGATAGTTTGCTTTGTATTCACTCATAAAAACTATATAACCATGATATGAATGTATTGTTTTGATACTTTAAGTTCTTGTGATTTCATACCATATATTTATTTTGAGTCTGACCACTTTAAGTTCTTGTGATTTCATACCATATATTTATTTTGAGTTTGACCACTTTAAGTTCTTGTGATTTCATACCATATATTTATTTTGAGTTTGACCACTTTAAGTTCTTGTGATTTCATACCATATATTTATTTTGAGTTTGACCACCTTAATAGTAGACAATAGTGATTGCGGTAGCTTTTAACAAATAAACTTCATGAACTAATATGTTAAAATAACGAGTAGACATGTTTGTTTACTTGGTTACTTTACTTTAAATATAAAGGATTAGTGTCATTATTATATTTTGTTAGCCAAATGAGAAATATTATATGGAACATAGTACACTTCAATTTTGAACCCCTAAATCTTACAACTGGTTAGAATTTTCATTCGATTTTAAAAGATAGTTTTTTTATACGCATGCCATATTTTTTTAAACAAAAATACTTAAATGTCAATCTTTTGAATTTTTCCCCCAAAATGTCATGGTCATAAAGACGTTTGACCATCTATTGACTGAGCCATTGAAAGAATTTTTTTTTTAATTTTTTAATTGTATTTATTAATAAAAATATTCGTAAATATTCTAAATCACAAATAAAATGTCTAAACAAATAAGTTATGACTGTATAATAAATGACCGTAAACTGAGTCGAAAAAATAAAATGAGCACATCGATACGGTCTACGAGCAACGTAGATTCGTAAAACGGTAAAACGGTGTCGGTGTACTTATTTTATTTTTCAACCCCGTTTGCAGTCACTTGTTGTACGTAGCTTGTTTATTCAGACATTTTTATTATATTAATTAATACAATTAAAAAATTAAAAAAAAACTTTCATTGGATTAAAAGATGGCATTTAAGTATTTTTTTTCTTCAAAAATGTGGCATGTGTAAAAAAATCCAAAAGATACCTCTAAATCATGCAAGATCTATGAGATAAGTGTCCACAATACTCCAGTTAGATTCCTAAGCCATGACCTAAAGCTTGAGGCAAAGTTATGGGTGGTTGTGATCATCTACAATGTCATTGTCAAAAGTAATGAAATTTAAGATTGTATCATGGAAATCGCTGAAGTGCAAAATGAAAGGTTTTATTCCCTCAATTAATGGATAATTATTCTGTCGGCCTGTTTGGGAATCAGAGGTTGAATAGTCATTGTATCCGTATCAGGGCATTTATAGGAGGCACATTGAGGAGTAAAACATTACAGCAAGATTTCATCACTTTTTGTGAATGATACTGTTCTGGACTGGGCCAAGGTTAGGCCCAACATAGTTTCGGCCCAGTAAACCTCAGAGGCCCAGGATCCTCCATGGCCCACCTGTGTCTAGGGTGCCCACCTTAGACATGTTCGGCAAGACCGTATCCACGGACCATATGGCGCCTGGCAAGACTTCTCCCCGCGAGCCAGTCAACGCCCGGCACGAGCGCTCCCCGCGAGCACCCTCGTTGCCGAGGACCCTGCTCCTCGCAGGACTCTTTCATATCCGACCCTCCGAATAATACGGAGCCAACGTGGTCCCTAAAAGACCGCGTCTCCCTTAAACTTCGGAGCGGTTAACCAGGACAGAGGGCATTCACGCACCTCCGATATTTCCGCTCAGGAAACCTGGCAGTCTCCTAGTTGGGCTTGGAAGTCCAACCCAGTAGCGAGATCATGGCCCAGCGCTGGGGGCTATAAATACCCTCTTTCACTAGAGGGTCAGGTATTCACTTCTTTCTAACCTTTAGCTAGTACTTGCACTCCTTTGCTCATCTACTCACTTTGGCATCGGAGTACCTTGCAGGTACACCCCCCTCCTCCTTCCTAGAAGATCCAGTCCGAGCAGCCTGCGACGATTCTTCTGATCAGGTACGATCAGTGGCGCCGTCTGTGGGAAACTTGCTTCCCCATCTTTAACAAACAAAGATCAAAGCTAATCCTTTCACGATCGTCATGGATGACAACAACAACATCCCAAGCGCTGATCCCTTCCTCCTGCAACAGCTAATCGAGGAGTCCACCCGCGAGGGGGCAAATCGCCGTAGGCAGGAAGGAAGTCGACATACACCCGCCGGGCAGAGAAGGCCCGGGCATGAGACCTCGCAACCTAGGAGGCAGCAGATCCAGAACATCCAGCAGCTGCAGGGCCTCCAACAGGTTCAGAATGTCGAACAAGTCCCTCCCGAGGGACACGTTCAGAACGGGGAAGACGAGCAGGCCCGAACCCATAATGGGCCAGAACATCCCCAAAATGAAAATGAGACTGACGCCAGAGACGGGCATGCTGCTTCCTCATTCACCCACACCTCCGACAGGCGGAGAGCCCGCCATGAAGAAGAGGAAGAGCCCCTCAACATTCCCGAGGATGCTGACCCCATCACCGTCCGTCTGCTCAAAGAACTGCAAAAGACGAACAGCCTCCTCCGAATTCAGGACGACCGTATCCACGAGCTGGAAAGGAAGCGACGACACCGCTCCCCTCCGCGGAGACACTACCGGTCGCGCTCCTACTCCTCCTCACGCTCACCACTGGGGAGACACCGTCGGCGTTCCCCCATCTTCTTCACGCTCTCCACCTAGAAGACATCACCGCCGGAGATCACATTCCCGCTCTCCACCAAGAAAGAGCAGGAAGAATCAGAGACCAGATGTCACTGAAGCAAGAAGCCTCTCCCTTGAACAGGATCATCGGGGCCCTTCCAAAGCTGTGCTGAAACCCCGCGAGCGTCCTCCTCCTCGGGACAATCGCGCCAGTCCTGACAATGACCAGGGAAGACCCCGGCGAGGCAGACACTCAACTTCACCAGGACCGAGCGACGAAGAGGACTTCCGCAGCCCTTTGTCCGAGAACATCCGGAGAGTCCGCCTCCCTCGAGGGATGGAAAAACCGCCAGTGTTGGACCAATACGACGGAACCACTGACCCCGACGATCATATTCGGAGCATCGAAGCGGTCATGGACTACCACGTCGTCAAGGGCTCTATCAAGTGCCGCATCTTCCCGACCACCCTCAGGAAGGGAGCAATGACTTGGTACAGAAACCTCCGTCCCAACTCCATCCATTCCTGGACCGAGCTCAAGGAACTCTTCTTGAGCCACTTCACAGCCTCCCAACGACAACCGAAATCGGAGGCCAATCTCGAGGCCGTGATACAAGGACCCAACGAACCCCTTCGGGACTACCTCGACAGGTTCAACAAGGAAGCCGTCTAAGTGCAGACGGCCGACTACATGAAGAGATACCTCTTAGAACGAGGACTTCTCCCCGGAAGTGACTTCAAGAAGGCCATAAAAATTGAGAAGGTGCACGCCATGAACGCCCTCCTCCGCAAAGCAAAAGCATTCATCGATTTCGAGGAGGGCGAGGCAGCCGCGATCAAAGCTTCGAGGGGCAATGACGCTGCTCGCAGCTCAAACCTGGCTGACTGCCAAAACACCGAGTTCAAGAACTCCAACATCAGGCCCCCGAAGTCAAATCCCACCAGACCAGGGACGGACAAATCCAAATACTGCAAGTACCACAAGAGTCACGGGCATCTGACCGACGAATGCATACATCTCAAAGATGCCATAGAGACCCTGATCAAAGAGGGCCGCCTGTCGAAGTACACGAAGAAGGGAGAACCTTCCCGAATAGAAGCCCCTCGGAACTCTGACGAGGGCAATTCACCAGACAGCCGACCGCTTCAAGTCGCGTTGTCCATAACCCGACCGGAAGATTTCATCCCTTCGGTCGGCGTGACGACCGCCTTCAGCACCTGGGAAAACTTCCCGACCGCAATGGTCATCTCCAACGGCGGTGACCCCGACTCTCTCACTATCAGCTCAGTAAAGAGAAAATTCGATGAGTTGATCAGCGCCAATTCGGATCTCGTCCCTACTCTGCGGAAGTTCAAAGGGAAATCGGATCCGATCACTTTCTACTTGGAAGAGTTGCCCGGCGGAGCTCCGAACGCCACGATCCCTTTGCTCGTCCGAGCCAGAATGGCAAATTTCGACGTCCGTCGAGTCCTGGTCGACGAAGGCAGCTCGGTCGATATCATGTACTCTCATCTCTTCCGGACACTCCAGCTGGACGACTCACACCTCACTCCCTATGTGGGTTCTGATCTCCAAGGCTTCAACGAGGCCACCACCAAACCGTGGGGTTACGTCGAACTGATCGTCACTTTCGGGGAAGAGGAAGCATCCAAGCAGGTCAAGACGAGATTCCTGGTGATAGACTGCAAAACTCTCTACAACTGCATCATCGGACGCCCTACTCTAGCCGAGCTCACTGTCGTCCCCTCCACCGTGCACCTCAAGATGAAATTCTACACAAAGCGAGGACGAGTGGCCACCATCAACACAGACATCGAAGCCGCCAAAAGGATCTTCGATGCCTCCGTAAAGGGGTTGCAACTGATCGCCCCTCCAACAGACCCCAACAAAAAGCCGAGGGCCGAAGACAATCATCCTCGGGGAGATCAACATCCACCAGACGTCAGCTCAATCGACCTGGATGCTCGGTTCACGGACAAAGAGCTGAAGAATGTCGAAGAGACGAGGCCAAAGACAACTAACCCCGTCCGGCCCATCCCAGACGGGGACTTCGACCTCATCCCGCTGGGCGACAACCCCGACAAAGCGATAAAGATCGGCAAGGACATCCCAGATCTACCGAGGAAGCAGCTCGTAGCATGTCTTCAAGCCAACGCCGACTTGTTCGCCTGGAGCGCGGCGGAAATGCCCGGACTCGACCCCGAGGTCGCCTGTCACCACCTCTCCATTGATCCAGCCGTGAAGGCAGTAGTTCAACGTAGGCGTCGGCAGTCTCCCGAGAAAGCGGAGGCTGCCGAGAAAGCTGTAAAAGACCTCCTAGAGGCAAATTTTATTTCCGAGGCCAAGTATTCAACTTGGCTCTCAAACGTTGTACTTGTCAAAAAATCTAATGGAAAATGGAGAATGTGTGTTGATTATACCGATGTTAACCGGGCATGTCCCAAAGACGCTTATCCACTACCTAATATTGACAAGCTGGTCGACAACTCGGCCGGCTATAAATTGTTATCATTTATGGATGCTTATTCAGGTTACAATCAAATCCCCATGGCGAGGTGCGACAAGTAGTGCTCGGCATTCATGACCGAGTCGGGCAACGATTACTACAACGTAATGCCCTTCGGACTCAAGAACGCCGGAGCCACATACCAACGGATGATGAACAAGGTTTTTCGAGGAGAGATCGGCGACACCCTCGAGGTGTATATGGACGACATGATCGTCAAATCCCGAGAAGACTCCGATCACATAGCACATCTTGAACGAGTTTTCGAGCAGGCCAGATCCTGCAAGATGCGTTTCAACCCAGAGAAGTGCACCTTCGGAGTACGGGCGGGCAAGTTCCTCGGCTTCTATCTAACCGAGCGAGGAATAGAAGCCAACCCCGACAAGTGCCGAGCATTCTCGGAATTTCCTACCCCTAAAAATAAAAAATCTATCCAAGTATTAAACGGAATGCTCACGACACTATCCCGCTTCGTCGCAAAATCCGCCCAGCATGCCCTCCCATTTTTCAAGTTACTTCGGAAAGAAGCGACCTTTGAATGAACTGAGGAGTGCGAGCAAGCACTGTCCCACCTCAAACAGGTGCTCTCCAAGCCGCCCGTCCTCTCCCGACCAGATAGCAACGAAATTCTATACCTCTACCTGGCCGTCTCAAACGAGGCGGCCAGCGCGGCCTTGATCCGAGAAGTGGAAGACGAACAGAAGCCAGTGTACTTCACAAGCAAAGCCCTACAAGGGCCCGAGGTGCGATATCAACAGATAGAGAAAGTCGCACTAGCCCTTGTCGCACCCCAATTTTTGACCTTATATATTTCGTTCATTTGATAGTATCGCATTCATATTTCATGTGCATTCATAGTTTAAACATCGCATCGTTGCATATCGACTTTTATTAAAGTCAACAAAAATAGCTTACATTTTGCATCTTTGCATATTTTTATTCGAGTTACTATTTTTTCGATTTTTTTTGTTTTAGACTCTATAGATTTTAATTTTATCATCATCATTTTAAATGAGAATATAAAAAAAAATTTAATCTCTTAATTTATTTTATTTAGAATTGGTATTATTATTTTAGTTTAATTTAGTCAAAAAATATTGAACAAAAATAAGAGTCTTTATATAATTTAGTTTAGGCCCAATTTGATTTTCTTTGTGAAGCCCATTTCATTCTTTTTTACCATTTCTCTAAGTCAAACAAAAATAGTACAAAAAATAAACCAAAGTTTTTTTCACGTGTCCTATCACCATCGTCCCCTGCACAAAACAAGCCAAAGAAAACGGTCCAAAATGCTGCTCCACCAACCTTGCAGCTCAGAAACTTGCAGTCCAAAACAGTCCAAGAGTTTCACCAAAGTGATCAAGACTAACCTGCAAGAAAAAGCCATGAAACAGCATTCCCTAATTGTTCAAACTTCATCCAATTTTCCCCCCAATTTCAATTCAAAACCCTAATCTCAGCCTATATAAACAGATACTTAGCACAAGCAAGGGGGAGCCACACGAAAAAAGAACAAAAACTCTGCTCAAACTTTGACTCAAAACTTCCTTCAAACTTCAACTTCACCTTAAACATCTGCAGAAACAAAACCTCGCAACAGCTACTCAAAAACTCTGTTTACACCCAACCTTCAAACACACCATACTCAAACCATTCACACACAGACAGCCACCAACATTCATCCACAACAACTCAGAAGCAGCTGAAGCCGAAAGGAGGAAGAAGCAAGTAATAAAACTCTGCACAAATTTAGACTCTATCAAAAACTCTTCCTCCAAGTCATAAAACTTTAACCATTTTGAACCTCATAAAAGTCAAACCTTCAGCAACTTTTGAAAACCCTACAACTCCATCCACATTCATAAACCTTCACGTCCATACATCATCATCATACCTTCTTCGTAGAAAGCTAAAACCGCGTCTCATCTGCAAATACGTTTTCAAATCCAGATCAACAACCCTCAACCCACATTCACTCAAAGCATCAACGTGAGGCAACACAGACTCATACAACGCAACAACGCAACATCGCAACATTTCACAGCAGACAGAAGTAAAATCACAGCGCAGACTCGAATCGAAGAAGAACGATTTACCTGGGAACGTCTTCACCTTCGATAACATTCGGAGTCGGTATTCCTCTTTCGCTTTCATTCGGTGTTATTGTAGAAATCTTTTCCACTTGCAATTTGTTGATGTTGTTAATTGAAACTGAAACTTTATTTGAATGCTTGAATTCTGAACTAGTGAAGATTGTTGTGTTTGAGATTTCGTTTTGATGATGTGTGTGTGAGCTTTCATATTGATTTTCTTGTTAGTGTTCTTTATTGAAAAACACGAGAGCAGAGAGAGAGAGGCGCTGTTGCCTTGTTTTAGGTTTTTTTTTATTGTTAAGAGTGGGACCGGATCCGGGTTCCATCTGAACCGACCCGGTCCGGTCCAAACCAAATTATTTTTTTTGTTTTTTTGTTGTTTTTGTTCAAGTTATGAAACTGTTTGGGCCAGGCTGCATGGGCCAGTTTTTTCTTTACATTCCATTTTATTTCTAACACATGATTTTTTGTTTCATTTTTGTTGCTTTTAATTCTTTTATTCTAATCCTTGCCTTTATCATCTAATATATATTTGTTTTTAAAATTCAATACAAAAAAAATATTTTAGATTTAAATGTTATTCAAAAAAATACAAAAATATGTTTATATATTTAGATTCTATTTTTATTATACAAAAAATATTAGATTAATATTTTCATTTGAATAAACCTTGGTCCAACGCCAAGTCGTTACAAATATTTTCTCGATCCAACGTCGAGCTTTTTCTTTTCGAAAACCTTTTCTTAACCATACCGAAAGATCGTGTGACAAGAAGTGTACACCTCTTGAATACCTCGATTCTTTTGGATTAACACCCTTTTTTAAACTTTTCATTAATTAAATCAAAGTGATTAAGTGACAAGGGGTGCACACCTCTTGAATACCTTCGATCCTTTGAGACAAACAATAAGAAGCTTTCTTAATCAAATCAAGAGATTAAGTGACAAGGGGTGAACACCTCTTGAATACCTTGATCTTTGAACCCAAACATATTAATCAAACCGAAAGATCTTGTGACAAGAAGTGAACACCTCTTGAATACCTTGATCTTTTGAATCAATAACGCGTTAATCAAATCAAAGCGATCAAGTGACAAGAAGTGAACACCTCTTGAATACCTTGATCCTTTGAATCAAAATACCTTAATCAAATCAAAGCAATCAAGTGACAAGAAGTGAACACCTCTTGAATACCTTGATCCTTTGAATCTAAACACATTAATAAAACCAAGAGATTAAGTGACAAGGGGTGCACACCTCTTGAATACCTTGATCTTTTGAATCAAAACATATTAATAAAATCAAAAGATTGAGTGACAAGAAGTGCACACCTCTTGAATACCTTGATCTTTTGAACCCAAACACATTAATCAAACCGAAAGATCTTGTGACAAGAAGTGCACACCTCTTGAATACCTTGATCTTTCGAACCAAAAACAATTAATTAACTAGGACAACAAGTGACAATGGGGCTCGCTCCTGTTCAATACCTTGGGTAAAGACGCGCTAGGTGAACACCTATGCTCAATCCTTTGCTAAATGTCCCTTTAAAACACAATCTCAACTTCATTCAACCTTTTTTGCCTTATGGCTTTTAAAACTCTTTTCATAAACGAGACACTTATTCAATTTTCAATACGAACATACTTCCACATGTGAAGATCGAATATCTTCCACTCGAATGCGATGATGGCCAAAATCATGTCTTATCTTGATTTAGTCATCCATTCTTGTAGTGATATCATATCCATGTGCGCGTAGTATTTCCATTTGAAAGCGATCGAGTACCTCTCGCTAAAATCAACCAACAAACTTTCGTGGTTCTTCGCCCGAACTACGATTCCTCTGACTTTCCCATTGCACTAGGGAATACGTAGGCACAAGATACAAACGTCTTGGCGAGCATAATAATAAAAAATCTTTTCTTTTTTCCTCATAATAATAAAAACCCTAAAAAATCTTTTCTTCTATCTTTTATCGATTAATAAGCTAAAGAACGCAAACATTACACTAACACTCAAACACGAAACTAACTAAATGGGTCCCATCGAGTACGATGGAGGTGAGGGGTGCTAATACCTTCCCCTTGCTTAACCGACTCCCGAACCCTTATTTGGTTGCGATGACCGTCTTATCCATTTCTTTTTCTTTCGTGGGTTTTATCGATATTTTCCCTTTCCTTCTTGGAATAAATAAAGTTCGGTGGCGACTCTGTTGTACTTCGAATGCGCGATTGCGCTCGAGTCACATTTTTACCGCTACAGCCCTAATAACGGCTGCCAGGAGGCTGAGGTACTACTTCCTCGCCCACACCATTGTCGTTCGGACAGACCAACCCATCAAACAACTCATCAGCTGACCAGACATGGCCGGGAGAATGCTAAGATGGTCCCTCGAGCTATCCGAATTCGACATACAATACGAAGGTAGGACGGCACTGAAAGCTCAATCGCTCGCCGATTTTGTGGCCGAGATGACTTCGATTTCCAACTGCCCGAATCCCACCGAAAACAAGTGGACCATCTATGTAGATGGCGCTTTGAGCAACTCGGGGAGTGGAGCCGGCATCATCTTGGAAAACGACGAGGGGCTCATCATCGAAGTATCCTTGGTCTTATCTTTTACCACGTCGAATAACCAGGCCGAATACGAGGCTCTCCTAGCAGGCCTGCGCCTCGCCGAAGACGTGGGCGCTCGAGAGGTCATGATTTATACCGACTCCTAGCTCGTCGCCTCCCAAGTCAGCGGCGATTACCAAGCCAAAAACGACACACTAGCCGAGCATCTCACTCTCGTCAAAGAGAAAATGAAAAGATTATCAAAAGTAGACGTAGCGCACATTCCCCGTGAACATAACTCACGTGCCGACATATTATCCAAACTTGCGAGCACGAGAAAGAAAGGAGGAAACAAGTCGGTAATCCAAGAAATCTTGCCCAGACCGAGCATAAGCAAAAACGCGCAAGCTCTGCAAGTATTCGCTATCGGGGACGACCATTGTTGGATGACCCCGGTATATAACTTCCTCACCAAAGACGAACTTCCCGCTGACGCGAAGGAAGCTTCAGCTATTAAGAGACGAGCCTGCTCGTACACCATTATCGAGGATAAACTATACCGACGAGGCTTCTCCATCCCTCTCCTCAAATGTGTCGACGCCTCGCAAGCATTCGAGATACTCCAAGAGCTCCACGAGGGGATCAACGGCCAACATCTTGGCGGCCGGTCACTAGCGAGGAAAGCTCTTAGAGCCGGCTACTATTGACCGACCATGCAGCAAGACGCCAAAGAACATGTCCGGAAATGCGACAAATGTCAGCGTCATGCCGACATGCACTTGGCTCCCCCAAACGAACTTAAATCTCTCTCCTCGCCTTGGCCTTTCTCCACCTGGGGAATGGACCTCCTCGGACCTTTCCCAATCGGCTCGTACCAGAATAAATACCTAGTGGTCGTCGTGGATTACTTCACGAAATGGATAGAAGCCGAAGCGCTCGCTAAAATCACATCTCAAAACGTACTCCGTTTCTACAAACGAAACATACTCGCTCGGTTCGGGGTACCACAGGCCATAATCACCGACAATGGCATCCAATTCACTGACCGAAAATTCCAAGAGTTCGTGGCCAAGCTCGGCACGAAACAACATTTCACCTCGGTCGAGCATCCTCAGACGAACAGGCAAGCCGAGGCAGCCAATCGTGTCATCCTCCGAGGACTGAAGAGGAGACTCGGCGAAGCTAAAAAAGCTTGGGTCGAGGAACTACACAGTGTACTTTGGGCATATAGGACGACGCCCCACTCGAGCGCGGGCGAAACTCCATTTAGACTAACATACGATACCGAAGCCGTGATCCCCGTAGAAATCCGAGAACCTTCTCGGCGCACCGAATCACCCCTCGAAGAAGAGCTCAACGACGAGGCCATGAGGGAAGAGCTCGATATGGTGGAGGAAATCCGAACAGGATCATCCCTCCGAGAAGCAAAATTAAAACAGCAGATAGCTCTTCGCCACAACGCCAAAGTTATCAAGCGCGAGTTCGAAGTCGGCGCCCTAGTGCTCCGCAGGAACATGAAAGACTCACGCGAGGGAAAGTTAGCCCCAAATTGGGAAGGCCCATACCGAGTTTACGACAAAACCGAGAATGGCGCCTATTACCTCGAGAACCTTCTCGGCGAAAAACTTGCTCGACCTTGGAACGCTGAAAAACTCAGACGTTATTACAGTTAGACACAACCTAACACCCCTGGACATCTGTATCGAACACAGGTAATAGCCGGGCATGGACCCGCGTCATTGGTACGAACGCGAGTGCTCCACGACAGCAACGGTCGAACTCCCCCATCGAATGGAAGGACCGACCACCCGGCGGATTCTACACCTAGACCCTCCGCGGGAGTACCTGCACGGCAGAACCCCAGCTCGCGATGGGATCGTTCACGCCGCGAGCACTTGGCCCCCAACCGCGGTCTCGCGCTCTCTATTAGCGCACACCTGTTAAGCACACCCGGACCGTACACAAAACGCCCGGGCAATCAACCCAGGTCGAGCATAAACCAATAGTTATAAAAAACATTCTAAGTTTGGGACTAACTCCCCGCAACATCCGAGCATAAACCAATAGTTATCAAAAACATTCTAAGTTTGGGACTAACTCCCCGGAACATCTGAGCATGACCAATTATTATCAATAATATTCTAAGCGTTGGGATCACTCCCCGGAATATACGAGCATGCAACAATAAAATTTCGAACATACAAGGCTAAATGCGCATGAGTAAACGAAATTATAAAACATTAACTGCCGACCAAATTGACCGGCGATATCCAGATATTACAATAAAATGCCGGGCATGCAGGCCCCAAATAATCCGGGCATAGCCCAACAAACATAAACTGGCACGCAGGCTGAAGAAGACAGACACGCAGGCCCAAGACAAAACTACTTATTCTTCGTCGTCGGGGGATTCGGGCACCAGAACCCCATCCACTATCTTCGAAGAAAGCCCAATGTTATCCTCCTTCAAGCCAGGGTTCAAAAACTTCAGCTGACGAACTGCACGGTCGAACCCAGCTTCAGCCATATCGGCGAGGCTCATTTTCATGCTGTCTATATTCTCCACGAGCTCGACCCTGGATTTTAGAGCAACAACGTCCGGTAACTCGTCGGCCGAGGGAGCCCATTCAAGCTGAAGGTCGGCAAGCTTCTTCTTCTCCACTGTAATCTCCCCGTCCTTCTGCTTCAGAGCCGCGTCAATTTTCTTCCTCAGCTTCTCACGATCGGTCTCCATGGTCTTCACCTTGTCCTCGGCAATCTTCCTGGCCGCTTTCGCCTTCTTCAGAGCCTCGGCCGAACTCGAGCCACCATTGGCCAACACTTGTGCCATCCCCAAAACCCTCATCACGGCGGCGCTATCGCTCGCCAGCTGTTTCTGGAGGGCCGGGGGGTCCATCTCGCTGACCCGACGGGCTTCATCCGGAGAGGTGACCAGGGGAAACTTTTCAAAATAACCCCCATCTTTGTAGCAAGGAGGCAGTACGAAGCCACGCTCGGAGCCCAGATTAGACGGCTCATGACGAGGCTTCTTGGGAGACCTCTCGTCCAAGTTCACCCGAGGAGAGCCAGCCGAGGCCGAGTTCTCTCCAGCACCAGTTCCCCGAGCCTTTTTCTGACGGATCTTCTTCGCGTCCTGAGTCACCATCTTCAGGAGCTTGTCATCCTTCTCCGGCATATCATCTGAAAAAAGGAAACGAACAGGTTAGCAAGAACACCAAACGGAAAAGGCAAAGCAAGGTAAATAGACACGACCTAACAGCGCCCGAGTCTCCTCGGGGGTCCGACAAGATAATAGGGCCTTAGTGTTAATAGCCCGCGGCTCCACAATCGGCACACCATTCTCGTCCAAAACGGGATCCCCTTTCTTCGTCACCCACTGAGACATGGTGAAACCATCTACGTATTTGCAGAGGGCCGAGTACGACTCCGTGTCCTGCTCATCCAGATCTCCATCTTCCCAAGCATAGTATTTCGGGGGAGACGAGAAGTGGCCCTTGCACCAAAAAAACGGGAACGTCGTGCAGAATTCCCTTACTACCTGCCCGTCCTCGTCCCTCTCTAACTCCCCGTCTGCATCCCGCGCAACTACCATATCCGACACTGCAGAATAAGCCGACGGGCTGAGCGGACGGACGACAAAGTACCGGTCCTTGAAGCCTTTCACTGAGTCGGTGTACATCCCGAAAAGTTTTCGGTCGGCATTTCTGAACGAGACCCAACTATATCGCCCGTCTGCCGTCTGCCTTTGGACACGAAAACACCTGCCGAACAGAGCGGTCGTAGCGCCGATACCCAGATAATCACAAGCAATCTCGAATGCTCGCATAAAAGCAAAAGCATTCGGATGCAATTGGGACAGCGCCAGAGCAAGAAACGCCATCATCGAAGTCTGGAAGCCGGAGAAGGGCAACCGGAAACCGAGCTCTTTGAATACATATTCATACATCACAAAACTGTCCCCGGTGAACCGAGAACATATACGCTCGTCTGGGGACGGACAACCTATTTGGTAATTCGGCGCTTCGCCCTCTCCCAAAACCTCAACTTCTTTGAAAGCTCCATCTAAAGACTCGGTATACCGAGAAACGACCGTCAAAGGTTCATCGGCTATCCAGTCGAGCGCGACCGTGCAGTCATAACTGAACAAAGGCATTGGGGAAACCCCTCCCTCGGCGTCCGAACCGGGGGAATCAGCATGGTCGTCTTCGGCCAGGGAGGGCGCGTTTTGAACCTCGACGACTTCAACGTCGGAGCTACTCGCCGTCGTATCTTCCGATCCACTAGCCCACGAGTCAGATTCTGAACTAGACCCCGAACTGGCACTCGAATCAGATTCACCTGCACGCAGAAGGGAGAAGTGAATTCGACAGTTCACCAAATCCACCCTTCCACCGCAATGCAAGCGAAAGGGTAGAGCAGGAGCAGCAGAGCCCCCGGCTAAACCCCCATCGAGGAAAGACGCCCGTCAGCCGAGGACCCACAAAAAATAACAAAAGGGACATGACAGCGGAAATCAGATCTAAACAGGCGCGACGGCCTAACCACGAACGTCGTCTATTCCACAAACTAACACTAACCCCCGGGCATCGCCTAGATAACCCGAGGAGGAAGTAACGACTGCGCGCAAGACCCAGCCGACATAGATAACGAAGACTGCGAAAGTAAAATTGTAAAATCCCTAAAACCCTACGGGGAAAAGAATAAAGCAACGAAGAGAGATGCGAACTTACTTGAAGACATGATGACGGTGGCTAGGAGAAACTCTTCGGCAAACGGCGGTGGTCGCGAGTAACAATAGGACGAACAATTGTTCCGAGGATCGTCTGCCTAAAGCCGAGCAAGTGAACAGAGAGAAGAAAGCGCCTAAATGAGGGGACTCACCCCTTTTTATAGGAGAAGGGCTCGGAAGGCGAAGCGTCGCGCCCCCTGACAAGCGCCACCTCCTAGACCCTAGGCCATCATTACCTATGCCACGTCAGCGCGTGTCGCCCACGCGCGACTTTTCGTTCCAATCCACAGACCAGTCTTCCGAACACATCTGCTAGATGGGGATCCATCCCGCCGGCATCACCGAGGTCATGGAGTCCGAGCATCATCAAAGTCACAGCTTCTTGACCAGAAAGCTCCGACTTGGGGGGCTCCTGTTCTGGACTGGGCCAAGGTTAGGCCCAACATAGTTTCGGCCCAGTAAACCTCAGAGGCCCAGGTTCCTCCATGGCCCACCTGTCTCTAGGGTGCCCACCTTAGACATGTTCGGCAAGACCGTATCCACGGACCATATGGCGCCCGGCAAGACTTCTCCCCGCGAGCCAGTCAACGCCCGGCACGAGCGCTCCCCGCGAGCACCCTCGTTTCCGAGGACCCTGCTCCTCGCAGGGCTCTTTCATATCCGACCCTCCGAATAATACGGAGCCAACGTGGTCCCTAAAAGACCGCGTCTCCCTTAAACTTCGGAGGGGTTAACCAGGACAGAGGGCATTCACGCACCTCCGATATTTCCACTCAGAAAACCTGGCAGTCTCCTAGTTGGGCTTGGAAGTCCAACCCAGTAGTGAGATCATGGCCCAGCGCTGGGGGCTATAAATACCCTCTTTCACTAGAGGGTCAGGTATTCACTTCTTTCTAACCTTTAGCTAGTACTTGCACTCCTTTGCTCGTCTACTCACTTTGGCATCGGAGTACCTTGCAGGTACACCCCCTCCTCCTTCCTAGAAGATCCAGTCCGAGCAGCCTGCGACGATTCTTCTGATCAGGTACGATCAGATACTGCATGTAATAGTAAAAGAGAAGATGCACACAAGTTAGTTATTCAATAAGTTAGTTACATAATCAAGTTAGTTAGTTAGTTTCTCCACTGAATGCTAGTTATGTAAACACCATGTAACTGATGTAACAAACTGAGATTGAATACTACTCTTCTTTCTAGTTTCTTCTTCTTCTCACATGCATTCATGCACACAGCTGAGTTAACAATGGCTGCCATCTTCATTCACGTGCATGGCTTGCATGTTCACATGGTTTCATCGTCCTTGTGATCCAATTCTTTCCGTTGTGCATAGCTAGAATTCAATCTCCCTCTGATTCTTTGCTTTCTTCTTTCTGTTTTTCTTCCATTTCTTTAATTCTTGCTTCATCACCATGTCGTCTCCTACATCGGAAACCAGTGATCATGGTGATTCCACTGCTCGCAACAATCCCAAAGGCTATCAAAATGATACCTTGAACCCTTACTTCATGCATCCTAATGAGAATCCAGCATTGATTCTCATCACTCCAATTCTTTCAAGCAGCAATTACCACTCTTAGTCAAGATCCATGACCATGGCTCTACGATTCAAGAATAAGCTCCACTTCATTAATGGCGCGTTGCCTCGTCCTCCTGATCCTGATTTCAATTCCATCGCTTGGGACAGGTGTAACACCATGACCATGTCATGGATCAAGAATTCTGTAGACCTGGAAATTGCTAAAAGTATACTATGGACGGATAATGCAGCAAATATGTGGAATGAATTGGAGGAGTGATTCTATCAAGGTGATGTATTTCGTATTTCAGATCTTCATGATGAAATTTGTTCTTTGAAACAAGGTGATACATCTATTTCATCATATTATACTAAGTTGAAGATTCTATGCAAAGAACTTGATAATTTTCACCCTATTCCTATTTGCAATTGTGAGGTTACTTGTTCTGCCATTACTAAGATTCGTGCTTACAAAGATAATGATCAAGCCATTAGGTTCCTTAAAGGGCTGAATGATCAATATGCAGCAATTCGTTCTCAGATTATGTTAATGGATCCCATGCCTAATATTTGTAAGGTTTACTCTTTGCTTGTGCAACAAGAAAGAAAAACCAGTCCTCCCATTGATGAGTCTAAAGTTCTTGACACACCTAGCCTTCGCCACCAGAACTACAACAATCGTGATTCTCAGTCTAAGAATAATTCCAACAATCGTGGAAGAGGCAGCACTAGAGGTGGCATATCATATGGTGGAAGGGATAGAGGTGTCATACCCCAAATTTGTCCTACCTCTTAATTTCTAATTGGCTTAAGCTTCGCATTCACGTACATACCTTCCACTAGGTCATCTAACATATCATACATTCATCAAGCAATAAAGTTTGGCATGGGATCAATAATCTTGACGTTAGGGTTTTCTTTATGCTTTGAAGCTCTCATTTTTATCCAAGGTTGATTCAGTGTATAAGGCTTTCCTCCATCGAAGTTCAGCAAGAGCAAGTGGATTAGAGGTTTCTTCATCTTAAGGGGTCTTCCTGTAAATTCTCAGCGGTCGTGGATTATGATTTGTGTGAATGTGATTATGGTTATCAGATGAATCCTCAAAGTTTTGGTTATATGGTCATCAAGAATCCCTTATTCTCAACGTTTAAGTCTTACTCATCACATGAGGAGCCGTCTTTCATCATTCAAGTGAGTCATCTGTTACTTAAAATCCGAAGCACAAACCATGGTTGCGTATAATAGTTCAAAGGGAGATGTGAGATGAATTACAAGTGCTGGTTTAAGGCACCGCACAATCAAGCTCTTTAACTTTGGTCAAAGTCAATTTCGAAAGGTCGCCTTTTAAACCAAAGTTATGCCTAACATCCACATATTCATGGCTATGAATTCAAGCATGGGAAAATTCATTAAAGGATACCAAAAGTCAAACTACACGAATCCCATTATCAAATTTCATTGTATTTGCAAGAACGGATTCAATTACATCACTTAGTGAAGGCCATCACACGCCGTTTCAATTCTCACTGCAAAGACCAACTGCATTGTACTTCTATACACTTGACATTACACTTCATTAAAATACATACAAAGTTACTTAAAACTACAAAAAGATACGTACAGCAATCATATTACATCAAAGTCCAATCCCCATTACAAAACATTCAATACAGTTTCTCATTACACGCTGTACATGTTCACCATCTGCTTTGTCCCTTCTAGACTTATCTCCTTCCAATCTCCAAGAGTTCATCACCTATAAAAGGGTTGCTTCCATCATGATTGAATCACCCTGCTGCTACATATTCAGTTGCAGCCCGGCACTATTCACTACATCCTCCCCTGCATAAGACATACATGTACACATTAAAATGACCATATTAAACTTACAAAAACAGCCTGCAGTGGGTCCATCATCCAAATACAATATCAAGCTGACGGTTACAAAACTTATCCATAACATAAAGAGAAAAAGACCAAGTTCAGAAATTCAAGCAGCCATCCATCTTCAAATGCCTAAATCGGTTCCAAACAATGCTGCACAGTCAATTCGATCACCTGCTGCATAACAGAAAAGAACCAAATCAAAGCAGCCCTTTTAACCAAGCTAATTACCATGCCCACACATAAAAAAACAGAAGCAGGCCTACAGTTCAAAATATACTCATGACACTGCACAACATCGTCATAGTTTGTAACCGTATGGTACTTCAAGGCTGCAGCAGGCTTAGTTCGAATACATACACTCATGAACAGAAATCGGAAGCAATACGATGGAAAAATAAAACTTCAAATCAGACCTATGATGCCTTGCCAACGAGCTGCCATATTAAGGGTGATCCACAACCGTGCTACGTTCATTACACTTTCAGCTCCATGCCATAAACCTCATCACTAGCATGTTCAAGCTTCTTTTAAGTAGCATCCAAAAAACCTGCCACAAATCACACCAACATAAGCATGCATACAGCCAAATAAAATCATCACAAACCAATACAATCCACATCAGTTTCAAACCACACATACACATTACAAATAAAACCAAAGGCATACATATATCAGGCATCAGTTCATCTACTAATTTAGCCAAACAAAAACAGTTAGCATGTCATCAGTTCCATTCAGTTTCAGCCAATTTTAAACCATAGGAAAAGTCCAAACATACCATTCATAAACCAAACCTAAAGAAATCCTTCAGCAGCCCTGCACTTAACAGAAAAAATAGTCTCACTAACAGTTACCAACAACCTAACTAACCTTCAGTTTTTTGTAACAAACTTTTTCAACCATTCTTAACCACCTATAACTGTCAAAACGAAAATGAGAACTAACATATTTGCACCTTATAACTAATATAACAAACTTCACTCCTAACAAACCTATAACAGAAAAAAAAAAACCCATAACAGAATTTTGTAACTAAGTACTCATAACTGTCCTAACCAACTTTCAACCATCAAATCAGAACATATAACTAACAAACCTAATAACTAACTGCATAACAGAGTTGTGACTAATCCATAACTAACTCTCTAACCTTTAATCTCAACCCTCAGTTTCATAACAGAATCTCTCAATCCAACAGCTCAGACTTCTTCATCTCTAACAAACTTCACCAATCCAATGGCTCACATCTCTCCTCTCTAACTAACTTTCTCCCCTTCAAACTCTATATAACAGAATCATTACTTCAAGTTCATTTTTTTCTCACGCCATTTCTTATACAATCACCATCTTCATCATCTTCTCCCTTCAACTCTCTCTACAACTTTCAGATTCACGCATCACTCCACCACACTTCAATCTCCACCAAATCTTCATTTTCTCCTTCTGTTCTACAACTCATTCATCATCTTTTCCTTATCCTCACACTCTCTGCAATTCATCACCAACCTCACCATACACACGTTCCCAGAGCTATTGAAGTTCACCATTAGAACTTCAATAAGCTAGTGCTAAACCTTTGCTCCATCACCATTTGTCAGCACTTCATCACAGTCTACGCATCATCATCATCATCATCATCGCAGAGCATAGAATTTGAAAACAGAAGAAGAAGAAGCAAGATGAAGTAGAAGTAATTCGAAGAGCAAAAAACGGGAGTACCTGAATCATCATCTTCTTTACCCTCGCGTTTACTTCGCGCACTTCGTCGTCTTCGCGCATTCCGCATCTTCAGAAGATTATTACATCACATCTAGTTATCTGAAGCCGAGCATCATCATCTTCGAGTTATCGATTCAGGTTCCTCTTTCCTCTAACTTCTTGTAGAACTTAATTTTGTTCTCGGATCCATGAGCGTGAGAAGGTTTTGCACGAAATGAGGAAGGCTGTGAATTCGGATAGGAATTTTAGGCTAAGTCTTTTTTTAGGAGAGGGCGGAACAAGGAGGCGATGGCGGTGGAGACACCGCCGGAAATCGCTCCGGTGAGGGAGGGTGTGAGAACACGAACGGTCACATAGCTAAACCCTAATCCCTTTTCATTATTTTATTAAGTTTAATTTCTTTTTTTTCTGAATAAAAATCTGTAATTACAAAATCTGATGGATCAATGCTTGGGCCTGCCACCGAACTGCTAATCACACCCCCATGTGGCCCAAGCTATCATCTCTTTTATGACTCGAAAATCTGTACAAAAAAAACATCTATTGGGCCATTACTGTTGTTGCACCTCTCCTAGGCCCGTATACCTTTTTGGCTGAATGTTGATGGTTACAAAAATGCTGCCTAGAACACAACCATGGGCCCTGTGCCCTATGCTTTCCATACACTCTATTTTCAGTTTAGCACTCCCCTGACTCCATTAATTTGGTAGATTTTAGATTCTTTTTTACTTAATTTTTCTACTTTCTTTTAGGTTCTAAAAAACAATAAAACCATTAAAGTTTTGTTAGATTTTTAGGTGATTGTTAGCATTAAAAAACTCATAAAAAAATAGTATTTTTAGGTTAATTTTGCACTAATGCTTGAATCGTTTCCTTTATGTTTTTGTACCATTTCCATGTTATTGTTCGTATAATTGTTGTGTGATTTTGTTGCTAGCTTTTGGCCATATTTTTGGCCTATTTTGTTAATACCATTTTAACGCTCCTTTTAGTATTTAGTCACCATGTTAACATTAGAGTTAGATTAGAACAACAATAACTCTAGGTTTAGAAATTAGGCTAGTCTCCCCCTTTCTTTTTACAACATTATAACACTTAACAATTACTCAAATTAATTCCCTCTTAAAAGATACCAAGAAAACACTTAAAAAAACATTAATAAAGGTCAGAAAATAATAAAAAGGAATGGAAACTCTTGTCCCTCTTGTTTAAGGGGATCACTTGAGTGGAGGTTCCTAACCCTAAAAAACACAAACAAAGAGTCGATCGAACCTCACTTGTTTAAGGGAGTAAATCGAGACGCTCGACAAATCTACTCTCTTCTCTCTCTTGCCTCGTATGGCATTCTTAAGGGCATTGTTGTTTCCGCTCGAACGCATCGTAGGTCGTCCCCTTATGCAAGAGCGCGAACGTTAACCCTGCCCAACTAAAAAACACAAAACAAACAGAAAATCTTGAGCCGAGCTACGGTAACTCTGATTCCTGAAAAGGATACGTAGGCAGCAGGGTAGGGCCCGTGCGAGTACAATTCTTTCTTTTCCCTACATTTTTCATTCATTCGCATATAGACATAGATATAGTATACACCCTTTAGATAGAAACAAACATAGGTGGATACCATCGAGTACGATGGGCGTGAGGGGTGTTAATACCTTCCCCTCGCGTAACCGACTCCCGTACCTAGATTCTCTGGTCGCAAGACCTTGTTCCTTCCTTTGCTAGGTTTTCTGATATTCCTTTCCCTTATGGGATAAATATATTAGTGGCGACTCTGTTCATTTTTCGCGAGCGTGCGTCAAGAGGAAATCGCATTTGCACTCATTGTGGAATGACAAATCACACCATTGATTCATGTTTTAAAAAACATGGCTATCCTCCTAACTGGAAATCTGATGGATCCATCAATCATTATGCTGCAGTTCCTGACAAATCTGATGATCAACCTAATGACAATTCTGAAGGTAAGGCTCAAATATCTCAAGGTTTGGCTTTAACTCCTGAGCAACACAAAGCTCTGCTGGCCTTATTACAGGATACATCACAATATCAGGCTCATAGTGTTAACTACCTCACCTCTAACTCTATTCTTGGATCAGGTATTGTTTGTGCATTCCCTAACTCTTTTTATCCTGAAACATTCATATTAGATACAGGTGCTACTGATCATGTTTGTTTCACCAAAAGCTACTTTCAAAGTCTCAATCCCATTCAACCTATCACCATCAAACTTCCTAATGGCAATCTTGTTTCTACAAACCTGTCAGGCACCATCAAATTCTCTGAATCATTTTACATTACCAATGTGCTTTATATGCCAAATTTTTCCTTTAACCTCATATTTGTCCCAAAGCTTACCAACACTCTCAATTGTCAATTAATGTTCACTAATTCTGATTGTGTCATACGGGACTTGCTATCCAAGAAGATGATTGGCACAACTGAATTACATGGTGGATTGTATCTTCTCAAGATTCCTTCAGTCTCACTGCCTCACAATCCTCTATCACACTTTGTCAATTCCAATGTACATACTCCTGTAGTTTCTAATTGTAACATTTGGCATCTTAAGCTTGGTCATGCTTCAAATGCCAAGATCCTTGAACTTAATAAAAGTTTTCCTTTCATTAAACCTGTCAACTCTAGTTTACCATGTGATATATGTTTTTATGCCAAAAAGAAAAAATTATCTTTTTCTTCAAGTAACCATGTATCTCAATCTGTTTTTGACCTATTACACATGGATATTTGGGGACCTGTTGAATGCAGTATAGGGCAAGCAACAAACAAGATTTGGAAATATTGATCCAGGAATTATCGTCCTCAGAGATGGAGAGATGCCATTCAACAGTTTCTACGGTTTCGAGCTCGGGATTGAATGAGCAAAAAGTAAACAAAGATATAGACAGGTAAGAATAAACACATTCTTAGAAGAGAAAGAACTTATCAGGAATGTAAATATATCCACTCTTCACAAACATACACTTACCAACCCGTTATACTCAACCTACGATACTCATCTATGTCATCACGTATCTCTCACATAAGCGTCCATCTCTAGAGCACAAACGAGATCATCTCACAACTAAGGTTATCTCTAACGCAAAGTCACGAGAACATCCGTGTTCTCGCGTCGGCAATCTCTCGCGCGCCGCTCAAACACGAAAGCATTACGTACAGATACCCACAATGAATGCTAGCTCTAAATCTATCTCTAGAGTTCAGAACCAACAGATTATCATCCTAGATAAGGATTCAAGAAGTTTATCTCTAAAGCACCCCAAATCCCTAGCATAGAGCAAAAATCCAGGATAATATCAACACAGATTTGTAAAGCAAGTTAAACATAACATTATAATCGGTAAATATACATAAGATTCAAGTAAATATACAAACAAAACCCAACCAAAGAGAAATACACAAAGAAGAAGAGAAATGAACCGAAAATCTCCCGGTTTGTCAGCTCCGTTTGACGCTCAATCCACCCCCGATCATCCTTATGCAACCTCCGAAGTTGTTTTCTAAGCCAATTCTACTCTAAGAATGAAGTTGATGGTGTTGGGACTCAAAAATACCCAAACCATAACCTAAAAATGTGATTTTGGCCCCTTTTAACGAGCTGCTGTCTTAGCAGGTCCGCTCAGCGGACCCCCTCCGCTCAGCGGACTCAAAAATGCATCCAGACGCTGATTTTCTCCGCTGGAGCTCCGCTCAGCGGACCCCTCCGCTTAGCGGAGTCTGCTAAAAATCAGATTTTGTTTTCGCCATAACTCGAGAACCGTAACTCCGAATTGCGCCCGGTTCGAAGCGTTGGAAAGCTTATTCAATGCTCTATCCAATAATGAATGAATGGAAACCAAATTGATGATTTTGATCATCCTTATTTTGAGTCTTTGGAAGTCCGCTTGATGGTGGCTAAGCGGACTTTCACCAAAATTGCGAAATCGAAGCCGTGCGTTTGACACTTTATTCCTCAAGGCTCCAATAAGCATGAATACCTATAAAAACAAAGGAAAAACAATCAAATGGTATAAAAGTATATGAAAATACAATTATTCACAAAGTATACATATTTATACACAAAACGGTGAATTATTCAAACGGTATTAACAAAAGTATCGATAAGTGCCACTATTTACATACACAAAATAAGTACATTTTGGCACTTATCAAACTCTCCCCAACTTGAAACTTTGTTTGTCCTCAAACAATGTCAAATAAATCAAAGAATTAAAAGTAATAAACCAAAGAATCGTGAATCAACAAGTTTTGAAAACCAAAAACAAATGTATGGCTCAATACAAAAATGTATAGATAAAGTAAATACTTACCACTATCCTACAACGACAACATGTAAATGAAACGAATCCTAAGCACAAAAAACATACAAAACATTCTAACACAATACATGTTATCTCATGAATCACACCTAGCAAAATTTCATCAATGAATGAAGAACAAACAAAGGTAAAGGACTTTTAACACTCATCCAACAATCTTGCAAACAAAAGATTAAATTATGCACTCATCTAAAAATCACATTGAAGATAAAAAAGCAAGAATCACAAGGACTTTTCAAGGTTGTAATGTGGCTTGGTTAACAAACAAGGGATATATCCTAAGGCTAATCGAAACAAAAACTTGCCTAAACCTAAGGGAGTGATCAATCCACCAAAGATTCAAACAACAAAATCTCGATTAAACTTCTTCCTTATTCCAAGTTGTCACAACCAAAACACCATACTTATAATTATTCGCTTCTTTTTTCTTTTTGTTTTTCAAAACTTTTTCATATTTTTTTCTTTCTTTTTCTTTTCTTTCTTTTTCACATTTTTTTTCTTTTTTCTTTCTTTTCAACCTCATAGCAACAACCAAATAAGTAGCAACCATTTCTCTCCCCAACTTGAATTCAACCACACCATCATATGAATACTCCATACTTTCTAAGGCAAGGTAAAAATTCATACCAAAAATCATGGTTGAGGGTTCAAGAAAACAAAAAATCAATCATCCATGCAAAAATGAGAACTAAACACTCAATGATAAGCATTTAGCAAATACAACATGGACATTGACAAAAAGGCTCAAAAGGGTTAGCAAATGATCACACACTCACAAGGTGAATTGACTATTTGGTTATGGTGGTTGTGCTCAAAATGAAACAAAATGCCTTGATCCTTTTCATGCTTTCATAAAATCAACATAAACAAAAGATTAAGCATAATAAAATCCAGTTAAAACAACGATTGTGGCATCCAGCATATGTAAACAATGGAAAGCTTCCTCACATTTATGGTTTGGGAACTAAAGTGATTCAATCAATAAGCAAGTAATGCAAAAGAATGAATTGTATGGTAATTGTACAAATGAAAAGTTTCCTAAACATGCTATGCTATAGAAAGCGATAAATGAGTACCTTGAATGATACAACTTCAAAAACAATATCCTACCATACATCCGCAAGTTGAAACACTCAAGCTTTGGAAAATCACCTCAAAAATCTTCGAATTACCGAACAAAATTTGAGTACAAACAACCAATAAAAAAATTAGAAAAACAAAATTATTATCTACTAGTAATTAGCCTTGGTGAAAGTGGGAAAAAGAAGGGAACCAAGTGGAATAGGAACCCCACTGGTACAGAGCAGAAAAACAAAATTCTGTTATGCTCGCTTAGCGAGCTCTGCTCGCTTAGCGAGCTCTGCTCGCTTAGCGGGCACATCAGAACTCAGAAAAATCAGAATTGCACCAGCTGTTTCAATCACTCGCCACTTCACCTAAATACCTCATAAACAGAAATATAAACAACATTTACAACCGTTGGGGTGCCTCCCAACAAGCGCTTGTTTTACGTCGTTAGCTCGACGCCTTTATTGTTTTGGTGTTTGGAAAGTAGCTTCCTCCAATCATGCCATGGTGACGTCTCACCGCACAAGCCTAAGAAAGTGTCCTAACCAAAACACTCAACAAACTTTACAGGTACAAATATATACAAAAATTAAACAAACATAAAAATGAAAATATACAACTATATACACAAACAAACACATATGCACAAGTATGGAACACAAACAACTATTATCATACAAAAAGGAAAAATTGGTGAATGTAAACAAGTAAACATATACAAGTGAAAATATACAAGTGAAACTATACAATATATACGATATATACAAAGCTCAAGACCACGAAAACTATTGCGATGCAATTCAACAACCATCCCCGGCAACGGCGCCATTTTGTTGAATGCAGTATAGGGCAAGCAACAAACAAGATTTGGAAATATTGATCTAGGAATTATCGTCCTCAGAGATGGAGAGATGCCATTCAACAGTTTCTACGGTTTCGAGCTCGGGATTGAATGAGCAAAAAGTAAACAAAGATATAGACAGGTAAGAATAAACACATTCTTAGAAGAGAAAGAACTTATCAGGAATGTAAATATATCCACTCTTCACAAACATACACTTACCAACCCGTTATACTCAACCTACGATACTCATCTATGTCATCACGTATCTCTCACATAAGCGTCCATCTCTAGAGCACAAACGAGATCATCTCACAACTAAGGTTATCTCTAACGCAAAGTCACGAGAACATCCGTGTTCTCGCGTCGGCGATCTCTCGCGCGCCGCTCAAACACGAAAGCATTACGTACAGATACCCACAGTGAATGCTAGCTCTAAATCTATCTCTAGAGTTCAGAACCAACAGATTATCATCCTAGATAAGGATTCAAGAAGTTTATCTCTAAAGCACCCCAAATCCCCAGCATAGAGCAAAAATCCAGGATAATATCAACACAGATTTGTAAAGCAAGTTAAACATAACATTATAATCGGTAAATATACATAAGATTCAAGTAAATATACAAACAAAACCCAACCAAAGAGAAATACACAAAGAAGAAGAGAAATGAACCGAAAATCTCCCGGTTTGTCAGCTCCGTTTGACGCTCAATCCACCCCCGATCATCCTTATGCAACCTCCGAAGTTGTTTTCTAAGCCAATTCTACTCTAAGAATGAAGTTGATGGTGTTGGGACTCAAAAATACCCAAACCATAACCTAAAAATGTGATTTTGGCCCCTTTTAACGAGCTGCTGTCTTAGCAGGCCCCCGATCATCCTTATTTTGAGTCTTTGGAAGTCCGCTTGATGGTGGCTAAGCGGACTTTCACCAAAATTGCGAAATCGAAGCCGTGCCTTTGACACTTTATTCCTCAAGGCTCCAATAAGCATGAATACCTATAAAAACAAAGGAAAAACAATCAAATGGTATAAAAGTATATGAAAATACAATTATTCACAAAGTATACGTATTTATACACAAAACGGTGAATTATTCAAACGGTATTAACAAAAGTATCGATAAGTGCCACTATTTACATACACAAAATAAGTACATTTTGGCACTTATCAGGACCTCTAGCCACTCCCTCCATGTTAGGCTTTAGGTATTTTCTTACAATTGTTGATGATAAAAGCAGATTTACATGGATTTATCTCATGAAGAAAAAATATGAAACCTTTTCTTTAGTACAATCTTTTGTCACTATGGTTAGAACTCAATTCAATAGCCAAGTTAAAAGTAGTAGATCTGATAATGGACATGAGTTCAAATTAACTGCTTTTTATCAGAAACTTGGAATTTTCCATCAAACTTCTTGTGTTGCCACCCCTCAACAAAATGGAATTGTTGAGAGGAAACATCAACACATCCTTGGCACCACTAGAGCCCTCCTCTTCCAAGCCAAGTTACCTTCAATCTTTTGGGCTCATGCTGTTGGTTATTTTGTCCTTATCATAAATAGACTCCCTACACTTTTCCTTAAACAAAAATCACCTTATCAAGTTCTTCATAACACATTACTTGACATGTCACTTATCAAGGTCTTTGGTTCTTTGTGTTATGCTAGCACACTGTAATCCAATAGGAAGAAATTGGACTCAAGATCCATAAAATGTATTTACCTAGGATACAAACCAGGTGTCAAGGGTCATATACTTTTTGACTTGCACTGCAAGGCATTATTCATCTCTAGAGATGTTACCTTCTTTGAAAGTCATTTTCCCTATAGTCATAGCCAATCCCCTACTATGAACACACAACCAAACTCTTCTCTTTCCAACCAATCCTTTGATGATTCTTTTGATCATCTCTTCATGACTGAGCCCAATCTTTCCAATACATCTCAACCTACCACTTTACCTGAATCCATGTATGAGTCCAATTCTCCGAGTACTTCTCACACCAGTTCCAGTTTTTTACCTGATCCTCCTACCTTGCCAAATATTATCCCTATTATTGACAATAGGTCAACCTTACCACCTGCTCCTTCTAATCCCTCTGGACCAGCCAAACAATCCTCTAGACACATAAAACCCCCCTCTTATCTCAAAGATTTCATTGTAATCTCATGTCAAACACATTCCACAATTCAACTGATGCCACTTCATATTCACTTTGTAAGTATCCCTTATCTTCTGTCCTCACATATGATTTCTTATCTTCTGATCATAAGCATTTCATTTTGCATCTTTCATCCATCCATGAACCTAACACATGTGAGCAGGCTATTTGTGATGATAACTGGAAAAAGGCTATTAGAGCTGAGTTGGATGCTCTGATTAAAACCAACACTTGGGATCTTGTGACATTACCTCCTCAAAAGAGAGCTATTGGATGCAAATGGGTGTTCAAGGTGAAATTGCATGCTAATGGCACTGCGGAAAGGTATAAAAGCAAGATTGGTTGCCAAAGGATTTACTCAAATTGAAGGCTTGGACTACACTGATACTTTCAGTCCAGTAGTTAAGATGACTACTATCAAAGTTCTTTTGGCTATTGCAGCCATTCATAATTGGCCCTTGTTTCAGTTAAATGTCAATACAACATTTCTTCATGGTGACCTCCATGAAGAAGTTTATATGAAGCTTCATCCAGGTCTGGATTTACCTCACCCAAACCTTGTATGCAAATTACAAAGGTCTCTTTATGGATTGAAACAAGCTAGCAGACAATGGAATACCAAGTTGTCTGATACTCTTATAAACTCTGGTTTCTAGCAATCCAAGTCAGATTACTCTCTATTCACTAAGCACACTACTCATGGCTTTACAATCATCCTGGTTTATGTGGATGATCTTGTACTTGGTGGAACTGATCATCATCAAATTCAACACATCAAAGCCCTTCTAGATGCCAAGTTTAGCATTAAGGACCTGGGTTCTTTAAAATATTTTCTTGTATTAGAAGTGGCTCGAAGCAGTCATGGCATTTCCATTTGTCAAAGAAAGTATGCCCTTGACTTGATCAAAGATGCAGGACTCCTTGGGGCCAAACCTTGTTCCACTCCTATGCAACCTCACTTGCAGTTACACAAATCCTTTGGCAATCCTCTTTCTGAACCTACTGCATATAGGAGACTTATTGGCCGTTTACTTTACATCACTCATACTCGACCTGAGATTGCTTATGCTGTAAGCAAACTCTCTCAATTTCTTGATGCTCCTACAGATAAACATATGGTGGCTGGCATTCATGTATTGAAATATCTCAAAAATAATCCTGGTCAAGGTCTTCTCTTCAAATCCACCTCTTCACTTAAACTGACAAGATTTTCTGATTCAGACTGGGGTGCTTGCCCTGACACTCGAAGATCTACTTCTGGTTCATGCTTCTTTCTTGGTGACTCTTTAATCAGCTGGAAAAGTAAGAAGCAAGCTGTGATTTCCAAATCTTCCTCTGAAGCTGAGTATCGGGCCTTAGCTCATGCTTCTTGTGAAGGCGTTTGGCTGCTGTCTCTTCTTAACGATTTCCAACTTTCCATTAACTTGCCCATCATCTTATATTGTGACAACAAATCAGCAATGCACATTGCTGCTAACCCTGTGTTTCACGAAAGGACCAAGCACATTGAAATTGATTGTCATGTGGTTCGTGAAAAGAGTCTTGAATGGTACCGTTCATCTTATGCCAGTCACCACTCAAGAACAAGTCGCAAATATTTTCACTAAGTCCTTACATCCTGATCCTTTCTCCCACTTGACCTCCAAGCTTGGATTGATTAACATTCATTCCAGCTTGAAGGGGTCTGTGAATGATGATAATACATGTAATAGTAAAAGAGAAGATGCACACAAGTTAGTTATTTAATAAGTTAGTTACAGGGAGGCAGCCACTTTGTTGGAAAAATATGTTCTTACTGGAGTTGATTATAATTTCTTGTTAGGGTGGTGCTAAGCGTATGAAGCAACAGATTTCAACTGTGTTAGAGGTGTTAGTTTTGACTATAGCAGGTGTTGTGGTTGTTTGCTGTTGGACTTGTCTTCAACTATAAGGTTGTTCACCGATTTTGTTGGGTGTTGTCAATTGATTCAGTGCAATTAATTCAGTGAAGATGATATCCCCTATCATACATACTCCACAAAGAAAAGTATACATAAAATCTGCGACCCTACCAAGTGGTCTGATCTTCAAGGTACACATAAAATCTGCGACCCCACGACTTGCCTTTGCATGCCTTGGCTTAGAGCTTATTATTCTGGTCTGGACCATGGCTATCATGTACATACTTCTGAGAAAAATTATGAATAATTTATCCAAAAATCAATAAAAATTAATCACATATAAATTTTCAAGTAGAGTAAGAATTAATTTGTAAATACTACCAACAAATTTATTAATGTAGCTAACTTTAACTAATTATCAAAGAAAATACCTAGAATTGAGAATTCTAATAACAAGACGCTACCCCTTATATGTTATCACCTGCTTAAGTGGAATACTAGAAATTTATTGATTGAGATCTCCATAAGGATAGGTAGATGCAAGTTTAGCTCAGCATTTCATTGCTTTCTTATAAAGAAAGTCTCTAACACAAAGAGGCAAATGGTACATAATAGCCATGACAGTAGTATAATGACCATATGAGAACCATGCTGGTGGTTTCTTTCTAAGGATAGCCGCAACAGTATGTTTAGCAAACTCATCTGTAGGGGTTGATCTCGACCTCTGAGAAAATAGAGCTCTCTCTCTGATTGCTGCTTCAAATGGCTTGAACAGTTTCCACTCTGGCATGTTGTTGTAGATGGATATACCAGAATTTCCAATATTTGACTTCACAGCTCCAGGGACAACATTCACAACATCAATTCCAAAATGACCAAGTTCCAATCTGTATATTGAAAATAACAAAGTGGTTTCATTTCATAATATAGTATATTGCTTAACAAACTCCACTATATTCAACTTTTTCATCAAACTACCACATTGATCGATCGTATAACAAGAGACTGATTCTACAATTTAAAGTTGTGATTCTCATTCACAAGGTATAGTAACTCTCTAACTAACCCAACAAAACAACAATTTCTTAACCAATTGAATTAACTTTAGTTAATATAATGCAGACATGAACAACATATCCAAGATTAAAATAAGTTTGAAGGGAAAAATTTAAAACCTTAACGTATCTGTCAACGCATGAAGAGCGGCTTTAGAAGCACCGTAAGCACCCGACCAAGGTCCAGAGGCCATTCCTATAACACTGCCAACATTCACAATCTTTCCCTGTTTCCTAGCTGCCATGTGAGGAACCACCGCCTGAATCATTCTCAACGAACCTGCACAAATATGCATTGAAAAATACTTTTTCATTTTGTGAAAAGCCAAATAAATATGATTTAAGGAGAAAGCGGAAAAGGGATACTCATATCCATTTACAAGAAACATGATAAAAGAATTACCCAAAACCAAAACCTCAAACCATAGTTTTAAATTGCAGTCCGCAACCGCAATTGCAGCCGCAATATTGTTGATGTGGTAGTCTCACAACCGCCTCGGGCCGCAATTATGGAGTGAATTAAAATCATGCTTCCGGCCGCCATTAGAAACCACATCAGACAATTCCGCTCATGTTTCTTCAAGTATTTTCATCAAAATTCAAAATTTTAGAAAGCAAAAACTCAATTTACTTCCTATTCCTATGTAATGAAAAATCTTAACATCAAGTGTTTTTTAACCCTGTATTTCAAACACGTTCCAATAAAAATTCGCATAGCAATGGCCACAAAGCACATCGCAGTAACCGTAGTGGCTGCAATCACAACCACCGCAGCCACAACCGCATCGGCGACCAAAATTTAAAACTAGGCCTCAAACTTATTAACAACATTGATTAAGAATTTTACTCATATTTTACACTATTGTTCGATTATTAATATTTGATAATTAAAACTTTAATCATATCTACTTCTAAAATCACATACAAGCTTGATTGTGATTATTTATGATCCATCAAAATTCAACTCAAATATCATAGTTAATGTCAAAATGATGGGACAAGACAACCAAAGTTTTAACAATTTCTGGAACACTACGTGTTCAAACTACAACCACATTTTACCTAATAAAACTGAAACTGATCCAAAAAAAAAAAAAACCTAATAAAACTGAAATGAATGCACATGACACACAAAAATTCCAAGCCTGATACAGAATTATAGCATTTTCCTTTTCAGGCAAAACAGTTCAATCGCTTTTCATAAATTCATTCTTCAAGCTATCACCAAAATCTTTACATCAATCCAATAAACAAAGGTAAACACAAATATCTGGTAGATAAAAATAATTCAAGTTTCTTAATTTTGGAGAATAACCTACCAAAGACATTGGTTTCAAAGGTGTTTTGAATGGTAGATAGAGGAACCTCGGCGAGTGGACCAACACACGGAACACCGGCGTTATTGACGAGAATATCAATACGGCCGAATTTATTCACAACATTTTCAACGACTCTGTTCACGCTGTCATCGGACTGAACATCGAGTTCTTGCAGGAAGAATTTGGGGTCGTCGTCCAAGTCTGCCATGGTGGAACGCGATCGGCTGGTGGCCACTACTTTGCAGCTGTTGGCGGCGAAGGACCGTGCAAGCGCGTGGCCTATGCCTCCTCCGGTGCAACCCGTGACGAGGACCACTGGGTTTGAGTCTTTCCGATCATCGGTATTGATCTCCATTTGTGTTGTGATTGTTGGTTGTGAGGGTTGGGAAGATGGGTTTTCAGGCTCATGAATATGATGTTGGGTTAGGAGTTAGTTATTCGAGGTGAGGGCAGGAATAGATTAATATGGCGATGGCGTATGGAGTGGTTTACACTCATTTATGATACAATAAACACTCATTTAAGATACAATAAACACTCAATTTGCCCAATATGCTATCCTTCTACTATGTGCTAATATAAACACTCATTTATGAAGGGGAGGCAAAACCAGCCCGATCGGTTAGACATGTCCGTTTTGCCTGCACTTTTGTGTGAGATGGGCTAAGATTTTAGACTCTCACCCTCTAGTGTAATCGTCCCGTTCCGTTTTTTATACGAACTTTTGCGGGCTTGTGCATTAACATAAATTTTATATTTTTACGTCTAAAAATGTAGTGTCCGGGGGCTTAACGCGCTCCGCCTTCACTTTTCAGCGGGGCGGGCGAAGGTACCCGCACCCCCAACTATGACCGTCTCCCGTTTTTTTGCAGGCTTTTGTGGGACAGACTTAAACGGGACGGACATGTCTGTTTGCCACCCCTACATTTATGTTAGAATCAGTGTTTTAAAAACCGGAGCAGACCGGACAGGTAACTAGTCTGGTTCAATAGCTGGATCGGAAATATCGTTGAGCCGGTGTGAACCGGTCAAAACCAGTGTAAACCGTAAAAACCAAGAAAATCGGCGGTTTAAGTGCATTTTTTTTGTTTTTCTTTAATTTTAAAAAATTAAAACAACGTCGTTTTGATTATTTTAATTAAAAAATAAAATAAATAAAATAAAAAATAAAAAATATTGCAGATATAGTTGATTTTGTTACGGATGATTTTGATATTGAAGAAGGAGATCCCGACATTGAAACAATTTTTCCTAATTTGAAATTAAATTTAGTAGACAATGTAATTATTTTGTTATAAATTATTCAATTAGATTATGTTGCGAATAAATCTTGTTTGCAATTATACATTATAATTTTGTACTATTTTATTATATGTGATACATGAAGGATAGAAAAACACTTAGAAAGGGGGGGTTTGAATAAGTGTAGTCTAAAAACTTGAACGATAAAAACAAATTGCACAGTTATTTTTATCCTGGTTCGTTGTTAACTAAACTACTCCAGTCCACCCCCACGGAGTGATTTACCTCACCTGAGGATTTAATCAACTAATCTCAACAGATTACAATGGTTTTCCACTTAGCCCACGACTAAGTCTTCTAGAGTATCCTGATCACAACCTGATCACAACCTGATCACTCTAGGAACAAATGCTTAGACACAAGCTAAGACTTTCTAGAGTATCCTGACCACCACGTGATCACTCTAATTACAACTGCTTAGACACAAGCTAAGACTTCCTAGAGTATCCTGATCAACACTTGATCACTCTAGTTACTTACAAATTAATGTAATCAATTCTAAGAGTATTACAAATGCTTCTGAAAAGCTATAATCACAACAGTGATATTTCTCTTAACGTTTAAGCTTAATCTCACTAATATATTACAACAGCAATGTAGTGAGCTTTGATGAAGATGAAGTTTCTGAGCTTTGAGTTAAACAGCGCTTCAGCAAGTTATTCAGAATAGGTTCGTTCAGAATTCGTGTTGAAAATTCGTAACCTTGCTTCTCATCAGAACTTCATATTTATAGGCACTTGAGAAGATGACCGTTGGGAGAATTTAATGCTTTGCGTGTTCCGTACAGCATTGCATTTAATGTTTCACGCTTTTGTCAACTACCTCGAGCCTTGTTCACGCTGTGTCTACTGACGTTGCATTTAATAGCTTCCAACGTTCCTTTTGTCAGTCGGCGTAGCCTGCCACCTGTACTTTCTTCTGATCTGATGTTTGTGTATACAACGTTTGAATATCATCAGAGTCAAACAGCTTGGTGCATAGCATCTTCTTGTCTTCTGACCTTGAAGTGCTTCTGAGCGTGATACCATGAGAACTTCAGTGCTACTGTTTCTGAACTCAAGTTCTTCTGATGCTTCCATAGACCCATGTTCTGATTCTGCTTTGACCATCTTCTGATGTCTTGCCAGACCATGTTCTGATGTTGCATGATGAACCTTCTGAGTCAAAGCTTCTGAGCGCTGATTTGTGCATACTCTTTATATATTTCCTGAAAAGGAAATTGCAATGTATTAGAGTACCACATTATCTCACACAAAATTCATATCCTTGTTATCATCAAAACTAAGAATATTGATCAGAACAAATCTTGTTCTAACAATCTCCCCCTTTTTGATGATGACAAAAACATATATAAATGATATGAATTTGCGATCAGAAAGAGCAGACGGCTAAAGACAATTTACACAGCTATAGCATAAGCATGTGAATATGTCTCCCCCTGAGATTAATAATCTCCCCCTGAGATGAATAATCTCCCGCTGAAATTAATACTAGAAGAATTTTAATAATAAAAGACTTCCCTGAGTATTTCAGTAGAGACGTTCACAGTGCTTGATCTACAGAACATTCATGACTTCTGATTTCTGCTTCCATAGGACAGCTTCAGAACATTGAATTTCTTTAGATCCACAGAACATTCACAGCTTCTGATCTCTGCTTCCATCGGACAGCTTCAGAACATTGAATTTCTTTAGATCCTCAGAACATTCACAGCTTCTGACTTCTGCTTCCATCGGACAGCTTCAGAACTTGAATTTCTTTAGATCTTCAGAACATCCACAGCTTCTGATTCTTGCTTCCATTGGGACAGCTTCAGAGCTTGAATTTCTTCTTACATCACTTCATGCTAGATTGTATCAGAACATCTCTACATCCTGAAATGTTACAGAACAAAACTAAACGACAAAAGTCAGCATGAATGAGTCAGAACATAGAATATGTTTCAGAACACATATTATGTATCAGAGCCATATAGAATGTATCAGAACAAATAAACAAAATGTTTCAGAGCATATTCTATCATTAGAATATCTGAACATTCTTCCTTCTTGCTTCTGATTCTGAAGCTTCATAGCACTCAGCTTGCTTCAAGAATCCAAGAACTTGATTCATCTTGTTGCTTCAATTCCTGCAACAACACAACTTAAAGCATAGAACTTTGCAAGTTCTGTTAGTAAAGCAACTGATTAAATCAAATCATTTATCACATATTTTCTCCCCCTCTTTGTCATAACATCAAAAAGAATATAAAAGATATAACACCCTTCTGAACATAGTCCCTTATGAAATGATGTTTAATCTCAATATGTTTAGCTTTTGAATGTAAAATAGGATTCTTAGATAAACATATAGCAGAAGTATTATCACAGAAAATAGGAATGTTACTCTCATATATCTGATAATCTTCTAGCTGACTTCTCATGCATTTGTGTGCTACAACCAGCAGCAGCAACATATTCTGCTTCTGTTGTTGAGAGGGCAATTGTAGCTTGCTTCTTGCTGTACCATGAGATCAGATGACTTCCAAGGAATTGACAACTTCCAGAAGTGCTCTTCCTTTCTATTCTATCTCCAGCATAGTCAGCATCACAGAATCCTACTAAGTTGTAATCTTTGGATCTTCTGTAAACTAAACCAACATTAGTAGTACCTTTCAGATACCTCAGAATTCTCTTAACCGTAGTTAAATGAGATTCTCTCGGATCTGATTGGAATCTAGCACACGAACAAACACTGAAGAGAATGTCAGGTCTAGAAGCAGTTAGGTATAGAAGAGATTCAATCATACCTCGGTACAACTTCTGATCTACCTTCTTACTTACCTCATCCTTACCTAGGACACATGTTGAATGCATAGGAGTTTTGGCTTCCTTGCTTTAAGAAAGATTAAACTTCTTCAGAAGTTCTTTCACATACTTCGTTTGATGAACATAAGTTCCGTCAGAAGTTTGGTTGATTTGAATTCCAAGGAAATACTTGAGTTCTCCCATCATGCTCATTTCAAATTCAGCCTGCATAGACTCAGCAAACTCCTTTCCAAGTGTAGCATTAGATGTTCCAAAGATGATATCATCAACATATATTTGACACATTAAAATATCCTTTTTAAAGGTTTTACAAAAGAGAGTAGTGTCCACTTTTCCTCTAGTGAAACCATTTTCCAGAAGGAAGGAACTTAAACGTTCATACCAAGCTCTCGGAGCTTGCTTCAATCCGTATAATGATTTCTTTAATTTAAAAACATGATTTGGAGACTTGGAGTCTTCAAAACCAGGAGGTTGATAGACATTGACTTCTTCATCTATATAACCATTTAAGAAGGCACTCTTAACATCCATCTGATAAAGAGTGATGTTGTGTTGAGTGGCAAAATAAATTAATAGACGAATAGATTCTAACCTGGCCACTGGTGCAAAGGTTTCTGTGTAGTCAATCCCTTCTTGCTGACTATAACCTTGAGCAACCAGTCTGGCTTTGTTTCTTACCACTTCTCCCTTCTCGCTTAGCTTGTTTCTGAACACCCACTTAGTGCCGATGATGTTAAATCCTTTTGGTCTAGGAACCAAGTCCCATACGTCATTCCTTGTAAACTGATTTAGTTCTTCTTGCATGGCAATTATCCAGTCAGGATCTTCTAGAGCTTGGTCAACAGAAGTTGGCTCGATCAAATAAACAAGACCTAATTGACATTCTGCATTGTTCTTAAGGAATGCCCTTGTTCTGATGGGATCATCTTTCTTCCCAAGGATCACATCTTCTGAATGAGCTGAAGCAAGTCTAGGTGATCTTCTGACTGTTGGCTCTTCAGAAATCCTGAGATTCTCTAAAGATGCAGCAACTTGATCTTCTGATCCATTGCTTCTGAGACTATCAGTTTCTGCAGCTTTGCTTCTTGGTTCTACTGCTTCTGATATATCAATATCAAAATCTGCAAAATTCTCAAACTGCTTTGGTTTTTCAAGACCAAGCTTATCATCAAAACTGATATTGATTGATTCTTCTACAATCAATGTTTCAGTATTGTATACTCTGTAGCCTTTAGAGCGTTCAGAATATCCAAGAAGGAAACACTTTTGTGCTTTAGAATCAAACTTACCAAGATGATCTTTAGTATTCAGAATAAAACATACACATCCAAAAGGATGGAAATATGAAATGTTGGGCTTTCTGTTCTTCCACAATTCATAAGGAGTCTTATTTAGAATAGGTCTGATAGAGATTCTATTCTGAATATAACACGCAGTGTTTATTGCTTCTGCCCAGAAATGCTTAGCCATATTGGTTTCATTGATCATGGTTCTGGCCATTTCTTGTAGAGTCCTATTCTTTCGCTCTAAAACTCCATTTTGTTGTGGAGTTCTAGGACAAGAGAAATCATGGGCAATACCATTTTCTTTGAAGAACTCCTCAAAGAATCTGTTCTCAAATTCGCCACCATGATCACTTCTAACCTTTATGATTTTACACTCTTTCTCAGATTGGATCTGAGTGCAGAATTCAAAGAACACTGAATGAGACTCATCCTTGTGTTTCAAGAACTTTACCCATGTCCAGCGGCTATAATCATCAACGATGACTAATCCATATTTCTTCCCTTTGACAGATGCTGTTTTGACTGGGCCAAACAGATCAATGTGCAAAAGTTCTAACGGCCTTGGGGAAGAGACAACATTCTTAAAATTGAATGCAGGTTTGGAGAACTTGCCCTTCTGACATGCTTCACAAAGAGCATCTAATTTGTATTTCAGTATAGGGAGTCCTCTGACAAGATTTAGTTTGCTAATCTGAGAAATCTTTCTCAAACTAGCATGACCTAATCTTCTGTGCCAGACCCATTGCTCTTCAAAAACAGACATAAGACAAGTCACCTTCTGATTCTTAAGATCCTGAAGATCTGTCTTATAAATGTTGTTCTTTCTCTTGCCTGTAAATAGGATTGAGCCATCCTTCTGACTTACAGCCTTGCAAGACTTTTGATTAAAGATTATGTCATAACCATTGTCACTTAATTGACTTATGGACAATAAGTTATGCGTTAATCCTTCTACAAGAAGTACATTAGTTATGGAAGGAGAGTTACCAAGACTTATGGTTCCAGAGCCAATAATTTTGCCCTTCTGATCTCCTCCAAACTTGACTTCTCCACCTGGTTTAAGCACCAGGTCTTGGAATGTAGACCTTCTTCCCGTCATGTGTCGCGAGCACCCAGAGTCCAGGTACCATGACATTTTGCTTTTTGTCCTCTTTGCCGCCAAGGATATCTGCAACAGAAATTATCTTCTCCTTAGGTACCCACAATTTCTTGGGTCCTTTCTTGTTAGTTCTCCTCAAGTTCTGATTGAACTTGGGTTTAGCAAAATATTTAACAGGAGGAATAGCATGATATTCTTTAGGTTTGTCAGCATGATATTTCTTAGGATGTGTCACATGCTTCTTGGTGTGAACAGTGTTAAACTTCTGTGCATGTGAAGTGAGCCTAATATCATGAGCATGGCCATATTTGAACTGATCATACAATGGCTTGTATGTGATCTTTAGATCATCAACAGGTTCAAATTTATGTGAGGTATCACCCTCATAGCCAAAACCAAACCTTCTATTTCCAGAAACACCATATATCATATAAGCAAGATGACTTCTGTCAATACTTCTAGATAAGAACTTTCTGAAGCTCGAGTCATATTCTTTCAGAATATGATTCATGCTAGGAATGGATTTTTCTGTTTCAGAAGGAGATCCACTATCTTTGGATAGATTTAAAACTTTTTCCTTCAGTTCAGAGTTTTCCACTTCCAGCTTCTTAGTTTCAAATTCAAACTGCTTCTTCAGCTTTTTGTATTTGATACTAAGATGAGCCTTGAGTTCCAGAAGTTCTGTTAAACTGGAAACTAACTCTTCTCTAGATAGTTCAGAAAATACCTCTTCAGAGTCTGATTCTGATGTAGATTCTGATCCATCATCTTCTGTAGCCATCAGTGCGAAGTTGGCTTGTTCTCCTTCAGAGTCTGATTCTGATTCTGATTCAGAATCATCCCATGTTGCCATAAGACCTTTCTTCTTATGAAACTTCTTTTTGGGATTCTCCTTCTGAAGTTTTGGACACTCGTTCTTGTAATGTCCAGGCTCATTGCACTCATAGCAGACAGCCTTCTTCTTGTCAGATCTTCTGTCACCAGAAGATTCTCCACGTTCAAATCTCTTTGAACTTCTGAAGCCTCTGAACTTCCTTTGCTTGCTCTTCCAGAGTTGGTTTACCCTTCTGGAGATCATGGACAGTTCATCTTCTTCTTCAGATTCTGATTCTTCAGGATCTTCTTCTCTAGCCTGAAAAGCGTTAGTGCATTTTTTAACATTAGATTTTAATGCAATAGACTTACCTTTCTTCTGAGGCTCGTTTGCATCCAGCTCTATTTCATGGCTTCTCAAGGCACTGATAAGCTCTTCCAAAGAAACTTCATTCAGATTCTTGGCAATCTTGAATGCAGTCACCATTGGACCCCATCTTCTGGGTAAGCTTTTGATAATCTTCTTTACATGATCAGCCTTGGTGTAGCCTTTATCCAGAACTCTTAATCCAGCAGTTAGCGTTTGAAATCTTGAGAACATCTTCTCAATGTTTTCATCATCCTCCATCTTGATGGCTTCATATTTCTGGATTAGAGCAAGAGCTTTAGTCTCCTTGACTTGAGCATTTCCCTCATGGGTCATTTTCAATTACTCATATATATCATAGGCAGTTTCCCTGTTAGATATCTTCTCATACTCAGCATGAGAGATAGCATTCAGCAAAACAGTCCTACATTTATGATGATTCTTGAAAAGCTTCTTCTGATCATCATCCATTTCTTGCCTGGTAAGCCTTACGCCACTAGCTTTCACTGGATGTTTGTAACCATCCATCAGAAGATCCCCATCTAGACCAAGAAAGCAACTTTACAGTTTATCTTTCCAGTATTCAAAGTTTTCACCATCAAATACTGGTGGTCTAGTATAACCATTGTTACCATTATATTGCTCAGCAGAGCCAGATGTAGATGCAGGTGGATTTGTTGGAATTTCACCAGCCATCTTATACTGAAGCGTTTTTCTCTTCCTGAATCTTTTCTAAACACGGTTAAGTGCTTGCACCTTAGAACCGGCGCTCTGATACCAATTGAAGGATAGAAAAACACTTAGAAAGGGGGGGGTTTGAATAAGTGTAGTCTAAAAACTTGAACGATAAAAACAAATTGCACAGTTATTTTTATCCTGGTTCGTTGTTAACTAAACTACTCCAGTCCACCCCCACGGAGTGATTTACCTCACCTGAGGATTTAATCCACTAATCTCAACAGATTACAATGGTTTTCCACTTAGCCCACGACTAAGTCTTCTAGAGTATCCTGATCACAACCTGATCACTCTAGGAACAAATGCTTAGACACAAGATAAGACTTTCTAGAGTATCCTGACCACCACGTGATCACTCTAATTACAACTGCTTAGACACAAGCTAAGACTTCCTAGAGTATCCTGATCAACACTTGATCACTCTAGTTACTTACAAATTAATGTAATCAATTCTAAGAGTATTACAAATGCTTCTGAAAAGCTATAATCACAACAGTGATATTTCTCTTAACGTTTAAGCTTAATCTCACTAATATATTACAACAGCAATGTAGTGAGCTTTGATGAAGATGAAGTTTCTGAGCTTTGAGTTAAACAGCTGTAACACGGTGAACTGACTTTTTATCGATCGAAAATGTCGCGGTTAAGCATGAGTCGCCACCGACTTTTATTTTATCCAAACTAAATCAGAAAGGCAAAAAGAAACAGAAAAAAAACCTTTTTAAAGAAATCTAAGTTCGGGGGGTAATTTATGCAAAGGGAAGGTGTAAGGCACCCTTTGCATCCATGGTTTGCCATGGGCTCTTAATTGCTTTGCTTGCTCGTTTTCAGAAAATGTAGATGAAAGAGGAAAAATGGACTTTAGCTCGTAAATGAGCGTAGCCAGTTTTTTGAAGAATTTTGAGAGAGAATATAGAAAATAGAGCATGGCAAGGCAATTAGGGGCAATTACCTTAAACTCAGATGATAGGTCTCTTTTTAGCCTTTCAGAAGGAAAGGGTCTATCCTTGCCATAAGAGGGCAGGAAGCCTTTCGTTTGGAGGTTTGAAGGGTCATCGAGATATCATTCGCCCAAAGACTGACCCATGCCATAGAAGGGCAGGTAATCTAAGGGGAAGGATCAGAATAAGCCTTTTCGTAGGCAGCCAAAAGATACCTCAGCCTTTTTCCGTAGGCAACTTCCGAGGGTCGAGGTCATATTTGTGTATCGAAGGCAGCATCATTTAGGGTCGTATGACCTTTAATTATCGAGGCAGCATGGCTGAGGTATCCTCAAATTCGAGGGACATGGCTTATTCTGCAAAAAAAAAAAACACAAAGGCAACAGGCAACAGGCAACAAGGCAACAGAGAGGTTACCCCAAAAGCGTGCGTGTGTGCACCAATCACGTGATTTGATTCAGTTATTTATCTTGTAATTAGTCATTCTAGGTTCAATTCGAGGTTATCACTCCCTAAATTACTAGCCACGCAGATAATATAAGGCCAAAACAACAGTAATATGGGAGAGGGGACAATGAAACCAGTGGATCCCTTAATCAGGGTTTGACACAAGTAATAATAAAGCAGGAAAATATAAGGTTAGGGTTTAGGGTTACCAAACTCGAAGCTTTGGCGATCAACAACCCTGAAGATGCAAACCAATAAACAAATAATGAGTGTATAGGCAGTTCATTGATATTTAATAACAAACCCTAATTATATAACAAAAAGTAAAAATACAAAATAGGAAAGATAAACAAAGAGAATAAGGATTGAGTAGGGACTTAGCTTTTGGTTCGATCAGATGCATTGTCGAGAAGAACCCTGCTGATAACCCTGAAAAGGCATGGCAAAAGAAAGAAAATATTTTCAGTGTATCATCAATCCTGGTTAAGATTTAAATGGAATATAATGATAAATCGATTTAATTAATTATTGGTCTTGCGACCTAATTAATTAAATTAGGAAGAAAAAATAAAACCGAGCACACGGATACTTTTTAGGAATTTTTTAGAATTAAAACAAAATAAATATGAATTTTTGAATATATAAATAATTAAATATAATTTAAAATAATTAAAATAAATAAATAATTAAGAAAATAAAATTATTATAAATAATACATAATAATAAATATATTATAAATAAAAAGAAGAAGAAGAAAAAAAAAAGGTATATAAATAAATTAAACAAAATAAATAAAATACATAAAAACTATGTAAAAACAAAGAAATATAGGAAACTCAGCTTATGATTGGGTGTGGTTGCCTTCTGAGGAAGCGCCATGGACTTGTGCTCTGGTCTCTTAGATCTGGCATTGAAATCGATCCAAGAATTGGTATCTGAGGGTGCATCGTGAGTCTTCACTGGCCATACGCATGGAATCGGCAGACAAGTTATTTCATAAAAAATATTGTAGGAAGGCAGGATCGAACCCGCGCCTCCTTGTGTACCGCGACTTTCAGACTCTAGCACTTGCCACTGGATCATCTCTCATTCGTTGTTTGAGGAACACCTGAGACAAGAAATATACGAAAAAACAAAACAATTCAAAATATAAAAAAGGGAGCTGAACGTGCCAGCCCCTTCTTCTTCGCGAGACTGCTGCGGCTTCTCCCCATGGCTGTGCCCAGCTTCAATCCACCTGCGAATCCTTGCCAAAAAATAACAACTAATAGCCCAGATCAATCAAGAACTAACCCCTAAGCAAGAAAACATTGTTATTTTTGGTTAATTGGCTCTCTAATTGTGCAACCCCAAATCAAGAACTTGAAACCCCATCCATGGTGATTCTTTCAAATAAGCCTCAAAATCGAATTAACCTTCCAGAAAGACTATAAACATCAATCTAAATATAAATATGCAACCAAATTCGATTTATAATGCATGAAATTGTGAAATTGAATCCATTAATATATAAACAAACCGTAAGAACGTGAACACGAATTCGGATTCCCCACGCGTCGAGGGTGATTGGAAGAGCCTCCTGGATCTTCAGTGATCGTCCCTGAACCTTCAAAATCCTCTGCACTTTTCTCAATCTCCAGAACCGTTTCCCCTTTTTTTTTCGGTTTTCTCTGAGCTGTAAACCTTGTCCAGCCAAAAGGTCCCTTTGGTCTGATCAATTTTGTGCTTTTATATTGCTTGAATTAGGTTAGAATCATGGAACATAATCTTTGCAAATCAAGATTTTGATATTTGATTTTAGCAAGAATATTGAATCTTTCTCTTTTGGGTTTCCAATCAAGCTTGTACGATTTTTCTACCATATAGATTGGATTGGTTTTTTGGAAGATATATAATTTGTGATTACAATCCAATTTTTATATTTTTAATAATTTATTTAATATTTAAATGAATAAAAACTCAAATAAATATTAATAAAATTTATAAAAATAAAAATGATAGGACTAAAGACTTCTTTCAAGGCCATGGGCTTGGACCAATTTAAGTTCAATGGACTTTATTTCTATTTGCACCTAAAAACCAAAAGGAAATAGAATAATATGTAAATATAATAAAATGATTTACTAATTTCGATTAAAATTCAACTTAAATCTAAATTGAATTAAAATTATAATTGTAAGCCTAAAAAGGGGTTAGTGAATTGAAAATATTGTTAAATCGTAAAAACGACCAAAATACGCAAAGATGAACATGTTCTATATATTTTCGAAAAAATGCAAAACTAAGTTAATTTGCAGATGATATGCAAAGCATATGCTTAAAAAAGAATCTGGAGGGCAAATTTTGGGGTATGACAGCTGCCCCTGTTCAATCTTCTTAAACCTGAAGATATAGATTGGCATGTGTGCCTGTCGGAATCTGAGGGTAGTAGAGGATTGAACACTAGAATACCCAGGAATTTGCCCTAACTGAAGCAGGGACTTTTGCTGGAGACGGGCTTAAAGATGACATCTGATGTTTGAAGAGTTGTTTGTCTAAAGTAGATGCTTTTCAGACCGGATCATATGCATTGATTGTATCCGAAGGAGAGATGAAGTAATGTCTTACAGAAGACTACATGGAAAGGTCCCTAAAAAGGGTAGATCACTGACTGACGTAAAAGAGATTAGGCTTTAAACAAAGCTCGGAAAAAGTGTCCTTGTAGAAGATTAACTGAGAGGCTCCTTGAAAGGGCGGTAGATGTCTTAGAAAATGTTGGATAAATATTTTAAAGGGAGATTACCTAAAGAGGTTGAGATATGTCTTAAACGGGGCTAACCTAGAAAGGCTCCTAGAAATGATATGAATTATCTTTGAAAAGATTACCTAGAAAGGTTGATAAACGTCTTAAAGAAGACTACCTAGACAGGCTCCTAGAAAGGATATAAGTTATCTTGGAAAAGATTACCTAAAAAGGTTCCTAGAAAGGATATGAATTATCTTGGAAAAGATTACCTAGAAAGGTTGATAAACGTCTTAGAGAAGACTACCTAGAAAGGTTCCTAGAAAGGATATAAGTTATCTTGGAAAAGATTACCTAGAAAGGTTCCTAGAAAGGATATGAATTATCTTGGAAAAGATTACCTAGAAAGGTTGATAAACGTCTTAGAGAAGACTACCTAGAAAGGTTCCTAGAAAGGATATAAGTTATCTTAGAAAAGATTACCTAGAAAGGTTCCTAGAAAGGATGAGAGGTTCTTTGATTGTTTTTGAATTATCTTTAAAGAAAGACCCGAAAGGAGGTATCAGAGTTGTATTTGTCTTGAATGTTGAGATTGAATCGTTGATACGATTGTACTTGCACCGCACTTGGATGATAATATTCTTTTGATTGTGAAATAACCTGAAAAGGCAACGTTAGTTTCATGCAATGTCATGATGCATGTATTATGTGATGATGTTCTCGAAATAAACGAGAATGCTGAATGTTATATATGTAGTGTGAATGATGCATGGATGTACTATATAGTTAAAACATATTGGTAGCTCTTTTATAGCAACTGCTAATTGAGAAAACAAATCCCTGTATGCTGTTGGAGATAATGACAAGAGAATTCCTGTCTTTCATTCAATGATATCCAGTTGGGGATTTTTGATCTTCGCTTGGGGGATGAGATTGACTTAAGTGATTTGATCCTGACGTATCCTGGGGACAAGAGAGACCAGATTTCTGAGCTTCAGCTTAAATGGGAACATTGAGCTGGAATAAACCATACTAGAGCAGAAGATTGTGTCAGAGAACCGACAGTATCGGAGGTATGAACTCTGTTGGGGAACCAAGTCTCTGTTGGGAAGAAATTGCTTGAAGATAACTTGCTATGTGGGGATATGCTATGAGAACTGCTCTATGGGGGAGATTCTCCGAGATTTCAACTTTCTATTGCCCCATATGTATGGTCTTTAGCTTGCGGGAGTATACCTGCCCCTGGATTCAGTATCCTAGTATGCTTGATGTTTTAGATTACCGGAATTCGAACTTCGAAGGAGAGACAGATACTGACACCATCTGATGCCAGTAGCTAGATAGTATTTGTTGAGATTTGTGACTGATGTGGCATGCCCCCAGTGATGCACTAACTTTTCTGGTTTCTTCAGTGCCTCTGAGAGATTCTATGAATTGTTATGCCCCTTGTGTAAACAAGCTTTTTAGTTGATTGGGTCATGCATGCCAGACGTCTCTGCAAATTTATTTGTCGGGAGGACTTTTAGTCATTAATTATGCCCCATGCAGATTCTTCCAGATGCCAAACATTTGAAATTACGTAGGCAAAATTGTTTTATAATGACACTCATTAAAATGCAATGCATATGTCTGTCTTGGAGTTTAAAAACAATTTTAGTAAAACAAGGTATGTAAGAAAGTGATATTTGTAAAAACATGATATCAACTCAGGATTTTTGGTAAACTTTAAGGAGTCAGGATACCCTTTTTGTGACAGTACGCTTTCGAACTAACCATGCTTCAGTTAGGACTTTCAAGGGTTGTAACGTGGCTTGGTTCACGGTTTTAAGAAACAAAGGATAAAGGCTCAAAGTTTATTTGTACCCATCCCAATCTTCGTGATGTTCTTCGATCTTATGCTCAGTTAACTTTGCTTTCAAGTTCCAGCAGGTATTGAAGTTGTCATGTTGATATTTGATGATGGTTGAAGCACCGAAAGTTTGTTTGGACAGGCAATCATCATTTTTTTTTTGTAATTTTTCTTTTGTCGAGGATTTGTAGTAACCTCTTTTTTGACTTTATTATCCCTAACTTTTGCCTGAACTGTTTATTTTCGAGGTTGCAGTCAGCGGGATGTTTCAATTTTTGATAAGTCTCCTTCATAGGTTTTGACTTGACAGCGTTTTCTTTTTTTTTGGTGGATATTGACTGCCTGACTTAATAGTTGCGGGAACCCGTCATTGTTTGTGTAGACAACAGCTAAGATAATTGAGTTAACTGAGTAACTACCCTTCCCCAGGTTATGATTAAGGGTTTTAAATTATGCAAAGAAAAAAAAAAAACCTCTACTCCTTAGGCTCAAAGGGGTTGACGAGGGATTAACATCCTTATATCTCCACTGTTTGGGAATTGAAACAATGCCTGTACATCGTCAGCATAGTCTGTTCAAAAGCATACTGTATGAGGTTGCGGTATCGTTTTCGTCATCCTCCCTCAAAAGGTTTACCGCTTTAGCGAGAGTTAAATATCATAAAGAAATATAAGTAAAAACAAAGTTTAATATAGAAATAGGAAGAGAAATAAATCAAGACAAACATATGCAATGCATTGATGATTATGATAAAATAAATAGAGTCTGACATAAGACGAATGTTTAAACAAACAGGAAAGAAATTGCGAATGCGAGTAAATTAATGATCTAAATAGCCATCCTTTAGACTTTGTGTGGCTTCTCTGGTTGCCCAAATTCGACGACCCCTTCTTCAATCAAGTTTTGAATTTTATGTTTCAATGGCCCACAATCTTCTGTATCGTGACCAGGACTATTTGAATGGTAGGCACATCTTGCATGATGCTTGTACCCAGGGACGGGATTAGCAGGAGCTGAGTATGGAGGCAGTAGAGTTATCAGACTCCGATCGAGTAAGTGTTGCAAAGCTTGAGCCAATGGCATGTGTAATGGGGTAAATGACCTTTTGGGTTTGGATTTCCATGTACGTTGGCCACCTTGTTGCTTACGTCGATCTGTCTTTTGCTGTTGTTGTGTTGGAGCCTGACTAGGGACCAAGACTGCCCCTACAATGTTGGATTCATTCCTCCCATTGTATGGCTTTTTAATAGTACCAGAAGGAGTAGCCACCTGAATTTTTCCGCTTCGGATACCACTTTCAACACGTTCTCCAGTCAGTATGAGATCGGTGAAACCAGACGAGGAGCTTCCAAGTAAATGGCTGTAGAAAGGACCAGTCAGTGTGTTCATGAACATATCAACCAATTCTCTGTCAGTCAAGGAGGGTTTGACTCTTCCAGCTAGATCTCTCCATTTTTGAGCATACTCCTTGAAACTATCCTCGGGTCCCATAGACATGCTTTGTAGTTGTATGCGAGTTGGTGCGAGGTCAGCATTGTATTGGTATTGCTGGTAGAAAGCAACAACCAAATCTTCCCAAGTACGGATGTTGGTACTTTCCAGTTGATAGTACCATTCGAGTTGAGTTCCAGATAAACTCTCTTGGAAAAAATGGATCCAGAGCCTCTTATCAGCAGTGTGGGGCTGAATTTTTCTTACATAAGACCTCAAGTGCATCTTGGGACAAGAGACTCCATCATACTTAGCAAAGGCGGGAGTTTTGAATTTAGGAGGAATAACTACCCCAGGAACGAGTCCTAATTCTTCAAAATCCAGCCCAGGTACCTTCTGAATTTCCACGCTTCTCAGGCGCTTTTCTAGTAGTCTATACTTCTCATCAGCATAATCCTCATCTTGAGGATACTCATATTCTTCTTCTTCTTCTTCCTGGCCATCAGAACCTACATGGCTTCCCTGATTGTCCTTGACACTAAGATCATCTCCTTCCTCTTCCTCTTCCTCATCTTTAGGAACTGTTTCTGCAGCCTTCTTGGGACGACCCTTGAATCTTCTTCCCAGGTTGATCACTCCCTTGGGCTTCTTGGTCTTTTTCTCCTTCTTAGTCATAAGGGTTTTCAGCTCGTCTTGCCCCTTGGATAAGTTCAGGATCAGATCTTGAAATTGGGCATTCTGAGCTTGAAGGTCTTTGACTGATTGCTCGAGATTCATGATGCTGAAATAAACAGCGAGGAGGTAAGAAGCCTGTGGTGAGATCCTGTGATGCAATGTTATGAATGCAGATGCAATATTTTCAAGGATCTCTGGAAATTTAGTTAGCAACGTCAAAAATGATTTGGTCGCTTCTTCGTTTGAAGAACTCTGATTTCTGGATGTTCTTTTAGGGGAATCAAGCTCACCATATCCAGTGGGTCATAGCCTCTGATTCGGGAACTTCCGAATTTGAAGGTACATGGCTAGAGGAAAATAAATCCTCTTGCCCCTTGATAGGTACAGTGTCTCTGAACTGGAAGGTATGTGGCCAGAGGAAAATAAATCCTCTTGCCCTTTGATAGGAATTCAGTCCTTGATAAGAGTACCTGAACTTGTGCGCCCTAAATCCCTAAGATCCTTGAAAAGGGTTAGTTAAATCATTTTATGCTTATGATGTCATGATGTCATGAATGTTATGCGAATGCAGTTCATTAAGCATAGTGTGAGATAGTAAGGGCAAACAAGTCCTTTTAACAAAACCTGCAAGGAGCGAAGGTTAGTAGCAAACGTGTCATACCCCAAATTTGCCCGCCTTATTTCTAACATTTAAGTTATTTTTTAACTTTGATTTTATAAGTTTTTTTTATTCAACCTTACTAACATTTAACAGTATTTTTTATTCAGGTAATAGTTACTTTGAATTATTTGTATTTTTTAAATAATAACAAATATTTGTGTTTTCCCTTCATATACTTGAAAATGCCATTTTTATCTCGAATGAGCATAATGGTTCAAGAGGGAATAAAGTGAATGTAAGTATTTGGCTTTCATTTTTTATGTTGTTTATTATTTCACTTTATTATTATTTTTTTTAAAATTATGATTTTAGGTTCATTATGTTTAGTAAATAGTATAATCATTAGAATTTCATTTTCATTAATTTTTTGCTTGTTCGTTTAGAAAATGTTTAATTAAGAATTTTTATTAGTAGTTTCTTTATTTAAGCTATAATTATAAAGACAAATAAGAAAAAATATTATTATTAGTAATCCTATTTTCTTTACGGTATTGAAATTCTTTCTAGTTTTTACTATTATATTAAAATTTATTATTATTAGAAAATATACAAAAAAATAAGTTGGTCAAAGATCTTTCTCTATCACATATGATCAAGCAACATCTATTTTGCCAAAAGTTTCAAGACATTCACGACAAAAACATTAAAGTCTTTCCAAAGCCAGCACGACAATATCAGTAATATTCCAAAACATCCCCAAGACAAGAATCATCAAAAATTGAAAGAAATTAACACTATAGACAAAACTCATAATATCAGTTAATGTGTTTGTTCAATACCATTTTTGTGGCATGTTTTAAGACTATAAGTAGGAGGAGAAACCGTAAGAAAAAGGGGGAGAAGAGACTGAAACAAAAAGCACCGTGCAACTCTTGTTACAACATAAACAAGTTATCTCAAACCATTACAAAACTTTGTTTCACACACAAACTCATACATCCAAGAACAAACACAAAACAACTATTTCATCTTTTCCAAACAAGTCTGAAATAAATCAAAGGAGGGGAGGCGGTACAATTAGTGAAGGACCAAAACAAGAAAATCCTTACAACAACCACCATAGCCGCGCGCCTCCTCCGGTAGACGCCTTCGCGCCGCCGGACAACCCCTCGTGAGTCACCACGGCTGATCACCTCAATCCGCTCAACACCGTCGCCATCTCAGTCGGTACCACGTCGCTGCTACAGGTGACTTCCTTTGATCTGCTATTTTGTTTTTGTTATTTGCTAATATGTTGCTCTGGAACTTTGAGATCTAATAGGACCTTAGAAGAGAAGAAGAAGAGTTTTGTTTTGGTGTCTCTCTCACATACAATATGTATACTGGTTGGTGTTGTTGTGTTTTTATTTATTGGTAATATAATGATACATGTGTCATTATGTCATTGGTGAAATCAACTAGTTTGAAAAAGTCTAAACTCCACTTATTTATTTTAACTATTATCATTATAAAATAAAATTAAAACAATAATATGAGTATGTATATTGAAACGTGATCGGCCCCTTTTCCCCTCCTTTATGTTTTATTATTATTATTATTATTATTATTATTATTATTATTATTATTATTATTATTATTATTATTATTATTATTATTATTATTATTATTAGTTCTAGTTCGTATTTAATTTTGTATTAATTTTAGTTAAATCTCTATTGCAATAATAATTATGTTAATGTCTTTAGTTTAAATTTAGGATTAGATTAATCTTATTTAATTCAGACTTTAATTAGTTTACTTAGGTTAAGTGTTTAGATAGAAAGTCATTAAATATAAAAAACACAAAAATATGTTCTATTTGTATTAAGTCATCTAATTTAGTTTTAAATAATACAAAAAATATTAAAACATGAAAAAATTGTAATTATTTGTTTCTTCTAAAAATTTAAATTATTTGGTTTCACTTGTAAATAAATCTAACATATACCAAAATCACTCACTAAATATCAAAATATCAAAACAAATATTCTTGTACTCTAAAACTCATTTAATACATTCAAACTAATCGAATTAATTTTATTTCTCACATAATAAAACTCAAGACATTTTAAAAAAAAAGAGAGATTGTGGATATACTTTCCAACTAAACTACGAACTTTGCCCACAACTACACAAATTTTCAAACTCGGACGAATTTCTAAGAATCGTTCGAAAGCTTTTACACAATCTCATAAAAAATACTAACCAACCAAAATACGAACTACGATTACTCTGACTTCCTCATTGCACTAGAGGATACGTAGGCATAGGGTTTTGAAATCCTAGCGAGTATAATTATAAAAAACACTAACATTTGATTTAATTCTCTAAAAAAACATTTTTTTGATATAGGTAAATGTACGTTTACCGTATCTTAATTTAAATTTATAAAAACCTAAACCTAGAAGGGGTCCCCTTGAATACAAGGGAGACGAAGGGTGCCTAACACCTTCCCTCCGTCTAACCGACTCACGAACATAGAATCTCTGACCATAGGGTAATCCGTTTAATTCCCTTCCTTTAGGATAAAAATAAATGGTGGCGACTCTTTTTCCTTAACATTTTAAGCCGGTTGCTACAAAACGCAAACAAGTCATACAAGTCACGCAAGTCACACAAGTCACACAATTTTTGGCTTAAGGCTTGCATGGAGTCTGATCAGGTGTCCTTCCCAAGGGTATTTCTATGGATAAGGATGATATCAGCAACGGGTTCTACCGAGTTACCCAGAATTGTCAGCCCCTCTAAAGCACCCTCGAACATGATACATACATACCATGCAATGATACTTTGAGAAAAGGCCTATCTGAGTTGTAGTATCGGGTAGCGACTATGCTCTCAACATACATCAAGAGTAGTCCCCCCACTACGTTCCTAAAAGTCAGGATGGGTTAAAGGTAACTAAAGGTCCTTAAGCTCCGACTCACCCACGGACATCCGCACGAACCTCCCTCATACAAGAGAAGCATGCAAACACCCATGGAGGCCTAACTTAAGCGTGAACTCTCATATTGACCAATCCTCCACATACATGAAGGAGGTCGCCATGACTATGCCACTTCCTATCTTAGATGTACTTGAATCCGGGTGTAGGATTCGTCCTTCAGTTAATTCCCAGAACAGCCCCGAAAAATAAAGCAAGCAAAGCAAACAAAAGAATACAATTAAGTGATCCTAAGCTTTTAAGGTAACCCCTATTTTATAAGAAAATTGTCCCCAGCAGAGTCGCCAGTTCTGTAACACGGTGAACTGACTTTTTATCGATCGAAAATGTCGCGGTTAAGCATGAGTCGCCACCGACTTTTATTTTATCCAAACTAAATCAGAAAGGCAAAAAGAAACAGAAAAAAACCTTTTTAAAGAAATCTAAGTTCGGGGGGTAATTTATGCAAAGGGAAGGTGTAAGGCACCCTTTGCATCCATGGTTTGCCATGGGCTCTTAATTGCTTTGCTTGCTCGTTTTCAGAAAATGTAGATGAAAGAGGAAAAATGGACTTTAGCTCGTAAATGAGCGTAGCCAGTTTTTTGAAGAATTTTGAGAGAGAATATAGAAAATAGAGCATGGCAAGGCAATTAGGGGCAATTACCTTAAACTCAGATGATAGGTCTCTTTTTAGCCTTTCAGAAGGAAAGGGTCTATCCTTGCCATAAGAGGGCAGGAAGCCTTTCGTTTGGAGGTTTGAAGGGTCATCGAGATATCATTCGCCCAAAGACTGACCCATGCCATAGAAGGGCAGGTAATCTAAGGGGAAGGATCAGAATAAGCCTTTTCGTAGGCAGCCAGAAGATACCTCAGCCTTTTTCCGTAGGCAACTTCCGAGGGTCGAGGTCATATTTGTGTATCGAAGGCAGCATCATTTAGGGTCGTATGACCTTTAATTATCGAGGCAGCATGGCTGAGGTATCCTCAAATTCGAGGGACATGGCTTATTCTGCAAAAAAAAAAACACAAAGGCAACAGGCAACAAGCAACAGGCAACAAGGCAACAGAGAGGTTACCCCAAAAGCGTGCGTGTGTGCACCAATCACGTGATTTGATTCAGTTATTTATCTTGTAATTAGTCATTCTAGGTTCAATTCGAGGTTATCACTCCCTAAATTACTAGCCACGCAGATAATATAAGGCAAAAACAACAGTAATATGGGAGAGGGGACAATGAAACCAGTGGATCCCTTAATCAGGGTTTGACACAAGTAATAATAAAGCAGGAAAATATAAGGTTAGGGTTTAGGGTTACCAAACTCGAAGCTTTGGCGATCAACAACCCTGAAGATGCAAACCAATAAACAAATAATGAGTGTATAGGCAGTTCATTGATATTTAATAACAAACCCTAATTATATAACAAAAAGTAAAAATACAAAATAGGAAAGATAAACAAAGAGAATAAGGATTGAGTAGGGACTTAGCTTTTGGTTCGATCAGATGCATTGTCGAGAAGAACCCTGCTGATAACCCTGAAAAGGCATGGCAAAAGAAAGAAAATATTTTCAGTGTATCATCAATCCTGGTTAAGATTTAAATGGAATATAATGATAAATCGATTTAATTAATTATTGGTCTTGCGACCTAATTAATTAAATTAGGAAGAAAAAATAAAACCGAGCACACGGATACTTTTTAGGAATTTTTTAGAATTAAAACAAAATAAATATGAATTTTTGAATATATAAATAATTAAATATAATTTAAAATAATTAAAATAAATAAATAATTAAGAAAATAAAATTATTATAAATAATACATAATAATAAATATATTATAAATAAAAAGAAGAAGAAGAAAAAAAAAGGTATATAAATAAATTAAACAAAATAAATAAAATACATAAAAACTATGTAAAAACAAAGAAATATAGGAAACTCAGCTTATGATTGGGTGTGGTTGCCTTCTGAGGAAGCGCCATGGACTTGTGCTCTGGTCTCTTAGATCTGGCATTGAAATCGATCCAAGAATTGGTATCTGAGGGTGCATCGTGAGTCTTCACTGGCCATACGCATGGAATCGGCAGACAAGTTATTTCATAAAAAATATTGTAGGAAGGCAGGATCGAACCCGCGCCTCCTTGTGTACCGCGACTTTCAGACTCTAGCACTTGCCACTGGATCATCTCTCATTCGTTGTTTGAGGAACACCTGAGACAAGAAATATACGAAAAAACAAAACAATTCAAAATATAAAAAAGGGAGCTGAACGTGCCAGCCCCTTCTTCTTCGCGAGACTGCTGCGGCTTCTCCCCATGGCTGTGCCCAGCTTCAATCCACCTGCGAATCCTTGCCAAAAAATAACAACTAATAGCCCAGATCAATCAAGAACTAACCCCTAAGCAAGAAAACATTGTTATTTTTGGTTAATTGGCTCTCTAATTGTGCAACCCCAAATCAAGAACTTGAAACCCCATCCATGGTGATTCTTTCAAATAAGCCTCAAAATCGAATTAACCTTCCAGAAAGACTATAAACATCAATCTAAATATAAATATGCAACCAAATTCGATTTATAATGCATGAAATTGTGAAATTGAATCCATTAATATATAAACAAACCGTAAGAACGTGAACACGAATTCGGATTCCCCACGCGTCGAGGGTGATTGGAAGAGCCTCCTGGATCTTCAGTGATCGTCCCTGAACCTTCAAAATCCTCTGCACTTTTCTCAATCTCCAGAACCGTTTCCCCTTTTTTTTCGGTTTTCTCTGAGCTGTAAACCTTGTCCAGCCAAAAGGTCCCTTTGGTCTGATCAATTTTGTGCTTTTATATTGCTTGAATTAGGTTAGAATCATGGAACATAATCTTTGCAAATCAAGATTTTGATATTTGATTTTAGCAAGAATATTGAATCTTTCTCTTTTGGGTTTCCAATCAAGCTTGTACGATTTTTCTACCATATAGATTGGATTGGTTTTTTGGAAGATATATAATTTGTGATTACAATCTTATTTTTATATTTTTAATAATTTATTTAATATTTAAATGAATAAAAACTCAAATAAATATTAATAAAATTTATAAAAATAAAAATGATAGGACTAAAGACTTCTTTCAAGGCCATGGGCTTGGACCAATTTAAGTTCAATGGACTTTATTTCTATTTGCACCTAAAAACCAAAAGGAAATAGAATAATATGTAAATATAATAAAATGATTTACTAATTTCGATTAAAATTCAACTTAAATCTAAATTGAATTAAAATTATAATTGTAAGCCTAAAAAGGGGTTAGTGAATTGAAAATATTGTTAAATCGTAAAAACGACCAAAATACGCAAAGATGAACATGTTCTATATATTTTCGAAAAAATGCAAAACTAAGTTAATTTGCAGATGATATGCAAAGCATATGCTTAAAAAAGAATCTGGAGGGCAAATTTTGGGGTATGACAACAACGTTTCAGCAAGTTATTCAGAATAGGTTCGTTCAGAATTCGTGTTGAAAATTCGTAACCTTGCTTCTCATCAGAACTTCATATTTATAGGCACTTGAGAAGATGACCGTTGGGAGCATTTAATGCTTTGCGCGTTCCGTACAGCATTGCATTTAATGTTTCCCGTTTTTGTCAACTACCTCGAGCCTTGTTCACGCTGTGTCTACTGACGTTGCCTTTAATAGCTTCCAACGTTCCTTTTGTCAGTCAGCGTAGCCTGCCACCTGTACTTTCTTCTGATCTGATGTTTGTGTATACAACGTTTGAATATCATCAGAGTCAAACAGCTTGGTGCATAGCATCTTCTTGTCTTCTGACCTTGAAGTGCTTCTGAGCGTGATGCCATGAGAACTTCAGTGCTACTGCTTCTGAACTCAAGTTCTTCTGATGCTTCCATAGACCCATGTTCTGATTCTGCTTTGACCATCTTCTGATGTCTTGCCAGACCATGTTCTGATGTTGCATGCTGAACCTTCTGAGTCAAAGCTTCTGAGCGCTGATTTGTGCATACTCTTTATATATTTCCTGAAAAGGAAATTGCAATGTATTAGAGTACCACATTATCTCACACAAAATTCATATCCTTGTTATCATCAAAACTAAGAATATTGATCAGAACAAATCTTGTTCTAACAATACATATGTTTAAAATTTGAATTTAAATTATGAACTTGTGAATTTATTTATAATATGATGTTTTTTAAAAATTTAAGTGGTAGTTATATTTTGCAGAGACTAGATCATCCGGTTCGACAAGTTTTATACCTATATAATTTTGTTATAACGATCGGTCTATTCAACTGGGTTATCTGATTTAATCTGGTTTAGTCACGCAGTTCGACGAGTGACCCAGTGGTTCGACCAATAAACTAATGACCCAGTACACTCACCGGTTTGATGTCTAGCCCGATTTTTAAAACACTAGTTAAAATAAACACTCATTTATTTTATCTTCGAAATAAATATTTTTTTAAATTCTACCTTATAAAAATTAGATAATTTTGAAAATTCCACCCTATAAAAATTAATTTTTTTCTCTAAATTATAAAAAATTATTTATTTTGATCTTTCATTAGATTCAGATATCAAAACTAAGGATATAATAGGAAGTTCACTTGAGTTTTATTTAAATAAGTTGGATCTAATTAAAATTTTAAGGTTTAAATCTAATCTATTATTCGTAAAAAAAATTATTTGAGCTTGACTTAACCTTTTTAAAATTCTATTCGATTTTTTAATCAATTTAAAAGTTTGTTTTAATTTTTAGGTTAACAAATTTTTTTAAGAGACTTATAGATCTTATTTTCTTTTTTTTTTTTGCAGCTCGTTTGTTTTATAAAAGAATATATCTTTATCTATATTTTCAAAAATATTTTTTATAAAAATGTTTTAAAATTGAAATTTTGGCACTTTATAATAGATGTCAAGACTGATGTCCTAACATCAAAACACAATGTCATCAATGCACAATGTCAAGACAGTGTTAAGACATCATTTGCTGACAGATTTTTTTTTTATCAAATTAATAGTTATGCAAAAGTAAATAGCATAAGGCTGAAAACATAAGCAATTGTTAACCCAGTACGATGCAACTCACTTACTCAGGAGGCTACCAAGTCAGGAAGGAAATTCACTATGATAGTATTAGATCATAAATAAACAACCATAGTTTACAACTTATCGCCTAATCACCACCTTGTGCAACTTCTACCTAGGGCACCCCTTGTTATGAGATCCCCTATAATTTCTAATCACCTCAGTGACAATAACAAAAGACCAAAAGAAAATACCGTACTTCCAATTACACATAATACACTCTTTGCTTAAAAGCTCATGAGTGATTGACAATGAACAATCAATTAACCTCAATGCATCAAAGGATACATGAGTGACATACACAACACACTAAAACGACTCTCAAAACCCTAAGACTCTTGAAATAATATTAATCCTTATTTTTCTTCGTGTCTTGCCTTAGGTTTAGTTTTTTCCTTTTATAAGTCAGTACAACCATTGGGCTTGGATATTCAATTTGGCTATAGCATTCTGCAAATCAAGTCATATCAAATTTAATCATATCTTAAAACGCAAGGCACAAGGTTTTAACATCAATCAAGCAAATCAAATATTTTGTCATCTCTTCAGCTTTGAAACAAATCTTCAAAGAATCAAATCTTCAATGCGTTGCTTGATCCACAAATAACAAAACAAATCTTCTAGAACATTGGTAACTGATCTTTCAGAAATAGAAACAACTCAGGTTGCAATCACTACTACAAAACGTGCATACAACAACACCATGCTCACCACAGTTCATCCTTACACCGTGGTGACATCTCTAAACTAAGGTACTACACTATTTTTATTTGTTTTTTGATTAAGCTTTCATGGGTTCGAACCTCAGCACCCTCAAATAAATTATTCCTTGAACTTTAAGACGCGTCTTTTTTATGTATTTATTTATTTATTTTTAAATAAAAAACTTAAAGAGTTATGACTACGGTTGGTAAGTTCCACCGTTGTGATAATTTTTGTTTTTTATTTAAAAATTTTATTGGTAAATTAAACTATGGTGCTTCTTTATGAAATTTCACATATGCGACTAATATATCATAACGATTTTTGGTATTGACCGTGGTGGTATCTTTGTAATATTTTAAACTCCTAGTTAGCTTGTCTCTTCAGTATTAATTTTTCCACTGAAAAAAGAAACTAGACGAAACAACCCTAACGTTCAATACTGTGAAACAATACACGATTTCAACCTTAACACCATCGTTCACCATAGTTTGTCTCTTCAGTATCTATTCTTCATTGTGTATTTATCATTTTCGTCATCATCGTCGAGGAGGTTGACAACACCATCACGATCGTCGACGTCGAGGAGGAAGATTACACCAACACCGTTGTCACCGCCGATAAGGAAGACAACACCAACACCATCGTTATCATAAGGAAGGAAGACAACACGACCACCAACACCGTTGTATTCTCATCATTTACTTAGTCATCAGGTATAGGCTACGTAATTTTTTCCCCATGCATCTACAGTAAACTTCATTTGCCATCGTTGTTGTCATTGTTTATGTTGTGGTTGTTGTTTCTGTTGTTGTTTATGTTGTTATTTTTTTTGTGTTTGTTGTTCACGCGATTATTTTTGTTTTGGAACATATATGTCAACCTTATCAAGTTCTTCAGATACTAGCGAAGAAACTCAAACAAATGATACTTGTGCGAATGAAACTCAAACAAATGATACCCAATCGAAAAGATCACAAAGAGGTGTCATAATGATGCCCCAATTCATAAAAGTCTATAACTCACCAGGTGACAAAATTTCGATTGAATTTGATTCGTTCTATAGAGTAGTTGATTGTGAATAATACTATACTTTTAAGAGTTATCTTGCGTTCCTTGGACGTAGCAAAGTCAGTATATTGATAGATGATTGGAAATAAGTTCCAGTTAAAATCAAAGATAGCATATGGACAGACGTTAAGGTAATACATTCTATAATTTTCATATATTCGATATCACTTCCTATAATTTCTAATTCATACTTACATATTGATTTAAATGTAGATGAGTTTTGAGTTTACCGATGAATCAAAGTTAAAAAAATGGATCTCTTATGCCGATAATCGTTGGAGGGGATTTAAGTCACAACTCACAGCTGACTACATTAGGAAGCCTAAGACCAGTCTTTCTCGTTCATGGATAAGATTTAGTTTTATATCAAAGAAGCAATGAAAAAAGTTTGCGAAGGACTGTCGTTCTGAGAAATTAAAAGTTAGTACTAATCTTATTTATCTAATAATTTAATGCTAATGAGTTATAGATACTAATCATATATATTTTTCACTATGTTAATAAAAGGTTAAAAGCGAAGTACGAATACAAAACAAGACAAAAAACATGTACCCCCATAGATTGTCTCGTGGGGGTTACAGGAAACTTGAGAAAACAATCATGCTTGAAAAACAACCACAAACGGGAGACGATCGCATCCCATCTCCACCATCAAGACATGAAAAGTGGAAGAGGGCTCGATTAAGACCAAATGGATAGTACACCTAAGATGCATCAAGAGTAGTTGCAGAGAAAATTGTAAATATGATTTGTTTTGCTTATGTTATTTGTTATTTAAATTCTTTGGTAACAATATATGTAAGTTTCTCATGTTGTGTAGGATAAGTTGGTTGAGGTGGCCCGTGAAGGCATATTTGTTCCATAACCACGACATGATATACTAGTAGAAGCTATCGGAACAGATGAGAATGATTGGCGTGTCCGTGGTGTTGGAGAAGATGCCGACACGAGGTTATTCTTTGGTTCAGTAAGAAAAAGCACCGAAAGCCAAGAATTTCTTGCACAAAGACAATAGCTTGAGAATGTTTAGAAGCAGTTAGAAGAGCAATGGAGGATGTTAGAAGATGAGAGCGAAATACAAAAGAAAGATATGGAAAAGTTTGATAAGTTGGAAGAATTATATTTGGTAGTGCTTTATTTGAGATGTTAGTGTTTTATCGAAAATGTATGATATATATTGTGCTTATTATGTTTTATGTTCTAATTTAATATTATGACGTAGAGATTAAGTGAAAACATCGAGCAACATACAAATGAAGATCAACATTATATTGATGGTGATGATAATGATGAGCAAACTCCAAGTAGAAGTGTTGTACGCCGTTCTAGCACCAAAGGAAGTAATTGTTCAGCCCCTTTTCCCTCCAGATAACTGCAATGAGTTAATGGACCCTAGCGTAAATGAAATCACCATGTTATACTTGAGTGTTGCGGTGATGAATGCATCGCAACCTCTTCAGCTAGAACATTGACTATGTCTGGAGTTCTTCTATTACAGTCCTAACGATGTAAGGAATTTTCTCGGTGGATATAAGTGGTTGGACGTAGGGATATTGCAAGTTTGGTGCACGTAAGTATATACTTCCTCCGTCCCAAAATAAGTGTCACATTTGTAAAAAAGAAATTATCCCAAAATAAGTGTTGCTTTTAGTTTCCATTGCAATTTTAATTTTTATCTTTCAATTATGTCCTCTAATTAATACTCCTAATTTATTATTTTTCTCACCTTGCATTAATGATAATTTGAATACACCAATAATCAACTTGGATAGTTTGGTAAAATTGTTATTCTCTCTCTTTCATTTATCATATTTTCTTAATCTATGTGAAAGTGTCAAGTATGACAAATATTTTGGGAAAGAGGGAGTAATTGTTTATATACATGTCATTATAGAACATTATCATTTTTTGTATTTTCTCCCGTAATTTTTTAATTTTCATTAATCATTTAGGTACATTCACCATGTTTGTATTGAGTTAAATAAAATCTTGGATCTATTTTTTATTCAATGGACAAGTAATGATCCAAAATCCATTCAAGAATACATGAAAAGACGGTTAAATGTGGAAAGAAAAGATTGTTACTTAGCACCATTTCTCAATGAGTAAGTATTTTTGTAATTGATGTTTATGTATTCTATATTTAATTTTGTTTAGGCAAATACTAATTATATATATGCTCGTGTTTATTTAGTGGTCATTGGCAGTTGATCATCATATTATTTAGGACAAATACGATAACTACACTGTGTTTCTTACATTATAAACTCGAGAGGAAAATAAAAGATATTATTAATTGGTAAGTGTATGTTTATCTGAAACTTTAAATTAATATTTTCTTTGACATTGTAATTTGATGTTAATAAGACAAATCTTATGTTTTGTACTTAATTCAATAGATGCACATCCATAATTCACGTTGCAAAAATGGGTATCCTCTGGACATGAAAGTACTCGATTAAAAGACAAGAATGAGCAGCAAGATAGTGAGATGAGTGGTTTATCATCACTCACACCGTATTGATTACTATTCTAGTTTTTTCCACCTAGTGAGAAGCTCTGGTTTTAGTTTTTGAATTTATATTGTTTTAGATCCACCGCAAATCCTCCATCTACATGATCACGTACGCGTATGTCTTATTGAGGCGGAACCGCAAATTGGCCGGTAACATATGTTGACTGGCCTGAAGGAAAATGGCATTCTAGGTCATTCAGGACTCAAGATATTACTTATCAACTTATGAAAAAAATTGCAGTATGTTGCACATTTTCGTTGTTCTACTGTATTATTTGTTGAGAGCTTTCAGCTCCCTCTAACTACCTCTGTTTTTTTTCATTACATGTGCTTGCACTTTCTTGGGCAGTATTTTTTATAGTCCTTATTGTCTTAAAGGACAGATGATTTGGTGGTATGCTTTTTAAAACCTACCCTTTACTTATCTTCTCTAAGGTAGAAATATATAGAATTTGGCCAAGTTTGTCTTTTGGTAACAAAGTTTTCATTGAATGGAAGGATAAAAAGATGCAGTTTTATTTTGTTTGGCTTTGTTCTTGGTGTGGACTTCAGTAAGTGGTTTGCTTTCTTCTAAAGGTGTCAACTATGAAGGTGACTAGTTAGTTACCAAGGTCAATTTATTCAATCACTAATACTAAAAAAAACTTCTCCGTTTTTGTGTATATTTGTATCGTTTGTGTTTTGTTACATTTTCGTGTAAATATATACCGTTTGATAGTTTTGTTGTCTTTTTGTAGGTATTTATGCGGGTTCGTAGTTTTGAGGAATAAAGTGTCGAAGACACGACGGCGAGCACGCGATTTTACCAATTCATCGGCGAACAAGGCTCAAAATAAGGATGATCAAATTCATTAATTTGGTTGTAATTTATTCATTGTTAGATAGAGCATGGAATAAGCTTTCCAACGTTTCGAACCGGGCGCAAATCGGAGTTACGGTTCTCAAGATATGGCCAAAATAAGATTTCAATTTTATGTTGAGCGCGCTAAGCGGGATTGACCGCGCTAAGCGGGGTCTGGGAGCATTTTTGGCACGTTTGGCAGAAAGTTTGGCGCTTAGCGTGAGTTTTTGGCGCTTAGCACGGTCTGGCGGCTTAAGACCAATAAAAAACAGCCCGCTTAGTGCGCTGGGCGCGCTTAGCGCGGTCTGCGACTTCAGTTTTGGTATATATGTTGTAAAATCACATTTTTAGGGTTTTTTATCATCCATTTCCCCCATGGATTGGCTCAGATCCATTTTTGATAGTTTAGAGGTTTAGGAAACACCATTGGATGCTACACCATGTGGATTGATCATGGATCTGTCTCCATTTCATTGTACCGATGAGATCTTTCCGGTTCATCTTCTCTCTTCCCTTTGTTTCATTCTAATGGTGGGTGTTGTATGTATATTTCTACTCTCATTGTATGTATATTTGTGGATCTTGGGATCGTTTATATATTCGCTTTACAAATCATCATTGTTGTTGTTCTTGATCTTTTTGCTTAAATGCTCTGGATTTGTGTTGTTGCAGACATGGACACCATAGATCTTGATTAGGAATGATAACTGTTAGTTTCTGGGTTGCAGACATGGATTTAGGACTAACAATCGTAGTGGGTATCGAGTCTAATGCCTCCGTGTTGTTTGTGTCGGTGGAGAAATCGCTGATGTGAATAGTACGGTTGAGCTTTCGTCGGTGTTGCAGACATGGACACCGATGTGGCATCTCGAGTGATGCCCGGTGATGTTGATGCGTATTGTGAGTGTCGAGCGATAGATCTTCAGATTTAAGTATTCGACGGGTAGAACGAAATGCAATTCCATAACTATTTCTCTTAGACTATTGAGATTGTTTATCTGCTTTTATTTACTTTTCCCGCATTTACCTTTCCGCACCCAATCATGAAACTTAGAACGCGAGATAGTCGAACGACAGTTCTTCTCACCAATCTCTGTGGACACGATAAATCCCGGATAAATATTTCCAAATCTTTTGTTGCTTGCCGCTCTACCGCCACAACAAAATGGCGCCGTTGCCGGGGATTGGTTTTGAGATTAATCGCATTGCGATGGTTTTGTGTTTTAAGTTTCGTAAATATGTCCATATCGTATATTTTGTGCATATTCCCATACTTGTGCGTTTTTGTATATTTATACATGTTTATGTTTTCATACTTGTACATGTTTGTGTGTTTGATTTTGTTCCTCTTTACTTTTGTTATTTAGCAAGGTGAAGTTGGCTAAACAAATTGAACTCGGATAGTTCGTAAATTCTAAATCTTCACTTTTCAATTTGTTTAGCCAATTAAGGATTTTTTAAATATTGTGTTTTATGTATATTTGTGTTTTTACAAATACTTATATATACTTTTGCTTTTGATTCGTTTGTTAAGTGTTTGGGCAGGACGTTTTCTTTAGGTGGCGTTTGAGGCGAAAGCATTGGCGTACCGCGGGGAAGTTCTTACCATTCGTGAAACAATAAAAGACGTCGAGCTAACGACGTAAAACGAGCGCTTGTTGGGAGGCACCCCAACAGTTTTATTTTCTGTTTTATTTTTCTGTAAATGAGTAGTGTAGGTGTTAAGTGGAGGCCGCACCAGAAATGCTGGTTTTCTGGTTTTTCTGGTGTAGAGCGCTTAGCGCGCTAGACCGCGCTTAGCGCGGTCTGTAGCTTTTGGCCAATGAATTATTTTTAATGATTCATTTGGCTCGCCTTTTTTCCACTTACACCAAGGCTTTATAGTTTTGTATTTTATAGTTTTAATTTTAATTCTTTTGTTGTTGTTTAGACTCAAATTTTGGCTCGATTACTTGAAGTCGCATTTGGTAATTCTTCAATTTTGATTGATTCAACATGTCAATTGTGCGGTAATGATTGTTCGAATTTGTACACAGCAAGGTACTCGTTTATCGCTTTCTATAGCATAACATGTTTAGGATACTTTTCATTTGTACAATTTTCATATTATTCATTCTTTTTGCATAACTTGCTCATGACTTGAATCACATTAGTTTCCCCTTTTTACCATAAATGTGAGGTGGCTTTCCATTGTGTATATATGCGAGAGAGCGACATTTCTTGTTTTAACTAGATGTTATTATGTTTAATCTATCGTTTGTATTGATTTTGTGAATGTACGAAAGTGATCAAGGCACTTGTTTGATTTTGAGCACAACTACCATAGCCAAATATCAATTCACCTTGTGAGTGTGTGAGCATTAGTAACCCCCTTTGAGCCTTTTTGTCAATATCCATATTGTTTTTGCTTAATGTTTGTCTATGAGCGTTTGGTTTTCAGTTGTGTATGGATGTTGATTCTTTGTTTTCTTGAACCCTCAACTATGATTTATAGTTTGAATTTATACCTTGCCTTAGAAAGTAGGGAGTATTCAATGTATATTGTGGTTGGATTCAAGTTAGGGAGAGGATGTTTTCCTCTTTATGATGTGGTTGGTATGTGGTTGTGAAAACAAAAGAAAAAGAAAAAAAATGTGAAAAGAAAGAAAAGAAAAAGAGAGAGAAAAGAAAAAAAAATTGGAAAAAGAAAAGAACAAAAAGTGTTGGGAATAAGATTGTGCTAATAAGTATTGGGTTTGGTGTGAAACATGTGATGAAGAAGAAAGTTTGATTGAAATTCCTTTGTTTGGAACTATGTGGAAGTAATTACTCCCTAAGGTTTAGGCAAATTTTTGTTTCGATTAGCTTTAGGACTTATCGATTGTTTGTTAACCGAGCCACATTACAACCTTTAAAGCCCTTGTGATTCGTGTCGTTGCATTTTCGATACGATTTTTGGATGAATGCATAATTTTGTCTATTGTTTGCAAGATTGTCGGGTGTGTGTCAAAGTCCTCGCCTTTCGGTGTTTTTCATCTACCGATGAGTTTTTGCTAGGCGTGATTCATTATTGAGCTTGTTTTTGTTTAGAATGTTTTGTATGATTATTGTACTTAGGATTGGTTTCATTTTCACGCGTCGTTGTAGGATTGTGGTAAGTTTTTACTTTGTTTGTACGTTTTTGGTTTGAACTGTGCAATTGTTTCGTTTTCTAAACTGTGTTGATTCATGATTCTTTGGATTTTTACTTTTGATTCTTTGAGTGTTTGGCCTTGTTTGAGGACAAACAAATTCAAGTTGGGGAGAGTTGTTAAGTGCCAAAATGTAGTTATTTTGTGTATGTAAATAGTGGCACTTATCGATGCTTTTTGTTAATACTGTTTGAATAATTCTCCGTTTTTGTGTATATTTGTATCGTTTGTGTTTTGTTACGTTTTCGTGTAAATATATACCGTTTGATAGTTTTGTTGTCTTTTTGTAGGAAGAAAGTTTGGCGGAAAGTTTGGCGCTTAGCGCGGGTTTTTGGCGCTTAGCGCGGTCTGGCGGCTTAAGACCAATAAAAACCAGCCCGCTTAGCGCGCTGGGCGCGCTTAGCGCGCTGGGCGCGCTTAGCGCGGTCTGCGACTTCAGTTTTGGTATATATGTTGTAAAATCACATTTTTAGGGTTTTTTATCATCCATTTCCCCCATGGAGTGGCTCTGATCCATTTTTGATAGTTTAGAGGTTTAGGAAACACCATTGGATGCTACACCATGTGGATTGATCATGGATCTGTCTCAATTTCATTGTACCGGTGAGATCTTTCCGGTTCATCTTCTCTCTTCCCTTTGTTTCATTCCAATGGTGGGTGTTGTATGTATATTTCTACTCTCATTGTATGTATATTTGTGGATCTTGGGATCGTTTATATTTTCGCTTTACAAATCATCATTGTTGTTGTTCTTGATCTTTTTGCTTAAATGCTCTGGATTTGTGTTGTTGCAGACATGGACACCATAGATCTTGATTAGGAATGATAACTGTTAGTTTCTGGGTTGCAGACATGGATTTAGGACTAACAATCGTAGTGGGTATCGAGTCTAATGCCTCCGTGTTGTTTGTATCGGTGGAGAAATCGCTGATGTGAATAGTACGGTTGAGCTTTCGTCAGTGTTGCAGACATGGACACCGATGTGGCATCTCGAGTGATGCCCGGTGATGTTGATGCGTATTGTGAGTGTCGAGCGATAGATCTTCAGATTTAAGTATTCGACGGGTAGAACGAAATGCAATTCCATAACTATTTCTCTTAGACTATTGAGATTGTTTATCTGCTTTTATTTACTTTTCCCGCATTTACCTTTTCGCACCCAATCATGAAACTTAGAACGCGAGATAGTCGAACGGCAGTTCTTCTCACCAATCTCTGTGGACACGATAAATCCCGGATAAATATTTCCAAATCTTTTGTTGCTTGCCGCTCTACCGCCACAACATCGAGATACGGCCCACTGACACAATTTCCTTACAATGGGAAATATATCCACCAACGATCCACTCATCACCGGGATCCAACATCAATGCATATGAATGAATGAAACACATAGAACATACTTAAAACACACCGAATCACGATGAACAACTCATCTCAACACCACATCACCGAATAAGTATGTACATGTTTTCAACATCATTCAAATAGTCATGCATCCATCACAATCATAATAACTAATCACACCAATTCATCATCATATCAAACACATTGTCACACCTATCTCATATGCACACAATGTTCAATTCTCATCAAGTAATTAAATCGAGTTTTTAAAAAAATTAAAGTCGGCTAATGCCAATATTCATCATTCATCATATAAAACATTTAATTACTTGCACAACGCCCCAAACGGCACTAAGAAATGATTCACGGATCAAAAGATACGTTATTTTGAAGTTTGGAAAAATTCACACACAACAAGGTTCGCTCAGCGGAGCAAGGCAGAAGCGAAATCCTTCAGACCCTCGCTCAGCGGACCTCAAGCGACGTCAAACAAAGTGGACTACGTTCAGCGGACCCCCCTCCGCTCAGCGGATCTGCGATTTCAGCAAACCCCAAGTCTGCGACAGACCCTGCGATTTCACATTCTTTTCACCCAAAAACGATTCCAGACATCACATACAGGCATATAATCATTATACATTCAATTATACACCATAAAACATGATCCAAACTCATTATTAACCAAATAGTTCACACAATTATCATCAATTCAATCCAATTATAACACCCTAACCTAACAATCCCAATATCTAATTGAACCAAACCATACATCAATCTACCTATCACCTAAGATCACATAAGAGATACTAAAAGGACGAGTCCCCCCTTACCTCGATGAATTTCTTGAATGCTCTCCTTCCGGTTTCACGTTCTTTCCTCTTTCTCTTCTCTTGCTCTTTTCACGTATTCTTCCTTTCTCCCAAATGGTTCCTTTTTCTTATTTTATGAAAATAAAATAAAAGCAAAATATCACAACTTAGTAAAAGGCCTAACCAATATAGCACCCCTCTTTTACTAACATCACACCATAAGCCCAATAGCCTTTATTCCATCATTTTCCAATTAAATCCAATTAAAATATTAAAATTCCAATTATTTAATTTAAATCCAAATTAAATTAATAAACTGAAATTATGGGTGTTACATAACCAATCCCCGAATCTAAGGTATATGTTTATTTTATTAGTTTTGATTTTAAAAACTTCTTTGGGTTTTATTTCTCTCTCTTTTTCCAATTTGCTTTGAAAACAATAAAATGCCGTGGTGACTTTCACTAAAATAACGAGTTGGGTCAATCCAATGGCCTCAGTCTCAATTTTTCATCGCTACACTTCTGCGGGTTTTATTTCTTCTTTTCCTATTCCTTTGGAAACAATATAGATCAGTGGGGAATCTGTTTATTTGTGAGTTAAGTTAATCAATAACTTAGTCTCAACTATTTTGACGCGATACATTGGCATTATACCTCAGTTTTATTTTGGCTGAGGTGAAAGATTTGTCATGAAATGTATTATTTATAGTAGTGAGTTCTAATTAGTTACAATTTTTTAGTTGTCTTTTGGCACTTGTATATCGGCACACTGTTAGGATTATTGGTTTTGTAATGATCTAGTAGCATTAACAATTATTATGCATTCTTTCATTGATCTAAGATACACAACATGTGTCCTCTATGCTGATGATTTTTCTACTCCTGACTAACATGTCATTGATTGAGGTAACTGTACTCATTACTTTTCCAAATTATGGTAAAAAGGGGGAGTAATGGTATGTAGTGGAGTGGTGTGATTACTGACTACTGACTTTGTGGTGTATGAGTTATGCTGATATATGTTGTATGATGCTGACAGACTCTGATATGCTTAGTACTGACTGGCAGATTGGTATTAAGTGTACTTTGTTTAGTTGTGTGCACACATGCTGGAGCATCTGGTCTGACATCTATGTGTTTATCTCTTTGTATGTTAGTAGTATCATTTGACGTGTGACTATGACTACTAACTGTGTGTGACTGCATGTCTTGACTGATTTGGGAGCATCGTTGTGTGACTGACTGATGTGTAGCAACCTATTGAGTTCTGACTTGTGCTATTGACTTCTGCAATAATACTCCCTAATAGATTGTGTGACTGGCTGATGTGTCGCTCACCAAACACAACATCACATGCAACAATACTCCCTAATAGTTTGTAGATGTTACTCATAGTCTTTTTTTTCTCTCGTCATTCCGTCATACTTATAAGAGAAACCATTTTCACGCAACCATTGTTGGATTCGAGTGGAATGGTGAGTTTCCACATATACTAGAAATAAAAAATGTTGGATATATAAAAAAGTGAACTCATATGTAAGTTTTCTTAAGAATGTGGATTAAGATGTGATGTTGTCGCACGCTCGCGAAAATAAACAACAGAGTCGCCACCAATATATTTATCCCAAAGAGGGAAAGGAACGTCAGCAAACCTAAGATGAATAAGAACGAGGTCTTTCGACCAGAGATAGGGTAAGAAGTCGGTTACGCGAGGGGAAGGTGTTAGCACCCCTCACGTCTGTGGTACTCCACAGGATCCACTTGTGTTTGCTCTATTCTAAGGGTGTATAAATCTAAAGCTTAATTACTAAGGGAATGCATGCAAATGAATGAAAAGAAACACGGGGAAAATAAGGTTTTTAAATAGTTGTGCTCGTTCAAGCCCCGCGACTTGATGCCTACGTATCCTTTTCAGGAATCAGAGCGCCGTAATTCGGCTCTTTAGTTTTTGTTTGTTTTTTGTGTTTTTTAGTGGACGAAGTTACATTCGCACTCCGCTGCTCGACCTCTGGAGTCTTAAGCTGGGAATGGAGCGGAAATAACGTGTCCGATTAATGAGAAAGAATGCCCTGAAGGCAAGAGAAAGAATGCCTCGGAGGCAAGAGAGAAAAAGAGATTGGTTTGTGTTTTTTATGTGTGATTCCATGATGGACGAAAACCTACTACAAGGCATCGCATCACTTCCTCACTTTGATTAGCTCTGAGCCTTTATTAGATATTTTGAAGTGTTTTTGTTTAGGCGTCTTTTAAGGGAAATTAATTTGTGACTTAGATCATACCAAAAAGAGTTTTGTTTTGCATATTTAGAGAAAGCACATCGAGGCCTACGCCACAATCGTTTCTCTAAATAACGGTTAAGAAATACATCGAGGTTTCACACCTCAATCATTTCTTCTCCGCTAAGTAAAAGAGATACAAAAAAGAGTTCTTTTGTGAATATTTAGAGAATGCACATCGAGGCCTACACCACGATCGTTTCTCTAAACAACGGTTAAGAAATACATCGAGGCTTCACACCTCAATCATTTCTTCTCCGCTAAGTAGGAAAGAACATACATCAAGGCCTACGCCTCAATCATTTCTTTCTTACTATGAAATATAGTAACGGTATGATCTTCATCGATATTTATTAAGTATTTTAAAAGTTGAAAAGAAAAGAAACAAAACTAGCCTAAGATGAAAACTAGCCTAATATGATGGGAGCCTCTAAATCCTAAAGTTGTCATGGTTTCTACCTAATGGTTAGGAGCAAAAAAGCGGCATGAAAGTATAAGCATAGGCGGAGATCGAAATTACAAGTAAAAATTACAAGTAAATAACGATACAAAAATTAGTGTAAAATGGCTAACGTAAACACTTGAAAATATGGTACAAGACATGAAAGTGAACAATGCAAAATAGTACAAAAATCGAATTTAAAGGACTATTATTTTTATGGTTTTTTATGTGACAAAAAGACAAGAATTTAATCAAGCAAGCGAATTAAAAATACGAGCCTAAACTAATATTTTTATGATTATTTTTATATGCCAAAATCATGTATTAAAGTCTAAAAGGTAGTAGGAAAATTAGCATTTAAATACTAAAAAGAAGTGGCAAAAATCTAATTACCTAAATCTAAAAAAAGAAAACAGGGGGTGCAGATTGAAACTGATGGTGCAGATAGTGAGGGCGCTGAGCCCATCCAGAGGAGGTCCAAAGGGTGTTTTTGTCATAGTTTTTGATTCCTAAAATAGAACACGGGCCTCCAGGGGGTGCGAATTACAAACAGGCCCAGAATGAATTCAATTCAATTCTTATCACAAATTTATTCAGATCTGAATCAATGATATTACTACTCACTAATCATCAATTAATACTCAGATTTATTCAATTAAACCATAGGCTAAAAATTAGATTATATTAAAATAAAATAAAAAAAATGATTAAAAGGTAACTGAACGAAATAATGAAAAGAAAGATTAAATTGGGGAAAGGGAATTTAGGGTTACATGAATGGCGATTGGACTTCTTCTCTCGGATGTGCTTGCAACGGCGACGAATCCTCTCCGATCGCTCTTCTCCGTTCGCCCTTCCGCTCACTTCTCGTCTTCGAGTTTCACTCTCGATATCCCTTCTCTTATTTTCTCTTTTTCTCGTTTCGGATTGCGTTGAACAAGCGATGGAGGTAATGGCGCTGATTGAAGAAGATGGGGACGAGATTTGAAGAACTGTGTTGATGTTGTTGGTGTTGTTTGCAGATCGAACCTTATTGCGATGAGGATGATGATGTGATAATCGATTTTTGCAGGTGAAGGCGTCTACTGAAAGTGACGATCGACGCCGAGGTGACGGAGTTATTCTTGAAGGCTGTTGAAGATGGAGACAAGGTTGAAGAACTGCGTCGACGAGGAAGATGACACTGAGGAGATTGAATCGCGTTCGAAGATCATTGACTCAAGGTTTTCGGTCATTTTTCTGATGGACTCAGGAAGTTGAAGGTTGTTACAGGTTTGTTAACCAATATTTCCATCACTGATTTTCGATTCCAATTCGTCCTCTTCTCAGTTTTTTTTCTCAGAATTCTCTTTTTGTGCGAGGTGGAGGATGAATGGATTGAAATCGAGAGAACTTGAAGAACGAATCCTCTTTTTGTGAAGATGGAGGTTAGCTTGAAAATGAAGATGGTGGAGTGTGTAATGGAGATGAAGAAGTAATGGTCATGGAGGTTCTGAGATGATGATGAGTGTGAAGAATGGTTGCAGGGTGAATAGATGAAGATGAAGAGTGATGAAGGGATTGAGAGTGGAAGAATGATGGGGTGAATTGTGGAAGAATGGTGGAGGCCGTGAAATGGTGAGGCTGATTCTGTTATATAGGTTGGAGAGGGAGAGAGTTCAGTTAAAGCTTGAATGATTGGAGCCCTTGGATCGAGAGAGTTTGTTATGTGATGAATGGAGGAGATTGAGTCTGATTAAGAGGTTAGTTACAATCTGTTACAAACTGCTTTTTTTTCCTGTTATGTTAGTTATGGACTTGGTTAGGTTGTTATAACGGTTATAGATCGGTTAGAAAGTTCTGTTATGAGGTTGTTATCATTCTGTTGAAAGTTAGTTATAACAGTTAGGGTGTTATTTGGATAGGTAAAAATTCTGTTATAGCTGTTAGTAAGCTAGGTGTAACGAAATTCTGTTAGGACGGTTGTAGGTTTATGAAAGTTAGTTGTGATGGTGGGTTTTTTATTTGAATGCAGAACTGTGTAGGTGAATGGCTGCTGGTTCTTTTTGTATTGACTGAAACTGGGAATTTTTGTTAGAGTTAGGAATGTATGTGATATGATGGCGGGTTGCCGTTTGGTAATGGTTTGATTTAACAGGTGACTTCTAACATTGAATGGGCATTGTCACTGAATAAATCTTATGTCATTTTTGCAGGGCTGTATGTAAAGGTGAAGGTGGCTGAATGCTGTTCAATTTTGAACTGTGTTTGGTTAATTGCAGGTTGTGGTATGCTGTTTGGATAGATTCTCATGAAAGCAAGAGATGGCGAACTGTTTTCTCCTAAGATTGCCCATGGACATTCAGCCATTTGTAACTGCAGGGCCAGCAGTAGAGATGACTTGAAGATAGCATGGAGACATGAAGAATCAAGGGCAGAATTAGGATGAGTTCATGATGATGATGATTTTTTTTCTTCGTAATAGGCTTGAATTGTAATAGATAATCTGAGAGTAAATCCTTAATATTATATATTGAAACCTGTACTATGAGAACTTTTTTGTAATAGTTTCTTTGAATGGAATTTTGGTTTTGAATATGGTTGAAAGTGTAACATGGTCTTTCTTCTTTCAAAGCTGAATTAATTCTTCCCTCCTTTGCTTTTGAATGAGAGCTATACCAATTGCCAAAATGGCCAAAAATAATAGTAATCGGCCAACTAAAAAGTCAACCTTCCCAACTTGATTTTTTTAACCAAAAGCCAACTTATATAAGCCTCTTTTCTTCTTTGCAATGACATAGTAATAGGGGACCCAATCTTCGACCTTGTAGGGAAATAAACCCTAATTCATATTCTTGAAGATTACCCTTGTAGCTTAGTAGAGAAGAAATAGATAGTGTCCATACTTCAAAACCCTACTTCCATAGTTCAATACTTCAAAATTTTAAATAAATCAAACTTGAGTGAAATAGAAGTCCCAATTTTAGATCCTTGACCCTAATGTCAGATTTATTTACTAATGATGCATGGTGAGTTAGATGACCTACTGAATGAAATTATGAGATGCATAAGCCAATTATGACTAAAATCAGATGGGCAAATTTTGGGGTGCAACAGCTGCCCCTATTTAATCGTCTTGAACCTGAATGTAAGATTGGCGTCAGCTTTTCAAACATTCAAGGTAGAAGATGATTAAATATCAAGTGAACCTGAAAATTTGCTTTATGAGGTATGATCCACTAGGGAAGAAATGGTGTCAACTCCACTGGGGAAGAATGCATCAATTCTGGATTGATCAAATTAGCTCTGAGTTAGAAATGAAATAAACTTCAACTCTGGGTCAAAAAAGAAAAAGGGGGCGACTCTGGGTCGAAGAGTAAAGAGAAGTCAACTCTAGGTTGAAATAAGAGGTAAATATCAATTCTGGATTGAGAACGAAAAAGTGACATCAGTATTAGTGGGATAAGATACAGGCATCAACCCTGGGTTGAGACAGAAAGCAAGAACATCAACTCTGGGTTGAAAACAAGAGATAGACATCAACTCTGGGTTGAGAGAAAGTAATTCAACTCTGGGTTAGAAATGAAATAAACGTCAACTCTGGGTTGAAAAAGAAACGTGGGTCAACTCTGGGTTGAAGGATAAAGGGAAATCAACTCTGGGTTGAAGACAATGGGTGAACATCAACTCTGGGTTGAGAGAAGGTAATTCAACTCTGGGTTGAAAGATGAAAGATGATCAATTAGGAATAACCATCAACTCTGGGTTGAATGGGAGAGAAAGAAGATAATCGTCAACTCTGGGTTGAGTGGGAAAGAGAAATCAATTCTGGATTGAACAAGGGACAACCGCCAACTCTGGGTTGAGTGGGAAAGAGAAATCAATTCTGGACTGAACAAGGGACAACCGTCAACTCTGGGTTGAGTGGGAAAGAGAAATCAATTCTGGATTGAACAAGGGACAACCGTCAACTCTGGGTTGAGTGGGAAGAGAAATCAATTCTGGATTGAATAAGGGACAACCGTCAACTCTGGGTTGAGTGGGAAAGAGAAATCAATTCTGGATTGAACAAGGGACAACCATCAACTCTGGGTTGAGAGGGGAAGAAAGAAAAGGGTCGACTCTGGGTTGAATAAAAGGTAAACGTCAACTCTGGGTTGAGCGGGAAAAGGCAAGAGATAACCGTCAACTCTGGGTTGAGTGGGAAAAAGGATAAGGATAACCATCAACTCTGGGTTGAGTGGGAAAATACAAGGGATCAACTCTGGGTTGAATAAAAGATAAGCGCCAACTCTGGGTTGAGCGGGAAAAGAAAAGAGATAACCGTCAACTCTGGGTTGAGTGGGAAAAAGATAATTAACTCGGGGTTAACAGATAGAGGGAAAGTCAACTCTGGGTTGAACTCAAAAAACATCAACTCTGGGTTGAAGAAAGATGAACATGATTGACTTTAGGAGATGACACCACAATGGTAACTCTGAGTGATCCAGTGGACTATCAATTGAATGCTTGTAGGGACCTCATCTGATGAGTAACTTGGCTTACGCTTCATATGCAAATGTTTGATTTATTTTATGCACTTCTGGAGATGCGATGTAATGAACTCTATATGCAGTGTACTGATTGATGGTCCAGGGTTTCTTCTCTGATGTGGAATAGATCAGGTGGAGTTCTGACACTCTGTTTGAGAATCAAGGTGGGGTGGATGCCCCTGTTTTATTGATGATTGGATCATGCGGGTGAAATGATAATGCAATGATATGCACAACGTATGTATGACTATGGATGGAATGATTGCTTCCATGATACAAGGAGTGGATGGAGAATGCCTTTGTGGAAAGGTCATTGCTTGTGAAATTGTTGGTGAAGGTGAGGTGTTTAGCTTGACTCCTCGACACTTGTCTCGATATCTGACACTTGATTGAAGATGAAGAGATGAATTGTTGCTAGCTTGCCCCATCTTGTATGATTTCTTGAGATGGAACTTTGGATGTGCTTGAATCATGGAGATTGGCAATGGTCTGCCCCAGTGTTGATCATGGTATGAATGCCCCAGATTGAAAGGAACTCTACCACCAGATGGATTCTTCAGAGATTTGCTTTGTGGATGACCAAACTTTGCCTTTGTAAGATTACTCGATGGAATTTCGATGTTGAACTTTCCTTGGTATCAAGTACTTACTTTCATGTTAGAAACAATTTTGTTTTGAAAAAGATAATGAGAATGCAATGCACATGTTAATCTCAAAGAAAAGTTTTTATTTGTCAAAATGTTGTACTGATACTAATACAAGTGACAAGCAACATTAGGAGTCAGTTTGAAATGATTTCACAGTTTGTATGCTTTCGGAACAAAACCTGCTTCAATTAGGACTTTCGAGGGCTGTAACGTGGTCGGTTTCACGGTTTGAGAAACAAAGGATAAAGGCTCAAGTTCTACTTAACCCACCCCTTCTTCGTGATGTTCTCCAGTCCTACGTTCAGCTAGTTTGACATGAGTGTTCACCTTTCAGGAAGGATTGTGATGGATGAGGATCCTTAATGACTTTGATGAAGGTGGCAGCCACCCTTTGGTGCTCTTGTTGATGGTCGCAACAACTTGTCCCTTGGAGGATTTTCTTTCGCTTTGTCTTTTGCTTTCCCTAACTTTTGCCTGGACAAAAAGTTTCTTTTGATTTTGGTTTTTGTTGTCCAGCGGGATATGCCCTAATTTTTGCCTAAGTCATTTGCTTCAAAGCTTTTTTTTTTTTTTGACTTAGCGGGCTATTGTTTCTTTCTTATTTTTTGATTCATAACTTTCTTTTCATTCTTTTTTGTCTCGTTCGGGAACAAGTTGTATGACTTTTGTGATTGACTTGAAGAAAAGGTTGTGACTGCCTTCTTCTTAGTGAATGAGAGACATCCATTGTGGATTGTGCTCTTCCTTTTTTGTTGTGAAAGATGGAATATGATTGATCCTCGGATGGAATACCTGAAAGTTGAGCGCTCGGTCGCACTAACTGAAGACTACCCTGCCCCTGGTTAAGATTGAGGGTTTTGTATATTTTTTGAAAAGAAACTACTACTCCTTAGGCTCGAAGGGGTTGACGAAGGTTTCACTCCCTTATAACTCCGGTGTTTAGGAATCGAAACAATGCCTGTACATCATCAGCAGGATCTTTGTTCCAAAAGCATACAGTTAGTAGTTCATGTGTTTTTGATTTTTCATCATTCTCCTTTTTTAATTGCTTAAGACAAATGAGTTGAATATCGATGAACATAATGACAAAGATGAAATGATTTGAGAAAAACATGTATATTACATTATTTTTATTTATTCAAACAGAATGAGTTTCTTACAATGAGAAGTACTTGATAACAACAAAAGTAATACAATTGAAAATACTAAAGAAATCTATACAATGGCAAGCTTGGCCTTATTCTAATGCAAATGAAATGTTCTCTGACAAACATAAAGTCTTCATGGTCCACTGGTGGAAGCTCCATTGTGAGGTGGCATGGGATTGTTGACCACATTAGGTGTCGCAGGTGTGAATGTAATCTCCTTTGCATCAAGCAGATCCTGAACCTTGTCTTTGAGAACTCTACATTCTTCAGTGGTGTGACCAGATCCTCCAGAGTGGAATTCACACTTGGCATTAATCTTGTAATTTGGAGGGAGAGGATCAGGAGGAGGCCTCGCTTCAGCTAATTGAATCAGCTTTTGATCAAGCAAGGCGGCAAGAAGTTGGCTATAGGTCATTGGTACACGATCATACACCCTTTTAGGCCTATTCTGCCTCTGTTGACCCTGTCTCTGTTGGTAACCTTGTTGTTGGAAACCTCGTTGTTGTTGTTGGACATATTGTTGATAAGGGACCCAAGGTTGTTGACCAACAGGTGCCACATAAGCTTGAGGGGCGGTGGCAGCCACTTGATAGCAAGGAGCTTGATCTTGAGCATAGGTGGCACTGGTCTCGCCTTCTTTCTTCTTGACAAAGTTACCCTGAGGTTTCTTGTACCCATATTGGTTTGAAGCAGCAGCATCGGCGGGATTCTGGATCTTACCAATTTTCAAACCATTCTCAATTCTTTCACCAATCCTGACTAGATCGGAGAAACCAGAAGAAACACTACCAACCATTCTCTCATAGTAATGTCCTTGAAGAGTGTTCATGAACATGTCAACCAGTTCGGATACAGAAAGTGGTGGATTCACTTGAGCAGCCATTTCTCTCCACCTTTGAGCATACTCTTTGAATGTCTCATTGGTCCTTTGCACTTGATTTTGAAGTTGCAACCTAGTCGGTGCCATGTCAATGTTATACTGATATTGCTTGAGGAAAGCATCAGACAAATCCTTCCAAGATCGGATTCTATTACGCTCCAGATTCATATACCAGTTCAGAGATGCCCCAGATAAGCTATCTTGGAAGCAGTGAATGAGCAATGAGTCGTTGTGGATGTGAGAGGCCATCTTACGACAATACATGATGATATGGCTCTTCGGACAACTCAAACCCTTGTACTTCTGGAAGTCGGGAGTCTTGAACTTAGGAGGGACAACCAGATTAGGAACTAGACACATATCCTCAGCATCCATCCCATAGGCAGTAAATCCTTCAATGGCTCGAATTCTTTCCTCAAGGATTTTGTACTTCTCAGCAGATTTCTCAACGGGTCGAGCTCTTTCTGCAGTTGGTATTGTTTGCATTTCTGGATTAGCAGAACGAGTACCACAGAAAGCAGGAATAGGAATCTCTGTTTGAGAAGGTGGCACAGGGAGTGGGAAGACGGGATCAGCCATAGTCATTGCTCCAGAAGTCACGGGTATAGTCCCACCTTGGTTTGGAGCTCCAAGGGTATCAACAGTCATGAAGTTGAATGGCATCCCAAGAGTAGCATTAGTCCTTGCTTGGAACTCAAATGGAGTAGAAGAAGGTGGAACGACCTCAAGTTGGCTAGCAGCAGCTTGGTTACCAACAACGGGAATCTCTTGTGTAGCAGGAACCCTTTCAGTTCGCAAGGCTTGGATAGCTTCCAGGATAGCATCGACCTTGCCTTTCATTTGGTCTATCTCTTCTCTAATGGCAGCCTGATCTTGTTCATAGTTCTCCATGATTCTTCTTCTGTGAGCTCTTGTCAGATATCGGTGTGGAGGAATCGTTTTGACTGATCTGATGGAGAGGAAGAGTGGTAAGAGTCTTGGTAACCATGGATGCACATGCATGAATGTAAAAATGTTAACGAAGATGCAAATGTATCATAAATCAGGATCAAAGATCAAGGCCTCTTAGATAACATCTTCTCATGGACAATAAGAACTGGTCGAATCCTCCAGATTCAGAGGTTCGACGTTGCTTTCTGGATAAATAGCTTGTGCATAAGTCAAAGATGGTCGAAACCTCCAGATTCAGAGGTTCGACGTTGATTCTGATATATCACCGATGTAGAGTTTCTGTATAAGTCAAATGTTCCAGGATCAAAGGTTCGACGTCCTTTTGAGTACCAGAAGAACCAATAGTTACCAACAGAACATGTACCTGCACCTGTAAAGAATATGATTCCCTCCCCACTCACAGGTGTAGTCTAGGTCAGGGTAAGGTCATGAAACGCAGTATACGGTCCGCCCGAAGGTAAGTATCATCACAGCGCGGATGCGGGTGACGATAATACCTCCGTTTGAAACCACTACTCTGCTCGTAGTCACATGATCCATCCCGAGACGTACACCTCGAGACAAACCATGCTCCCACTCTATCCTAGGATACCTAAAGTGCACTCATAGCCTGTGTATTGGGCCTTTTACCTCATAGAACATCCCACCCAACCTGCAAACAGTGAGAAAATATGTGGTCCCCACGGGGACCCATAATATAGTCCAGAATGCGAGAAAATAAACATGATATGCGAGCAATAAATAGTCATGATATGCAAGGCATAAGGAAATAAAGCAATAATGCAGTAAAGCAATAAAGCAATAAATCAATAAATAAACACCCAAAGAAAAGAAAGCAAACACAAGCTAGGATTGACTAAGCTGGTCCCCAGCAGAGTTGCCAGCTGTCGCACGCTCGCGAAAATAAACAACAGAGTCGCCACCAATATATTTATCCCAAAGAGGGAAAGGAACGTCAGCAAACCTAAGATGAATGAGAACGAGGTCTTTCGACCAGAGATAGGGTAAGAAGTCGGTTACGCGAGGGGAAGGTGTTAGCACCCCTCACGTCTGTGGTACTCCACAGGATCCACTTGTGTTTGCTCTATTCTAAGGGTGTATAAATCTAAAGCTTAATTACTAAGGGAATGCATGCAAATGAATGAAAAGAAACACGGGGAAAATAAGGTTTTTAAATAGTTGTGCTCGTTCAAGCCCCGCGACTTGATGCCTACGTATCCTTTTCAGGAATCAGAGCGCCGTAGTTCGGCTCTTTAGTTTTTGTTTGTTTTTTGTGTTTTTTAGTGGACGAAGTTACATTCGCACTCCGCTGCTCGACCTCTGGAGTCTTAAGCTGGGAATGGAGCGGAAATAACGTGTCCGATTAATGAGAAAGAATGCCCTGAAGGCAAGAGAAAGAATGCCTCGGAGGCAAGAGAGAAAAAGAGATTGGTTTGTGTTTTTTATGTGTGATTCCATGATGGACGAAAACCTACTACAAGGCATCGCATCACTTCCTCACTTTGATTAGCTCTGAGCCTTTATTAGATATTTTGAAGTGTTTTTGTTTAGGCGTCTTTTAAGGGAAATTAATTTGTGACTTAGATCATACCAAAAAGAGTTTTGTTTTGCATATTTAGAGAAAGCACATCGAGGCCTACGCCACAATCGTTTCTCTAAATAACGGTTAAGAAATACATCGAGGTTTCACACCTCAATCATTTCTTCTCCGCTAAGTAAAAGAGATACAAAAAAGAGTTCTTTTTGTGAATATTTAGAGAATGCACATCGAGGCCTACACCACGATCGTTTCTCTAAACAACGGTTAAGAAATACATCGAGGCTTCACACCTCAATCATTTCTTCTCCGCTAAGTAGGAAAGAACATACATCAAGGCCTACGCCTCAATCATTTCTTTCTTACTATGAAATATAGTAACGGTATGATCTTCATCGATATTTATTAAGTATTTTAAAAGTTGAAAAGAAAAGAAACAAAACTAGCCTAAGATGAAAACTAGCCTAATATGATGGGAGCCTCTAAATCCTAAAGTTGTCATGGTTTCTACCTAATGGTTAGGAGCAAAAAAGCGGCATGAAAGTATAAGCATAGGCGGAGATCGAAATTACAAGTAAAAATTACAAGTAAATAACGATACAAAAATTAGTGTAAAATGGCTAACGTAAACACTTGAAAATATGGTACAAGACATGAAAGTGAACAATGCAAAATAGTACAAAAATCGAATTTAAAGGACTATTATTTTTATGGTTTTTTATGTGACAAAAAGACAAGAATTTAATCAAGCAAGCGAATTAAAAATACGAGCCTAAACTAATATTTTTATGATTATTTTTATATGCCAAAATCATGTATTAAAGTCTAAAAGGTAGTAGGAAAATTAGCATTTAAATACTAAAAAGAAGTGGCAAAAATCTAATTACCTAAATCTAAAAAAAGAAAACAGGGGGTGCAGATTGAAACTGATGGTGCAGATAGTGAGGGCGCTGAGCCCATCCAGAGGAGGTCCAAAGGGTGTTTTTGTCATAGTTTTTGATTCCTAAAATAGAACACGGGCCTCCAGGGGGTGCGAATTACAAACAGGCCCAGAATGAATTCAATTCAATTCTTATCACAAATTTATTCAGATCTGAATCAATGATATTACTACTCACTAATCATCAATTAATACTCAGATTTATTCAATTAAACCATAGGCTAAAAATTAGATTATATTAAAATAAAATAAAAAAAATGATTAAAAGGTAACTGAACGAAATAATAAAAAGAAAGATTAAATTGGGGAAAGGGAATTTAGGGTTACATGAATGGCGATTGGACTTCTTCTCTCGGATGTGCTTGCAACGGCGACGAATCCTCTCCGATCGCTCTTCTCCGTTCGCCCTCCCGCTCACTTCTCGTCTTCGAGTTTCACTCTCGATATCCCTTCTCTTATTTTCTCTTTTTCTCGTTTCGGATTGCGTTGAACAAGCGATGGAGGTAATGGCGCTGATTGAAGAAGACGGGGACGAGATTTGAAGAACTGTGTTGATGTTGTTGGTGTTGTTTGCAGATCGAACCTTATTGCGATGAGGATGATGATGTGATAATCGTTTTTTGCAGGTGAAGGCGTCTACTGAAAGTGACGATCGACGCCGAGGTGACGGAGTTATTCTTGAAGGCTGTTGAAGATGGAGACAAGGTTGAAGAACTGCGTCGACGAGGAAGATGACACTGAGGAGATTGAATCGCGTTCGAAGATCATTGACTCAAGGTTTTCGGTCATTTTTCTGATGGACTCAGGAAGTTGAAGGTTGTTACAGGTTTGTTAACCAATATTTCCATCACTGATTTTCGATTCCAATTCGTCCTCTTCTCAGTTTTTTTTTTCTCAGAATTCTCTTTTTGTGCGAGGTGGAGGATGAATGGATTGAAATCGAGAGAACTTGAAGAACGAATCCTCTTTTTGTGAAGATGGAGGTTAGCTTGAAAATGAAGATGGTGGAGTGTGTAATGGAGATGAAGAAGTAATGGTCATGGAGGTTCTGAGATGATGATGAGTGTGAAGAATGGTTGCAGGGTGAATAGATGAAGATGAAGAGTGATGAAGGGATTGAGAGTGGAAGAATGATGGGGTGAATTGTGGAAGAATGGTGGAGGCCGTGAAATGGTGAGGCTGATTCTGTTATATAGGTTGGAGAGGGAGAGAGTTCAGTTAGAGCTTGAATGATTGGAGCCCTTGGATCGAGAGAGTTTGTTATGTGATGAATGGAGGAGATTGAGTCTGATTAAGAGGTTAGTTACAATCTGTTACAAACTGCTTTTTTTTCCTGTTATGTTAGTTATGGACTTGGTTAGGTTGTTATAACGGTTATAGATCGGTTAGAAAGTTCTGTTATGAGGTTGTTATCATTCTGTTGAAAGTTAGTTATAACAGTTAGGGTGTTATTTGGATAGGTAAAAATTCTGTTATAGCTGTTAGTAAGCTAGGTGTAACGAAATTCTGTTAGGACGGTTGTAGGTTTATGAAAGTTAGTTGTGATGGTGGGTTTTTTATTTGAATGCAGAACTGTGTAGGTGAATGGCTGCTGGTTCTTTTTGTATTGACTGAAACTGGGAATTTTTGTTAGAGTTAGGAATGTATGTGATATGATGGCGGGTTGCCGTTTGGTAATGGTTTGATTTAACAGGTGACTTCTAACATTGAATGGGCATTGTCACTGAATAAATCTTATGTCATTTTTGCAGGGCTGTATGTAAAGGTGAAGGTGGCTGAATGCTGTTCAATTTTGAACTGTGTTTGGTTAATTGCAGGTTGTGGTATGCTGTTTGGATAGATTCTCATGAAAGCAAGAGATGGCGAACTGTTTTCTCCTAAGATTGCCCATGGACATTCAGCCATTTGTAACTGCAGGGCCAGCAGTAGAGATGACTTGAAGATAGCATGGAGACATGAAGAATCAAGGGCAGAATTAGGATGAGTTCATGATGATGATGATTTTTTTTCTTCGTAATAGGCTTGAATTGTAATAGATAATCTGAGAGTAAATCCTTAATATTATATATTGAAACCTGTACTATGAGAACTTTTTTGTAATAGTTTCTTTGAATGGAATTTTGGTTTTGAATATGGTTGAAAGTGTAACATGGTCTTTCTTCTTTCAAAGCTGAATTAATTCTTCCCTCCTTTGCTTTTGAATGAGAGCTATACCAATTGCCAAAATGGCCAAAAATAATAGTAATCGGCCAACTAAAAAGTCAACCTTCCCAACTTGATTTTTTTAACCAAAAGCCAACTTATATAAGCCTCTTTTCTTCTTTGCAATGACATAGTAATAGGGGACCCAATCTTCGACCTTGTAGGGAAATAAACCCTAATTCATATTCTTGAAGATTACCCTTGTAGCTTAGTAGAGAAGAAATAGATAGTGTCCATACTTCAAAACCCTACTTCCATAGTTCAATACTTCAAAATTTTAAATAAATCAAACTTGAGTGAAATAGAAGTCCCAATTTTAGATCCTTGACCCTAATGTCAGATTTATTTACTAATGATGCATGGTGAGTTAGATGACCTACTGAATGAAATTATGAGATGCATAAACCAATTATGACTAAAATCAGATGGGCAAATTTTGGGGTGCAACAGATGTCAAGTCCTTTTATGAATCCTAGATGTTTAGCACATTGTTATTTTTGACACCCACCATACTCCGCAACAATTGTGTACCATTATAATTTCATTGGATCCTTAGACATGATAGTCCATAAAAAAGCATAAGAGACCAAACAAACGAGTCGGACGAGCTGCCCTCAAATGTACATCTATTACCCACGTCCCAATAAACGTGGAAGGTGATGTGTCCCGCTATAACAAGACCATAGAGAAAGGTCAAAAAAATAACCACCTCCTCCACGGTTTATGGAAGAGCGTACTTCTTCCCTATGTATCTAGCAAGCAAGGATATCAACACTCCTTGACTCATGCCTGTAGATACCTCTATAAATACCTCAAAATCTTCAATTTCTCACAAAATACACATACAAAATTTCTCACCACTTTCCATGAACGGGCCCCTATTTGTTGTCCATATATCCTAAACACCACAAACAACCTTACGAATACAAGGCTACATCATTGTAATTTTTTAGTGAATACAATTAACATACATCATAGACCTTGTAAAACTGATATGCTTCTGATACTACTGTTGGTGGTGATGACAATAAGCTATTTTCTATGGCGACTAGCCATGATCGAGAAAAATAAAATAGGGAGAAAACTTGATGAAAAATATGGCAGAGAAGGTTATTATTATTATTATGGGTTGCAAAAAGGGTAGTGGCCCGCCAGGCCGGCCCACACACCCGCCATAAAATGGAGGGTTGGGTTAATTTTAGTTAATTTTAATAATTTCAATAATTATAAGTCTGCCATTTTTTTAGTTAATTTTAATAATTTCAATTCTTGATGGTTAATTTATACATTTATTTGAAAATATATGCAACACTTTTTTAAGTAAAATTTGTTTAAAAGATATTTTATAAAAAAATATTTTAAAAATTAATTGAAAAATTTAATTAAAAGGTGAAAAGTCTATTAATCTATTAAAAAATATAAAAAAATTAATAAGAAAATAGGCGGCCAAGTCCGCCGCCCGCCAACCCGCCACCTTGGCAGGGCGGGCTTGATTTTTAGGCCCATTTTGACTTGGCGGACTAGCCCAACCCGCTCATTTTATGACGGACATAAGGCGGGGCGGATGCGCGGTGGACGTGGGCGGCCTGTTTTACCAACCCTAATTATTATTATTATTATTATTATTATTATTAGAGAAAAAAAGATATACACGTGTAAAAGAATTTTACACTGTCAACCAATCACGACCATGTTAAGTATCAAGTCACACTGTTATTTTTAAAAAAATTATGTGACATGACTGATTGATGAATCCTAATTGGATGACAGTGTAAAATTATGTTACACTGTCAATGCACTACCTTTAACCTTTTATTATTATTATTATTATTATTATTATTATTATTATTATTATTATTATTATTATTATTATTATTATTATTATTATTATTATTATTATTATTATTATTATTATTATTAAGTAATCTCTATAAATAGGTACAGGAGGCGTGATTGAATTCATCAGCATGCATGCCCGAACTAAAGTTTACACCTTAAATATATAATTTTCAAGCGAATTAACTATTGTAAATTTTAATTAATTAAAATTTAAAAGATTAGATAATATGAGGAAACGACGCTTTCCATGTTTATTAGCATTATTTTAATTTAATTCAAATATATAGCATGCCTTTCATTAGCATGATTTTCGAATATTGTTGTAACCATGATTTTATTCATTCCTTGGTTAGTATTCAAGTGCACTAAAGCACGTTAGTGGTGGTTGGTGTAAGTAGCATACTAACGTACGTGTTCAGTTTGTCACATCATGGCGTAACAATGTTGACACAATTTTATTATATTTTTTTAATAAGCAATTTGCATCTAGCGGGTTTCGAATCCGAGATCTTGAGAGGAGCACACTCTCACAATCTTATTATATAGCGTGTGCATATTGTAATCCATCTTCAAAATTAAATTAAATTTATTTAATATAATATATAATAATTATAATAATAAAATTGAGTTTAGTATTCTTGTATTAAATTTAACGGTTATGACTTTAGTTTTTTTCTTCTTTATTTTGAGATTGTTCAAATATGACTTGCGCGCATCATGCATTTTCTCCATTTTCTATATGTATTTTTTTCCCATCTCATATAAAACACGTATTCTTTTATTTATATCGCGACGTGAAAAATTCTCGAACGTAATAAATGATCGAAATATAGCAGAGTCGCCATCGAAGTTTATTTATTCTAAAAAAAAAGGAATATATCGATAAAATCTTTAAACAACAGAAAATGATCGTCACAACCAAATTAATATTCAGGAGTTGGTTATGCAAGGGGAAGATATTAACACCCCTTACATCTATTGTGTTAAATGAGAACCATTTAGTTAGATTTGTGAAAAAGTGTTAGCGTAATGTTATTTGTTTTCTTCTATGCGTTACTTACAAAAGTGAAGAAAGAAAAGGAGAATTTTTAGGGTTTTTATTATTGTGTCTAACGAGACGTTGGATCTCACTCCTACATATCCTCTGGTGTGATGAGAACTCAAGACTACGTAGCTCTTAGTAGAAAACCATGTATGTGTTGGTTGATTTTAGTGAATGAAGTTTATGTTGCATTCTAGCGGTTAAATGTTCCATGTATGCTCGCACGTGGGAGGCTTAAGCATTTGTATGTTTGGCGGTAGAATGGATAAAACATTATTCGTTTGTGAAAAAAATTTGATCGCGCAAAGGCAAAGAAAAGAGATTTGATTGACTGAGATTGATTTTAGGTGGAAGACGAGTAATCGGTGCAAGTAAAGTGTACGCTAAGCCTCCGATACTGGAGGAACAAACTAATGTACATTCGTTCATTCCTTTTTCATCCAAGTTTGGTTAAAGGTTTTTTTAAATAAAAGACAAGTAATAAGTGCAAGCAAAGTGTACACTAAGCCTCCGATACTTGAAGAACAAATGAATACACATTCACCCATTCCCTCTTTCATCCCAAATTTAATTAAGGATTAATAGTCATTTACCCCCTACCATATAGGCGAGTTTTGATTTACCCCCCTTTAAAAAAAGTTTTGGATTACCCCCCTATAATTTTAAAATTCTAAGTCTTTTGTCCCCTAAGAGGAAAAATTACCCCCCTGTAAAATATTTTTTTTTGATTTATCCCCCTGGTTTTTACACGCTTAGGGGGTGCCCACAAATTATAGGGGGATAATCCAAAACTTTTTTTTTAAAGGAGGGTAAATCAACACTCGCCTATATGGCAGGGGGATAAATGACTTGGTTTGATTAAGTTTGAAAAAGACTTGATGTTGATCAAGTTTTGATTTGATTTTGTTGAAAACTTTTTCATTTAATTGTGAAATGATTTATTTAAATGCGAAAATAAACTTTGAAGAAATGTAACACAAAGAAAGATAAAAAAAAAGTAACACAATGCACGAAATGAGTTAACATATGCAAAGACATAACGTAAAGGTGCAAATTGAGGTGATGTAAACAAATTAACGTAATGTGCACGAATTCTTATGCAAGGTCATGAATTGATAATGCGAGGGCGTAACTTAATGCCATGTATCACATGAAATGAAATGTCGCATACAAACACGCAACAAAATACAAGAAAATCAACACATATACAAAAATTACAGCCACTACACATTCATCGCAATTGAATCGAAAAGAGCCTAACATGTAACACACATATATCAAGTTAACGTATGAAATGGAGTCACACACGAATTGTCACGTAAGGACCTGAATTGAGTTCATGTAACGCGGGGATGTAACCAAATGTTGCATGCCATAACAAATTAACAGCTAGCTGCTAGCGCAAAATGCGATCATTGCAGTCAAATTAAAATACGCAATGTAAACTCAACGAAAGAAACGAAATCATAACGAAGCCAAAGTTAACATACGCAAAGGCATAACATAACACAACATATTGTGCGAGACATAACAAAATGCCACGTGAAAAAAAGTAAAGTAACGATAGCATAATGTAATGACAAAATAAAGTAACCACAAAGCGAAGAGATGCAACGCAAAACCGTCAACAAAGTACTTAAATCCAAATGGGATGCAACGACAATGAAAGAAAAATGTCGCACGCGAACACAAGAGTATTCAGCTAGTTCCTAATGCAAAACGCGCTCATCGCAATCGAATCAAAAAGTATACAAAATGCGCAATACAATACAAATTCAACAGTACAATATAATACCAAAAATACAACTTTACATGACTTAACCAAAATAAAAAATCCAATAGAGCCACATCATAAAAATTAAACAAACGAAATCGATGTCAAACTGAAAATGCGTAATAAAAAGTATATACGCAACAAACACTAAAGAAAATCTTCTGAATTGTTACCCATGGTCGGATGCTGCTGCTGCGTGTTCTTAATTATGTTAGACCAAAAAAGTTGACGAAGTCCAATGGCGTTGTTGTTGTTGTTGCAGTGCGGTGTTGTTGTTGCTGAAAAGATGCGCGCATAGTGGTTCTAAGTTGCGAAGAAGGTGGTGACTATGATGTTGATTTTGCAAGGGGAGGCGCAGTGTTGTGAAGTTGAGTTGATGGTGAAAGATGAAGTCGCGGCAGAGAAAGGTGGTTGTAAATGAAATTGACGGTCGCTGAAGGCGGAAAGGAGGAAAAAGTGGCCGTTTCATAATTGAGCTGAGTTGCGCGGTTTGAAGGAGAACATGATGGCAGTCGAAAGTAAAAGGAGAGGTGGTTTGGTCATGAGGAAGGTGAGTGTTTAGTGGTTAAGATGAGAGGGTTGTTTGAGCTATGTTTCTGGAGGAGTGAGGTGTTTGGTGATAAGATGAGTGGATTGACAAAGTGATACTGGAAAGGGTGGAGGCGGTCGCGGTTAGCTTTCTCATAAAGAAATAGATGATGAAGGGAGTTGGGAATTGGCTGATATGGAAGGGTGGATAGCAGTTTGGTAAGTGGGAGTTGGTGGAAGACAGGAGTTGCAGAGACTAGTTTATGGTGGCGGCAGAGATAAATTGAAGCAGAGGGAGTCGCGAGAGCTCTCGAAGAAGAATATATGTCTTCCTCTTTATTTCTTTTTTACTTTTTCTTTTTCTTATACTTTTTTCTTCTGATTGGATGAGAATAAGTAGGGATGGCAATAGAGCGGGTTAAAGACAGTTATTATATTCCCCAAACTTAAACCCGAATCTCTAAACAATTCATGTTCCCTGCCCCAAATCTAAATGGGGATGGATAATTAAAACCTAAACCCGACCCAAACGGGTTCGGGTATCCCCGCTTGCCACCATCCATTTGGTAAAATTAATTTTTTTAATAAAAATATTTATTATTTCCAAAATCAAATTACATTATAAATAATAAAATAAAACAATTTTAAAAATTTTATACATACATTTCAAATATTTTAAATAATAAATATCAAAACATTGGCCACATATTTAATATTCTAAATTATCAAAAATAAATAATAATATACATAATGAAATAAATGGGGCAGGTTCAAAGTGGGTACCAGTGTCCATAATACCCGACCCGTCCCCATATTATGTAATCGGAAAAAACTCAAACCCAAACTCAGTCAAAACAGGTTTTTCTCCGTCAACTTTAGGACGGGTTCAGGTGGATACTAGCGAGTACGAGTTTTGCTACCATACCTAAAAATACAGGAAGAGATAATGGAGTGTGATGGCTCCTCTAGTTAATTGGTCAACTAGTCTCTATTTTATACCTTAAACTAAGGGTTTTATAAAATTTAAAAATACTCATTTTACCCTTAGACCTTATTGTTATTATTTAGGTCTCAATTGGGTCTCAAAATAATGAATTAATACCACTAATATTTAAAAAAACAAATAAACCCCTATTCATTTTATTTTCCTTTATACAATATATATTTATTTATAATAATAACACATAAACATAAATCAAATGAACATTATTAAAATAAGAAAACTGAATAAAAACGAGAATTTTGCGACAATGTTTGCATAAAAGCTAAATAAAGACATAGTGAAGATAATAAAATGGAGAAATATTTCTTTATACATTATCACACACGCATTTTATTAATCTCACACTTAATAAATATTCACAAATATCTTGATTTAATCGTTATGCAAAAATTACCGACTTAAAACTTCTAATAAATGGAGAAATGTGCTACTGTTTACTTTTTTCGAAATAATATGCATGAATTTGAATTGAATGGAAATAACCAGACAAAATTGGGATATGATAACGGACCCTATTTAATTACCTTTAACTCGAGAGTATGAATGACGATAATCGTCCTCATATACTTGTGGTGAAAGATAATTAAATACAAAGAACTCAAATTTTGTTCTTCGAAAGAAAAAGATGAGGTATCAAGATTTATGAAGGATCAACTTCGCTGGGATATGACGGGTTAACACCCACCCGTAGATTAGGGTGTTGCCCTCAATGAGACACTAACTTCTGAGAGGTTCTCTAAGGATTAACAGAGCAATTTCTAGAAAGACAAAACTACGAAAGATTCTTCTTAAGGCTATAACAGTGAAAATTTCTCAAGAGATAAATCTGAAATATTCTCTAAGGCTTTAACAGAGAAAATTTCTCAAAGGATAAAATGGAAAGATCCTCTGAGGCTTTAATAGAGAAAATTTCTCAAAGGATAAATCTGAGATATTCTTTAAGGCTTGAATGGAAAAAATTTCTCAAAGGATAAATCTGAAAGATTCTCTGAGGCTGAGGCTTTAACAGAGGAGACTTTCAAAGGATAAAGTGATCAGTAGACGAAATTAGTAACTATACTTAGGATTGACTAATATCACATAAGAGGACCGTCGGATGAAGAAAGATTCCAGCAAAGACTCCCTAGGGAAAAATTTACTTGGAAAAAGACTTTGTAAGGGAAAAGTTTCAAAAGACTCTCTAGGAAAGACCTGTGCTAGGGAGAAAATTCCAGTAGACTCACTGGGGATATCCAGCAGGAAAACCTGTGGGGATACGACCCACTTGGAGAAATACCACTAGCTAAGCTGAGGATTGATTTGGGGTTTCATGAAAGGTCCCAAATCTAGGCTTATTCTATGTATGTGCATTGTTCGATTGTATGGCATAATGCTCTACATCAATGGATATGCTACGCATGAAATGCTATGCAAGATTAATGCATGCAACAATTAATGGATGTGCGTGCCAATGAAATTTAGACTTTGAACTGCCAAATAAGAATCGAATTTTAAAAATAGGCTACTAGATGTGAGTTGAATTGGAAATTTTCAAACGAGTATTGATAAAAAAATAATAAATTTTCAAATGGGAACTAGAAATGATTTAATCGACAAACATGAGCTGACTTGAAAATAGGCTACTAGGTGGGAATTGGTGAGAAAAAATTAAGTTTCTAGACAAAAATTAGAAATGATTTAACTGTCAAACAAAAATTGATTTTAAAAATGAATAATGCTATTCTTACACCCATATTATACACCAATACTTACGCCAAACAGTGTTTATCGTATTTATACGATGAACAATGTTTTTAAAAAAAATAATATTTATAAAAAATATTTTTTATTTTTAAAATTACGGACGACACTGTTCATGTACGGACGTACATTAACCAACTTAATTACTGCATTAACCAAGTTTTTACACTGCATTAACAAAGTTTGATGACTGCTAAAAATTATTTTTAATACCTGGATGTTGCATTAACCAACTTCATTATGGCATTGACCAAATTTTTACATTGCATTAACCAAGTTTGGTGACTGCTAAAAATTATTTTTAATACCTGAATGTTGTATTAACCAACTTCATTACTGCATTAACCAATTTTTTACACTACATTAACCAAATTTGAGTAATGTTATTCTTACACCCATGAACAGTACTTTACAGTAGTCACCAAATTTGGTTAATGCAGTAATGAAGTTGGTTAATGCAACATCCAAATATTAAAAATAATTTTTAGAAGTCATCAAACTTGGTTAATGCAGTAATAAAGTTGGTTAATGTAGTAATGAAGTTGGTTAATGCAGTAATGAAGTTGGTTAATGCACGTCCGTACATGAACAATGTCGCCCGTAATTTTGAAAATAAAAATTATTATTTTATTTTAAAAAACAATGTTCACCATATAAATACGGTGAACAATATTTAGTATAAGTATTGATGTATAATATGTGTGTAAGAATAACATTGCTCTTTAAAAATAGACTATCAAATATAAACTAGTAAAAAAGAATAAGTTTTTAGATGAAAACCAGCGGCGGAGCCAGGAATTTTAGACAGTCTGGGCAAAAACTTTACACCATTGATTATTCATCCGTTTTAATTTTCACACCATATTTTTACTAACTTTACCCCTAATTTTGTCCCTGATTTTGTCTAAAAATTAACTATTAAATTGGAGAAGTACAAAGAAAATAGAGGTTAAGCCCGGGCGCCTGCCCGAGCTAGCTGGACCTTGGCTCCGTCCTTGATGAAAACTGAAATTAATTTATCTGTGAGATGGAAAATGACTTTAAAATAAACGGTCAGACGGAGTAGCCTCTTCGAACTGATTTTTGATATTAGGAATATGTATGTATGGAACAAACAGTCACGTTAATTAATGTTGGTATAGTTTGCGGTTTTGCTTTACAGAAAAATACTTACATGAGCACAAACATAACAAGTGGCTTTACAAACAACCAATCACAAATTTTTATTAATTAAAAAACAAAAATATTATTTTTCTCTCTCCTACTTAATCACAACCACCCCATGAATCCAATTAAAAAAGAAATTAAATTTTAAATAAATTTAAAAATTTCTCTTTTCTTATTGGTTGTTCCTAACACTAATGATTTATGTTCGTATCCATGCAAGTTTTTCTCTGCTTTACAACCATGCATTAGTGTTTATTTAATTAGTTACACAAAAATATAATGCCCTGTTGTTATAGTGCTACTGTATTATGAAAATTAAAATTTGGTATGTGGACGCACCATAATGTGTGTTCTAATCGCTAACTAAATACTATATGTTACATTTGGTATTACATGCAGAAACACACACTCACCATACAAATATGTATACATTAATGTCGTGGCCGATTTAAAGCATGGAGGAAGTTGATGTTAATACAAATATAAAATGACTGAAGTGGGCTTCATTCATGGTTAAATAAAGTAGAATGTTATCTCAACATTATATAAATCATTACTTAATATTATTGAAGCAAAGGTGACAAGTCAGCTTTGACTCAGTGGAAAAAGTGGCAGACTGCACAATCAAGACATATATGAGCAACGACCTATTTGGATTAACCGTTTATTTAGAGCTTATAGTTCATATATTTATCAATAATTATTGATTGTAGCTGTGCGACAAGTACAATTGTATGGATCATGCTTGTGTAAGGGAGCACTATAGGTTTTTTTTCTTTCTCATATGTAAAAATTGAATGAATATTCAACTACTCAACTTAGTTTTTATAGATAGACCTCTAATTGAAGAGATAAATGGGAGACCAATTCTTAAACCTACAAAACCAAATACAATTTTCTCGGGTTTGACTCATTAGGAGAGTTTCTAGGGCGAATCATCTTTTTATGTTGGAAAAGGGGGCCAGTGATTCCACGAGTACTTCTGTTATCCCTTTAGAGAATCTCATTCAACTCGCTAAACACATGGTTTGACATGTCCTCCCACGAGAAGAAGTTAGACGGGCTCGATCACAATCTCTCCATGTGAGCTCGTCACTTATTATCCAAGTGCTCGACATATTATTTAAGAGTTGGAGAGTTGGAGGGCTAACCTCCTTTGGACCTTTATCAAAGATATTCCAATTCACAACTCCTCAAGCATGAGGCATGTAAGGGAGACGTAATTTAAGTCATCATATCTCAATCCACAATTCCTCTAGCATGAAGTATTTAAATTATGATAAGCTATCAACAACAACATTAAATTAAGAAATATATATATATATATATATATATATATATATATATATATATATATATATATATATATATATATATATATATATATATATGGATTAAGCTAAAACCTTAAGCTTCATCCATCCATTTATAATGTCCCTGGAGACAATATGGAGCATATATCTCATAACATAGTATCCACAATAACGGTTGTCGATTTCTTTTTGCAACTACAAATAATTTTCATATATTTATATCATTAATACACACCAATAATATAATGTCAAAAATCACAAGTAATATACTTACTTTTGGGTAATAAAACTTTGGTGTTTTACTTAGTACATTACGTTTGATTGCATTGTATGCCTCAATCCCTCCACACATGTTGGTTAAAATTAAACATGAATAAAAACTATTCAAATCTAAAGGCATAATTTGAGTATTAAAAATAATACCACTTACTCATTCAAAGCATTAACCACAACTCCAGGAAGTTCTTCGTGCAACGAGCAAAACAAAGTTACATCATTTTGCCTTAGACATATAACAATTAGTTGTCAATTATTAATGCATAAAAATTTAGAATAATTGATAATATATATAAAATTTATTACTAAATGAAAACACTAATTAATATATATACTTATTCTTAGTAAATCGGGGCCTAATAACATTCTTTGTTCTCTTTCAACTTGTCTTGTACATAAACCATGATATTATTTCCTACCAAACCACGATGTAGACAAATGTGCGATGGATCTAAGAAACAATACTTTCTTATATTCCTTTCAAGATACAAATCATGCAAGAACCTGCAAGAGTCAAGTCTTTATGATAAATTACAAGAATGTGTGAATATAAATAGAAATCAACGTAAAATTATATTTACGAGCACCACAATTGTAATGCTGCGTTGTCTAGCCACTCATCCCCCTTCAAAAATTTCATAATAGAACTCTTTGAAAGTATGTAAAGCTGATCTAGGTCATGACTTAATTTAATATTCCCGCAGATGTCTGGAAGACTATCTAATATCAATGATAGTCTTTTAGTGTTATCTAGTTTTAGTGGTGTGGTTTCAATACTGTCCTGGATGGCAGATCAACTTTCTTTTTGTGCTTGTACGAGCCATAACTTTCTCAACTACATTCTCATGAATTTCATACTAATTTGAGCTTGTGTGGTTGAATAGACCCAACAAATTCAATTTCTGCACCATAAAAATAACAGAAATACAATACAAAATTAAAATACACAAATAATAATAACAAGAAAATACAACATAATTTTTTTAACTTATACTTATACCTCAAGCACTTCGTGGATACACTTCTCGAACATCTTCTCAAGCTTCTTCTTATTCGACCTCTTTCGCTCCTCCTCAACCATTCTCTCTCGCTCCTATTGCTCCTTCTGGACACTCTCCCAAATCTTCTACAACAACCTCTCCCTCTCCCCCTCCATCATCCTCTCACGCTCCTCCATCCACCTCTCCATTTCCTCCTCCAACATCCTCTTCCGCTCCTTCATCCACTTATCTCATCCCTCCCTCATTTTAACAACAACTATCTTTTTAATCTCTCTCTCTCTCTCTCTCTCTCTCTCTCTCTCTCTCTCTCTCTCTTACGGTTTATTTACCAAGATGATTTAGATGGTCCAAAATATAAATTGAATCCAACGCCTCTTCCAAGACCACAGACACGCCTAGGATGCTCATTTATTCTAATCGCTTCTATAAAGATGTCATGACGATCTTGTGAAACGAAGAGGCCAACTTTGGATTGTTCAAACAATACATCCTACAACACATATGAAATTTCATCTTTACCAAATTGATTTAACTAAAATAAATATTGTTGAAAAGAGTATCTACTTACAATTTTTTTTGAGCCACTTCGCATATAACATCTGATGTGAACTCGTCATCTTTCCTTTGACGTGGCCTCTTCCATTTACTGTGGCGTGATGGTGGAGATGGAGTGTGATCTATGCTTATAGAATCTCCCAGCTTTAGTTCCCTTTGTTTTCTTTTTTCTTTAATCATCTTCTTTTCAAGTTTTTGATATCCTCCATGAGATAATATATGTGGATAGATATTTCTAACTCGATTCTCCTTTCTTGTTGGCTTTTTGCCAAGAAGTCAGGAGTGGTGCGAGACTATAGAAATTTCTCCCAAACATCCTCATCAATAAATGGATAGACCAGGTATGGAGGCCTATCTTTATCATTTGGATAATTAATATAATCATGGGTGAGTTTTGTCTTAAAGCCCCTCAAACGCTCGCCATAATATGTAAGCAATTTCTTTTTCATGATACTATCCTCTGGAGTAACAATAAACACTTCCTATGATTACACAATAAAGTTTTTATTAGTATTAAACAATAAAAAATGATCATATATACTTGTAAAATAAATCATAAAATTCAAAATAAATATCATAACATCCTCCCATATGACATCTTTCAATTCCTCATCAACTTCGTGTCAACTATCTATCAAAATACTCACTCTACTTCTACCTTGTAATGCAATGCAACCCATAAATCATCAGCATGTTTACCATAAGCCCTATCGGTGCCTATATAAACTATAATCGGGTAGTGAACACCACTTTCGTAGGCTTTTTTCACCTTGGTATACATCGTGGCACCTCTAGCTTTTCTCTTACATTTTGTATTAACAGAGGTTGCAGCAAATGTTGTATGGGAGGTGCTTGTCGAATCGGCCATGACTATCTAAAAAAAGAAAAATATCAGAGACATTAACAAGAATCAAACAACATATAGAAACATACTAACCAACGTTTTAGTGAAAAATAAAATGATCAAGGTATGATGATTGAAGTATAGAAACCTCAAACCATTTTAGTGATATAAACCTCAAACGTGATAAAGAAGAACAAACATATCACTGATATAAAACATTTCAATGATATAAACCTCAAACGTGATAAAGAATGACAAACGTACCAATGATATAAATCATTTCAGTGATATAAATCTCAAACATGATAGAGAAGAAAAAACATATGTACCTCAAACAAGATATATTGGTTTGAATAGTGTTGTGGTGCACTTAAGTTGAATACGGAACACCGTAATATACGATGCACTCAAGTATAATTTAGTACATCGTAAGGTGGGGTGCACTTAAGTGGGATTTTTTAGCTTGCACCCCACACAAGCGATTCTATAAATTATACCCTTGTGCTTTCTCACTTGAGGAAATTTAGTTTTAGAAACCCTAGCCTTAACTTCTCATTCTCTCTTAAAGTCTTCATTTGTAGCAGCTAACACTGAGATTGAATACATTATGTTCGTATTGTCATACTAGAGGCGTTGTTGTTCAATTCTCGTGATCGTTATTCTTATTCTGCATCAACAGATAATCGCCACAAGAGGTCGGTAACCAACCTATAACTGATCGTGTCCATTTCTTAGGATCAGCAAAGGGAATTTTTGTTTTCCGCTGCGTTTTATATCGCGGTTTCCTTTTAGTCTTCAAAATAATACTTTTACCTTTGAGGCAAGAGAGAGGGTTGTCTAAGTTCTTCAGCAAAAATCTAGGACAACAAGCAAAAACATCCTCAACTAGCATCCTAAAACCCAAAACAAGCATCACATGTACATAACGACATCACCGAATATCTTATCCAATAAGAGAGCAAGTCCACCTCTAAAATTGGGACCCCATAGTCATCATTTGCAACACAATAAGTCATCTTTGCTAAAGATAAATCGAGCAGAGGACTCTGGCCCACCAGATTCCCCTGATCAAACACGCCCAACCCTTCTTCATCCGACAAACATAAATTGTTTCCTCTGACCCAGACGAAATGGTTATCCTCTCAAAATCGACACACACCTCTTCCTTTTTGTGAGTTAATATTTATGTTTAATACCTTTTTGATCTCGTATGTTAACTTCGGGGTTCATTTAGGTCTCTTAACTTAAAAATCTACCATATTTGTCTCTTATCTCTTAAAAACGTATCATATTAGTACTTTCCATCTAATTAGGGAAGAATTTAACACTGAATTATAATTTTTTTCATTGTTAATTAAACAAAAAGGACTAATAGGAGATGTTTTGAAAAGTTAAATAATATTTTTTTAAATTTATTTTGACATTGACATAAATGATAAAAAAATATATTAAACTTAATATTTAATATGATTATTTTGGTAGAGAGAAAAATAAAAAAGATAAATAATTTCTAAAGTGAGGGACCCACACATGTTTTAACCAATAAGAAAATGAGTGTTGGAGAGAGTGTTAAAAAGAGAGTGTTGCTAGCACTTCTCGAGAAGAGAATATTGGTTTTGATGATGAGTCTCAATAATTTATAATAATTATTGCCTTATTTTGGTTCTCAACAATTTTATTTATGATTTATATTTTTTTTACTATTTACGGATTTATAATAAGTGAATTTTTTTGGTTAAATCTCAATAACTTTATTCGTATGGATTTATATTAATTATATGGGTCATGCTAACCAGTGCTCGGAGGCACTAGTTAAAAATTTTAAATAAAAAAATATTTTATGATCAGACATTGAATATGTAATATTTTTAAAAAAAAAGTTAATTATTTTTATTTTTAATATGTATATCTTTTTGAAAAAAATGTATTTTTTAATCTATTAAAGAATGTCCAAATTATCTTTTTGATCTCTTAACTAGTACTATTTAAGAGGCACTTTTAGTAATTCCCTAATTATATTTGCAGATTTATTTTTAATTTTATTTACAAATTTAGGACCTTATTTTCAATTAATTAAAAATTAATGCAATATTTTTAAATAAATGTATCATTTATTAAATAATTAAGTTAAATAAATTAAATATTTTAATGCAAATACCGATTCAAATTTACTGCACAGTCCTATTTATTCTTTTGAAGTACATACACTTATTCAAATTTGAAATACCTTACAAGTGCTAATAAGATCCCACGCCATAAATGACAGTATTATTTTACTACCATAGTAACTTAACAAGCATTATTATACAAGCAAACATTTAAACTTCACCATACAAAACAAATATAGACAAATACGCTATAAAAAGTAAAAACTGTAATTTTTTGTGAGAGGCCTTTAACTTTGTTAAAATCCATATTATGCTGAATTTGGTGCAACTCCTGGATGCACTTTGTTCTTACCAATACTACTAGAACTAGAATTTGCCTGCACCTTTCTGTTTTGATCATTACTATGCATGACCTCACCTCTTCTTACTCTTTCCTCTTCCATTTTTTTCATTTTTTCTTTTTGCCTCTTTTGCATAACAAAAATTTCAGCTGAACGTGCACCAATTGAAGACATGTTATAATTTATATATATTTGACTAGTTATAAGTTATAGTAATTACTTACACTGAGTTGAACTATTATGAAATGTTCTCTGCCAAACTAGTGTTCCCGAAGATGGAATTTATAGGAGTTGGAATAGTATGTGGAACAAGCAGTCACGTTATTTAATGTTGTCATGGCTTGTCGTTTTACTTTACAACTATGCATTGGTATTAATTAATTTATTTATTTATTTAATGGAACTAAAATTTAGAATGCCATGTTGTCATAGTGCCATGTATTATGGAAATTAAAATTTAGTCTTTGGTTGCACCATCATGGTAGTAATAGTATATAGTATGTTACCGTTTGTATTATGAGAAATACTTATATATGCACAAACACATGCACACCACACAAATATATACATTAATATTGTGGCCGGTTTAGAGCATAGAGGATGTAGATGTTAATACAAATATAAAATGAGTATAGTGGGCTTCATATTAAATGGTTAATAAAAGTAGAATGTTATCTCAACATTATACTAAATTATTATTGACACTAAGATGACAAGTCAGCTTTGATTCTTTCGGTGGAAGGAGTAGCAGGCTCTACACAATTTGCCATTCTATATAGCTTCCCGCTGGCTGCTCATTAAATTATTGATTTGTTGATAACTTATATTGGAATGGACTTGACAACATTGAATTGTGTAAAAATAACCAAAGAGATGTTTTCTCATGTAATGTGTCCTTAGACTTTCTTAGCCGCTCTTATATTGGAATGGACTTGAAACATTAACTATATTTTCGATCCCTTATTACATATCCTAGTATTTTCATAGCCCCTCTTTGTTTTGCAGGTATGGTAATATGGTATCATTATATGATTAATGACGTGTTAGTGATGTGGCGAGGTTTAGCTAGAACCACGTTAGCAAATATATAGATATCATTAAAATTATTATTATTATTTTGGACTGTTTTAAAAGAACACGAAGAAAGCCCCGATAGACGAAAGTTCCACTAGAAATCATCACATAGAAAGGCGCACAAAACAATTGAAATTTTGTCACAATTGGATATGATCGAATGATGTCTTATATAATGCACAACAAACATCATTTAAGTTATTCCTTCATTCACGCATCCAAATTACTTTCTCACTCATCTACTCACTTGGACATTGGAGTGTTAACCTTGCAGATCCACCATGTTTCGCCGTAATAGAAGCTCACTCCACTACACCAAAGCTCAAGTCTACTTGATCGTCACCTATCTCTGGTTCCTGTACATGGCAATGACGTCGTATGTGGGAATCAACTTCTAATTCCCACGAATCTTCAATAAGAACCATCATCATTCCTCTACCCCAATTCCATGTAGTCTATCTCTTCTCTCTTATATCATTGATCTTCTCTCTATCAAAGCACATATCTCTTCCTCGCACAAATCAATGATCGTACTCTTGTTATCATGGTAGCGTCGAAACCACTCGTTCGACCATCTCACTCAACAACACCATCACGCCATCAACCATAACTAACGCTGGAGATTCAGTAAGCGAGTCTTCACTTTCTCCAATAATTGAGGATGCTTTGGTCCTTGTTATTCTTCCTACAATTCCAATGCCGCAAATTACGACACTTCCAAAAGTCAGACAAGGGACCTTCCAAGTTCTCTCGACATATCAATCTCCCCAAAAGCTTTTCAAGGACAAACTTCAAAGCAAAATACATCGCAATCTATAATTTCTAGACATGAAAATCTCCACAATCTCCAACAAATGCAAAGCTTGTTTAAGCGCATAAGACACATAAGATCTGTTGAATGACACCTACAACCTAGTACATTAGTAAAATTCATACTTCTCAGGAGTTCTTCCACTCCTAGTTTTGCTTGGCAAGACCACTGTTGTGGAAGTCACTTCATTAGCTTCCTTCCTTAGAGCCTTTTGAGCATCACCAATAAGCTTCTTTTTTGCAGGTTTCTGAGTAAATCTTTCTTTCTCAAAAGTAACAAGTTTTCGTTTCCATTTCCTAATTAATAGATGTATTAGCAAATTTATCATGTACATTCTTCATGGTCATAGTTACCTCGGTTTCTCTTTGTACCATTAACACATATTCCTTTATAACTTCATGATTGTCTTCCTTGGTGATCACGGGAAAATTTCTTATGTATGCTATATTTTCACCTTTTTTGATTGTGATAGGATTATCAATCATTACCATATCATCTTTCTTCAGAACTTCCTTGTTAGCCAAAACACTTTCAGAGAGAACACTTCCGTAGCAAATCTCAACACTACTAGAAAAATCGTTTTTAGAGACCGAATTAGAGACCGAAAATATATAAAAATCGTTCACTACTGTCAATAGCGAATGATAAGGTGACTGTCACTATCTGGTTGGAAAAGCGCTAGTCGCTAACGACTAGCGACCTATTTAGAGACCGGTTTTTAGAGACCGAATTAGAGGCCGATTTAGTGTCCGGTTTTTGTGACAGACATTGCGACCGAACCTTAATTTAGCGACTAGATACAATATTCAGCGAAAATCATATTTTATTTTGGTTCAGTCACTAAATCGGTCTTTAATTATTTTAATATATTTAATATTTTAAAATTTTAAATTAAATAGGGCCTTTAGTGATGATTTTTTTAATATCTTTAAATATTTGAAAAAAAAATTAAACACATAAAATATTTCAAATAAAAAATTAAATAGATGAAATATTTATCATCTCTAACAAATTAAATACTCATCTAAATATTTAACATAAGAAGAAAAACTAAAGTTTTTCTCAGTATTCAATTTAACAAAAAAAACATTATACTTTATATTCAATCTAATAAAAGAACACAATATAAAGTATTTATAAGTATTCATAAAGAAAATACTAGACTTGTTTTTACTAACGATAATAATTGCCATAATAAAACATAATATATTTTTCATAGTCATTTGTTATTCTAAGTTCATGTCTTCATCACCGACCTCACCGTCAACCTCGTCATCAGCCTCATCATCATTATCACCAACCTCGTCATCATGAACTTGGTCTCTAGAATATAGCCTTGGTTGAAAATTCAAACTGTCCATCAACTGCTTTAGCATGTAATTGTTATACTCAACAACCCTATTTATGTTAGCCAATTCTTCACGAAGCTGATCCCTTTCATTTCTTATTTCTTCAAATTCATGTATTTGAACCCATTCGGTTGATGAGGAAATGAACCACGATAAGTAGGCTTCCCTGCTATTACGGTAGATTTCATTCCAAGAACATATACTTTTCCTTTTCTTATTCCTGCAACATCACACCAAACATCTAATTGAGGAGGTGGAATGGTTCCTTGTTGAGATGTTTCTTGGATCAATTCTTCCCATCTTTCTGTAAACTTTTTCTGATAACGAAATTATAAGGCTAATTAGTATTGTGAGTCAGTAAAACAAAATAAAAATTATAATAAAGGTTATACGAGTTAAATTTAAGAGCTCATTACATGCACATGTTCCGATCTTCTATCGACCCAAGTGTTAGTCTTGCGCTGTTGATGTGTGTGAAGAAACAGTTCTGAAGGATTAGGAGGAGTTTCATTTTGTTCTGCCTACAAAGATAAATATAATTTAAGAACATGTTAGCAATAATTTAAAAATATAAACGAAACACATTGTAGCCCATATAATGATCTAACACAAAACTCAACACCATACCAAAAGCACTACCCTTACAAACTACACAACAAATAATCATGTCTTGTGAGAAATTTGCGGTTCTTTCAAGAGGAGCATGCAGATGAACAAATATATAATATTCTAGAAATTACAACTTTACAACATATTATCTTGCATGGATGCAGTAAATAAATTACTTATATGTGCCTTACCGACATTAGACAAATGTATTTTTTTTAACACCATATCAAAGTTATGTGTAGGCTACAGCTCCGGCAAATGTGAACAATTAAAAAAAATCTAATATCAAATCACATTCTAATAAACTTAAAAAAAACAAACTAATGCAATATAACTTACCATTAAACTAGATTAATCTTGCGACACAAGAGAAGACATATTCAATATTGTTAACTCTATCAGCCAAACAACTTAACTGGATCCCATGTCTAGTCATAAATGAGGCACACAATGAATTCCACGCATCCGGACCAATCCATCTTGGTCTATTCATTGTGGCCACTTAACTATACCACATAAAACAATCCAACTTATGAAATTTGAAAACACAAAATAGTTGCTAACATTAATTTCATACAAGAAATATAAAAATACCCTTGAAGCAGAGAAGAAACAAGTGGTTGATTTAGGATGAACAAGAGAGAAGCAAGCTTTGATTTGTCTTGATGTAAGGACGGCGGCATGAAGATGCAGATGAGAGTATTTCAAAGCTAGGGTTTAGAAGAGGAAGTTTGTTTCAATTTATTTTGTCTCTCACCTAATGGGTGCTATATTTTGGAGAAAGGAGACAATTAGATTTTTAGATTTTTTTAGATCTATTAGGAGGGAATAAATATTACATATTTATTTATTTTTTAATAAATAATTTATTCCCATTTATTTTCATAAAGATTTTGTACGTTGACATATTTTTTAGGAAAAAGGAGATAGTTAAATTGTTTTCATTTTTTATAGTTATTTGTGTGTTTTTTTAATAAATAAAAACATTATAATTGTTACTTTGAATTTAGCAACCTAAGTACATAGTTTAGCATTCCATCGTTGAAAAGTTGTAAAAACAATATTTAGTATATTTATATTTTTCAATAAATATACAAATGTGTCATATTTTTTTCAAATTAATTTGGCCCCGTGTGTCATTTGAAGATAAAAGGAAAGAGTTAAAATAATTAATATAAATAAAATTACTTAATTATTTTATTAAAATAGCTCAACACATATTTTTTTTTACGTTTTATAAAATTTAATTAATCACAATTTTTGTTTTAAAAGTAAATAAAAGGTGGAAAACTTGACATCAAAATTAAAATGTTGAAAGAAATAAAATATTAGTAAAGATATATTACAACTTAGGAGAAAATTGAAGCTTTAATTAGGGACCGAATTTTCGGTAGCAGACATTATTTTAAAATTAATTAATATATTGAAACTCCAAATGTGTGAAGAGTTAGCTAAACTTTTTTGGAGACCAAAAAAATCGGTCACTAAATATCGGTCACTATTGGAGACCGAAAAACCGGTCACTAAATTTTGGTCTGTAAATCAGTCACTAACTTACTTTCATGCCCACAAACGTCAAACCGCAGGCTCATTTATGAAGGATTTTATTTTTGGTGGCTAAATTAGGTTGCTACCGTGACCAAATTATATCGGTCTCTAAATTGGTCGCTAAAAGCGAATTTTCTAGTAGTGCAAGATTTTCATCAGTCTTGAATTCCATCATCACTTCGATCAATCTGCACTAATAAAAGATTTCAGACAACAATCGAGCACAAGGAACACTCTTTTAATGACGTTTTTGACAATATCAGATAGATTCACAAAGATGATTAAAGATGTAGGCAGCAAAATTGATGGGTTTTCTTGTTACATGAAACCACATAAAATGCTTGTGATCCCATGAGATTTGATCAGAACTATTGTCTCTTGGAATCACACAAATGATAATGAACTTGAACAAAAGCTTGTAATCAAGATACATGTTTTTCACCTTTCCATAGTTAGTCTTGATTTCAAAAACAAGTTCCTTAATTTTGGAGGCAAACATCGACCCAAGGGTTGAGTTGAATTTGACAATTCCAGAATTTTTAATTCCCATTACTTGAGAAATATTTTCCTGAGTAAGAGTGATGTTGACTCCATTAACCGCTGACCTAATCTCAGTACACTTGAGTTCCTTCAGACCCATTTCTGGTCTTGTTTTGCCCGCTAAACTTCCGTCATTTTCTACTGTGTTTATTTGTTTAACCATAGCAGAGTACTCATCATAGACTTCAGCCCTAACCAAAAATCTCTGACTAAGAATGAATAAGTTGGACCATTCAGACTGTTAAAGTATTCATCCAACCTTGTGTTTCAAATAATTCCTTAAGTTTATACCCATTTGCTGCAAAACTATCTAAATCCACAACTTGTTCGATGATTAGCTTCAGATAATCTATTCTGAATACTAAAGACCTGGATTTAACCTGAAGACTATCCCCATATTCTACATTAATTGGAATTGATGGGGTTGAAGAAGATTCCATGGATGGAATTTGGGGTTTTTCTAGGGTTTTGCAAAGAAAAGAGAAGTGTAGTAAGGCGTGTAGGGTAGTGTGTGTAAATGGTGAGACACAAAATGTTTAACAAGACAAAGGCAATATTTAAATAATAAACACAGAGGCTAAATATAGAACTAAAAGAGATTATTGTCATAACCCTAAAAGACTTACCCATCCAGCTACTGAGCATGCAGGACAGTTATCATACATGTGGAATCTTATGGTAAGACACGTGTCACTAAATGACACTAATAACTGACAATTATTTTGTTGATATATTAAATAGAGTAGCCGTGAGTAATTGTCAGCAGTTTAGATGAATTCTATGTTTATTGCAGACAGAGTAACAAGTTACTTGTCCTTTTCTTAGCTTTAAAATAGTTAGTTTTTAACAATAAATTGATAGTTTCCATAAGTGAACTTTTTTCTATTTAATCTTAAGCAATGGTAGTAACACATAATCCAACCAGCTGAACTTATCAGATGCTACAAGACTCCCTTAGCTATTAAGTGAACCTTTTCTAGAGTCTGATTGGTGTTACTCACAAACATACACTTGCATAATATAACAGGCTTAGCAGCTGATAAGTTAAATAAAATAGCATACCTCATGAAGGAGCTTTTGATGCCCGTTTTCTGCAAGCCTCCTTGAATGTTCGGATAACATGAATTTTGCAGGAGCTGCTCAAAGATAATCAGTCTTTATAAATGAGCTTCTTTAGAAGTTTCTATTATGTACCCAGACTGCTAAATATAGATTCTATTTTATTTGGTTGATCACTTATTTTTGTTCATCCAGTTTTATTTTCAAATTCCATTTGGTTCCAACAATGCTTGTCTGGATGAACTGGAGAAACAAAAGAATCAATAGAATTCATAGCCATAATTAGTCCATTGTGGCTTCTTCCAAAATCTATATTTTCTTTCTCTTTCTGTGTTGGGATTTAGAATGTATGCATTCTTTCTTTTATATCTAATAGCAAACCATTGTCCTAGAATTAGAATTGTAGACTTGTACCTTCCCTTAGGCATATTTACATCAAATACAATTTGAGATCTAGGTACCCATACTCTTATGGGTCCTCTATTAGTTATAACAGGATTTTTCTTGTTTTGTGCATTTTTCGTGATAGTAATGCCTAGGTTCAATTCAAACTTTTGGTATGTACAAGTTTTGTCTTGGATAAGTCTTGAAATTTTTTTCAGAACCCTTCAGATTCTCTGGTCCATAGGACCTTTGTTATGGTTTCTTCATAACCTTTGACTTAAACTTTTGAATTTTGAAGTATAGGTTTTGTTTGTTCATAACCTTTTATTACTGATTTGTGAGAAATGACTACTCCAAAATCCTCGACCTTGAGGTCTAAGGTGTAGATTTGTTTAAATCTTTTAACTCAGTAATTTTAGGTTCTGACTGGGTCAGATTCTTACCCTTATCAGAATCATGCACACAATAAGATTTTAGCACTATTTGAGCATTGTTTGAAGAAGGATCTGAGGGTTTTTTCAGAAGTTGGATATTGAAGCATTCTCCATTATAACCCAGACCTTCTCCTTTACTCTTACTTACTCCATAGATCATGGAAGCAAGTTTATTTTTTCAAAACTTGTTATGATAAAGCTTTGAAGAGCTACCTCATGCTCATATAAAGTTTATCAGAAGCTTTATCTAAGATAGTCATATGATTTTTTTCAAGAGATTCAAATTTTTCATGAGACATTTTTTAATTCTTCTTTCAAAAGATCATGATATCTCTTTAAGATTTTCCTGTGCCTTGCTTTGTATTTGCATCAAATGACGAGGTCTTGAATAAAGGAAATAAGATCAGAATGAGATAAGTTAGAAAATACCTCATTTTCTTTGTTTGATTCTGAACCACAACAAGATTCAGATTCTACATCACATGATATGATAACCACCAACGCCATATTTGCTTCTCCTTCATCTTTCTCAGAACTTCCTTCATTATCAAGTTCATCTCATGTTGCCATGAGACTCTTCTTGAATTTTTTTCTGAAGTTGTCCTTCTAGAAGCTTCCTTTATTTGACTTGTCCTTCAGTAGATCAAGACAATCAGTTTTGAAGTGACCAGGCTTGTTGCAGTTGTAGCAGATCTTTTGGTTATCTTCTTTGTCTTTGGAACTTGAGCCTCTGAAGCCATTGCTTCTACCAAACAATCTCTTGTTCCTTTTGGTCAGATGTCGAAATCTCTTAATGATAAATGGCATTTCTTTATCATCTGAGTTATCATAAAAAACTCTTTCATCAAAAGCTTCTTATGATTTTATGACTCTTGAGGATCTAGAAACTTTACCACTAGATTTCTTAGCAACAGATTTTAGAGCTAGTGATTTAGACAACTTCACAGGATTGACTCCATTCAGTTCCATTTCATGGATCTGAAGGTTTCTAATCATAATTTCATGACTTAAGGTGTTTAGGTCTTTAACTTCTTGAATATATTTAACTTTAGCTAGGTTTGAATCTTACATGAAGACTCCTCATAATCTTCTTGACATGATCTGCAGAAGTATAACTCTTGTTCAAAACCTGAAGGCCTGATACAAGTACTTGAAACATGGAGAACATGATTTCAATATCTTCATCATCCTTCATTTTGAAGAGTTCATACTAGTGAGTCAGAAGATTGGCCTTAATTGCTTTCACCTGCTGATTACTTTCATAGGTAGCACATAATGATTCAAAGATAGTCTTGATAGTTGACTTAACAAAGAATTTAACAATTTAATTATGATTTTTTATCGCTAATTAAATAAAAAGGACTAATATGATATGTTTTGAAAAATTAAGAATACTTAGGAGCAAAATAAATTCTGAGATTGATATAAGGGATAAAAAAATATATACTAAATCTAATATTTAATATAATTATTTTGTTAGAGAGAGAGAGAGAGATAGAAAAAAAAAGAGAAATAAGAGGATATTGGTTTTGATGACAAGTCTCCTTATGTTGGATCTCAACAATTTTATTATGATTTATATTTCTTTTACTATTTACGAATATATAATAAGTGAGCTTTTTTTCTCGGTTTGATCTCAATGATTATACTTTTATGGGTTTATATTAAGGTTTTTTCTTTACTCACCTCCCTATGGGGGTCACCCCTAGTGAAATCCCAAAATTACTCCTGCTTCGAAGATTGCATCTCCGAAGTATTTTTTTTTTTTGAATATTCATACTTTTCGGAAATGAATCTCCAAAAACACCAAAAAAGTGGTGTTTTCGGAGATGCATTTCCGAAGTCAAAAAAAATTCAAAACCGTGAATATTTCGGAAGTTCATTTCCGAAAATATTCCTGCATATACAATTTTCCCTCCTTCACTATTTCATCATTTTTTTCCCCAAAACTTCTCTAAACCCTCTCCAAAACTCAATCAATCTCCATCCATTTTTCGTCTCAAAATCAAGTTTCAAACCGTTGATCACGTTAAAGGGAGCATAGAAAGCTACAATTTGAGGTAAACATCTCCCATTTCATCCCCTATTTCACTACATTGATACAACAAAATTCTGATGAAACCTGCGATAGTTCAGAAGTTCATTTCGGAAATATATTACCTAACAAATTTCGGAAATGAACTTCCGAAATATGCCCTGGCAGTTAAAAAAAACAGTTTTGGCCAATTATGCTAATGATTCGGTTATCATTGTGCAAGACGATGACGCAGTAGTTCCGGAAGTTGTCAATGTTGATAATGATTCGGTTATCGACGTTTGAGCTATGATCAATGCAGTTGATGTTCGGCAACAATTTACCAATGATCAGAGCTTCGGTAGTCGCGAGCATTTGATTGATTGGGTTCGGAACGAAGCTAGTAAACTTGGATTTGGAATTCTAATTTTAAGGTCCGACAATGGAAATAGTAGACAGAAAGATTTCATTGTTTTGAATTGCGAACGGGGTGGGAGTTATGCACAATCAAACCGGGTGCTAAAACACGAAGACACGAGATCGAGAAAGTGCGGGTGTCCGTTTAAGTTGCGGGCAACTCGGAGGGTTGATGATTTGTGGAATTCATAATCATGCATTGGATTCCAAGTTACACGCACATCCAATGGCGTGTCGTTTGTCCCGCGAAGAGAAGAATGTGATTTCGGATTTAACGATAGTCAAAGTGACGCCTCGCAACAGACTTGCCGATTTGAAGCGTAAAAAACCGGATAGCGTTTCAAATATCAAGCAAGTTTACAATGAACGACACAATCTCAAAGTTTTGAAAATGGACCCTCGGTCGGAAATGCAACAACTTTTGAAACTATTAGGCGATAACAAATATGTGTCAAGCTTCCGAACGTCCGAGGACAAAGTTACGGTGCGTGATATTTTTTGGACTCATCCCGAAAGTATCAAATTGTTCAACACATTTCCAACCGTTCTTGTCATGGATTCGACGTACAAGACAAACAAGTATAGGCTTCCTCTTCTAGAGATCGTCGGTGTGACCTCGACGGACAAGACTTATTCGGTCGGGCTTGCTTTTTTGGAGTGTGAAAAAGAAGAAAACTTTACATGGGCTTTGGGAATATGCAAGTCTTTTTTGGTTGATCAAAATGTTATGCCAAAAGTCATTGTGACCGACCGGGACAATGCTTTGATGAATGCGGTTGATACCGTCTTCCCGACATCGACCGCGTTACTTTTTCGGTATCACATAACTTGCAACGTGAGAAGTAAGTTGAAACCCGCGGTTGGGACAAAAGATAGGCCGGATGAAAACGGTAAAGTTATCAAAGCCGGTGTTGTGGTTGAGAGGATAATGGCGGCATGGAGGGAAATTTTAGATGCATACTCCGAAGAGGTGTATACCGAGAAATTGGTACACTTTAGGTCTTTGTGTGGTTCCATTAAGACTTTTTGTCATTACGTCGAATCCACCATTCTTGACAAAGTAAGAGAAAAAGTCGTGTGCGCTTGGACAGATCGAGTTAGACATCTTGGTTGCACCACGACTAACCGAGTTGAATCCGCACATGCTGTCTTCAAGAGGTGGTTGGGTGATAGCAAGGGAGATTTGTGCCGAGGATGGGACACCGTGAACCAAATGCTTGAAAATCAACACAATGAAATTCAAACATCGTTCGGTCAGAGCAAGACGGTTATGGAACACCGGTATAAGGGCCAAATTTTATTCTCCCAATTGATTTACAACATATCCCGAACGGGTTTGAATTTTTTGTTTCATGAAGCGAAGCGGTCGGAGACCACGAGGCCGAATAGTTCTTAATGTGAGTGTACCATTAGAAAGACATACGGCCTTCCATGTGCTTGTATACTTTCAAAAAAGAAGAAATTTAATTCACCAATACGCATGGATGAGGTAGCCGACCATTGGAAGAAACTTCGTTTTGATGATTTTGACCCGCCGAAAGAAAATGACTCCAAAATCACCATCTCCGGCGAGTTGGAAGTGATAATGGAGAAGTTTGCTAAAGCGGATGACACAACGAAAATGCACATAAAAGAACAATTGCGAAAAATTGCATTTCCGGAGACCACCGATTTGAAACCGCCATCTCAACCGGTTAAAACGAAAAGTGCACCGAAAATGTCCAAAGTTACACAAGAAGACACATCAACAAAATGATCTCCTTCCTACTTTGAACATGTTGATGCATCATTCCGGGATTCACCGACACCGAAGTCCAAGTGTAGTGGTAACAAAGGAGCCCGTATTTCGAAGCCACCTCGCACACCGCCGATCAAAAAATCACCGATTGTCTACATTGATGAGATGCCACTTTTTATGCACAAATATATAATATAAGTATGTTTTATGTCATCATTGTCTAATTTATGTCTATTTTGAATTCCTTTTGTATTTTTTACACAAAACACTAAGCAATCAACAAAATGCAAAATTTATGTATGTTTCTGCATAATTCAGAAATGAACTTCCGAAATATACTAGTCTGCCTCCAATTTTCGGAAGTTCATTTCCGAAACATCCACTGAATGCAAGATAAGGTTTGTTGGGCCATTATTACTCCAATAAGTCTATAAATATAACACACTCGTCTTCATCCTCTTCACACCTAGAAACACAAATGACACAAACCTACCCCTACCTAGCATTCGTCTACTTCACCACCGGCTACCCGATGTCGTTCCAATTTCGCTTCTCGCGCGACACTCCGTTTGCGGAGTTGATAACGTCGCTCCACACGCTATTGCAATATCCCGAAAATCGAAAGGTTGTCAAGCACGAGTACCGCTCGCCATCGCTTAACGACAAGGGAGGCATTGAATTCACACATTTTGAGATCAATAACGACGAAGATTTAGCGGTTTTATTATAAAACCGTTTTGTGGACAACGTTCGACCGATTTTCTTCGAAGGGTCCGATCGAGTTGGACGCGAAACTTCAAAGATCGGGGGCCGACGTTATCAAAATGTTGACTCATCCTCACCTACCCGTGTTTAACAATATGTAACTTTAATCTTATGTAATGTGATCGATGTAATCTTCATCCGATTAAATAAAGCGAATCGTTCTTGTTTGTTATTTTTCTTCTGTCCAGACCTTATTTCGGAAGTGCATTTCGGAATTCCTCCAAGGGGGGTGAATTCGGAGATGAACTTCCGAATTCACCAATTTTCTGAAAATTAACTTTATTTCGGAGATGCATCTCCGAAATTAATATTTTTCATTAAAATATTCACCTTTTAGGAGATTCATTTCCGAAAACACCTTTTTTTCAATAAAAGTACGTTTTCGGAAATGAACTTCCGAAACAAGGGGTATTTTCGTAAATTCGCCAGAGGTGACCAAGAAGGTTAGGAGGTGGGTAAAGAAATTTTCTTATATTAATTGTATTTGCAGATTTATTTTTGAGAGTGGAGACTTATTTTGGTCTCTCATAAAAATTACACAATTCAAATTAATCTTTTATAAAAAAACAATCTCATTTAATCATTTATAAAATTTAATTGGACCATATTAGTCCTTCTGCTAATATTTTTTTAAACCGATTTTTTTCATATTTTTAAGCTGCGACTAGACTGTCACGTTGGCCTTAACTAATATAACTTTATTTTTAAACAAATTTGAAATAATAATATAAAAAAATCCAAAGAAAATTATATGGAATTGAACCGAGGACCTTTAACCAATATTTTAAGTCTTTACCACTAGTCCAATGTACATTCATGATCATGACAAATAATTCCTATGATTTTAGTAATATTAAAGAATTCTAAATTTAAAACAAAAAAGTTAAAATTTATACCAATAAGATCTCAAATCCAGATCTGTTCAAGTTAAATAATAGTCACTTTACAACTAGACATATTAATTTCTATTATTAATATTCTTAATAATGAATACTTAAGTTAATAATTCAAAAATATTTACTTATTTCAAATAACAAATAAATAAATATTTACTAATTTTAAATAATACAAAAATTTAAAAATAAAATTAATAAAATATAAATCCTAAATATAATTAACAAATAAAATAAGTAAATTAATATTTAATTGAATTAAGATCACTATTTAATTTTATTTAAATAAACAATTTTAAAAATTATTTTTTTATTTAATTCAAATTGATTAAATATTTTAACAATTTATTTAATTACTATTAAATTATTTAATTAATATTTAATTTAAATTAGTTTGAAATAAGTTAATATTTACTTGTGTGTTATTTAATTTCAATTACATATAATTTAATTTATTTTTAATTGATTAAATATATTGAGAATTTATATTTTATAAATTTTATTTTTAAATTGGTGTATTATTTGAAATTAGTAAATATTTATTTGTGTGTTATTTGAAATAATTAAATGTTTGTTCTAAATTATTAAGTTAAATATTTATTATTAAGAATATTAATCATAGAAATTGATTTGTTTAGTTGTAAAATGATTTTCATTTATTGGATTTAGGTTCGATACCTCATTGGTACAAATTTTATAATTTTTATTTTAAAGTCAGAATTATTTAATATTATTAAAAATCTTGGAAATTATTTGTCATGCATATTGGCCTAGCGGTAAAGATTTAAGATATTTTTTAAAAGTCTTGGCTTCAATTTCTTATAAAAAATAATTTTGATTTTTTGGAGATTATTAAATCATAATTGATTGAAAATGAAATTAAAAATAAAAATTAGTTTAGTATTTAAAAAATGAAAAATAAGCACCGGTTTCAAAAAAATATTAATAGAAGGACTAATAAGGTCGGGTTAAATTTTGTAAGGGATTAAATCAGACCTTTTTTATATGAGGGACTAATTTGAATTGTATAATTTTTGTGAGAGACCAAAATGGGTCTTCACTCTATTTTTAATTTTAGGCTAAATACCCTTTTTCGTCCCTTATCTTTGACTCGGGGTCCAGTTTGGTCCTTTAACTTTTAAAAAGACCATCTTGATCCTTTAACTCTGCAAACTGGATCAAGTTGATCCTTCCGTCCAAATGTTAGTAACAGCGTCAATTATTTTGCTGAGGTGGCAAACGACATGTAGCACTAAGCTTTTGTGATGGAAAATCTGTCGCTAAAATAAGAGTTCTGGATTTTTGAAAACAATGTTTATCTTCTTGGTTTAAATCAAAAACACTAAAATACCAAATAATGGACACTCATATTCCTTACTCTGCTTTCTTCATCACCCTCTTTTAAACAAAATTCAAACAACCCAGATCTGAAATTAGGTGTACAAAATTCAATAAATTTATCAGAATCAGTGGAGACAAGGTGAATGAAAAGAAACATACTTTAATTTTGGTAAGGCAAGACACATTATTTCCACTGTATCACCTGAGAAGATAAATAAAAGATTCCACATAGTTCCTGAATCTCTGTTTTATTTTAACCCAAATCTGGTATTCGAATTTTTTCCAGTGAAGCTTTCTATCAAACCCCAGATCTGACATCTCATTCCAAATGAATAATAATGAAGTCTTTTGAAATTGATATTCCAAATAAAAACCCAGGCGATGATTCTAGATGGGAGGGGTTATTCTTCATCGGTGACGGTGTTTTTGGAGGTGGAAATGGAGGGTTTGACGGTGGATGCGGTGGAGATAATTTGAATTTTAATAGATTTGGAGAGGGAGATAACTGGGATAAATGTCCGTCGTTGTCGGATCCGGCGTTTGATTTCGTTTATAAGTGTTGTCTTTGATTTCGTTAATTTTTTAAAATTTGGTAATTATTGTAAATATTGGACATAGTTTATCATCTAACAAGCATTGCTATATTTTTTTCTCGGTAAAAATGAGGTTGCTTTTATGTTGCATTACTTTGAAGATTGAGTTAAAAAAAAAATTAAAATGGGATGAGTTTCTGGAAAATGGTATGAGTGTTGAAAGAATTTTTGGACAAGGACATGAACGTTAAACAAATCTGGGTTTTTGATTAATAAGTCGCCACATCAGCGCCAGATGTATGCAAGTGGGCCTTTATTTTGACTTTGACTATCAGACTTGACGGAAATGACTAACGTGGCGACGGAAAGGACTAACGTGATGTTGTGGGAAGACATAAGGGATCAAATCGGTCTTTTTAAACGTTAAAGGACCAAACTGGACCCCGAGTCAAAGATAAGGGACGAAAAAGGATATTTAGCCTTAATTTTACTTACAAATTTATGACCTTATTTTTAATTAATTAAAAATTAATGCAATATTTTTAAATAAATGTATCATTTATTAAATTATTAAGTTAAATAAATTAAATGTGTTATTACTGCAAATACCGATTCAAATTTACTAAAGTCCTATTTATTCTTTTGAAGTACACTTATTCAAATTTGAAATACCTACAAGTGCTACTGACTGAGATCCCCACCATAAATGCCAGTATTTTTTTCACAACCATAGTAACTAAACAAGCTTTATTATACAAACAAACATTTAAACATCACCATACAAAACAGATATAGACAAATATACTATAAAAACTAGAAACTGTAATTTTTCGTGAGAGGCCTTTAACTTTGTTATCTCAAATTAGTTAAAATCCATATTTTGCTGAATTTGGTGCAACTCCTGGATGCACTTTGTTCTTACCAATACTACTAGAACTAGAATTTGCATTCACCTTACTGTTTTGATCATTACTATTCATGACCTCGTCTCTTCTTACTCTTTCCTCTTCCAACTTTTTCATCTTTTCTTTCTGCCTCTTCTGCATAACAAAAATTTCAGCTGAACGTGCACCAATTGAAGACATGTTATAATTTTTATATATTTGACTACGAATAAATTATAGTAATTACTTAGACTGATGTAAACTATATTATGAAATGTTCTGCCAAACTAGTGTTCCTGAAGATGGAATTTATAGGAGTTGGAATTGGAAGTAATCAGTATGAGGAACAAACAGTCACGTTAATTAATGTTGTTATGGTTTGTGGTTTTGCTTTACAACTATGCATTGGTGTTTATATATTTAATTAATTGAACCAAAAATAAAATACAAAATAGAACGCCATGTTGTCATAGTGCCATGTATTATGGAAATTAAAATTTGGTTTGTGGTTGAACCATCTTATGTGTTTTAACCGTTAACTAAGTATAGTATGTATTATATACACAAACACATGCACACCACACAAATATATACATTAATATTGTGGTCGGTTAGAACACAGAGGAAGTGGATGTTAATACAAATATAAAATCAGTTAAGTGGGCTTGATTAATGAATGGTTAATTAAAGTAAAATGCTATCTCAACATTATATAAATCGTTAGTGACACTAAGATGACAAGTCAGCTTTGATTCATTCAGTGGAAGGAAGGAGTGGCAGGTTGCACAATTAACCATACTATATTGGTTACCACTGGCTGTTCGTTAAATTAATAATGGGAAAATTACACTCACCACTTCTGAAAGTCTCGTTAAATTATTAATGGGAAAATTACACTGACCACTTATGAAAATCGATTAAAATGATACTGACACTATAAATAATCTTACAACATGCATTAATCTTCCTTAAATTCAGTTATACCAACAAAATATTTTTGTAATTGACAAAAATTGAAGACAAATATCATCTATATCTATGATTTTCTACCACGTAACTAAAAATTAGAGAGATGTTAGTGTGGATTTAATAATCTTAAGAGAGATTAATGCATAATTTAAAACTAGAGGAGATGTATATGCTATTTTGATAAACCTCTGAGTATAATTTCTCCATTATTAATTTGTTTCCATTATAAATTTGTTGATAACTTATATTGTAATGGATTTGACAATATTGTGCAAAATGACCAAGTAAGTTTTTTCTTATAATTAGATTTTTAGTTTAAATATAAACTCTGTTTAATTTGAGATTTTTCTTAGCCCCTCTTTAATTTTGTAGATGTGATATCTTTATTCATGATGTTACAACTCTTTGCTAAGTATTGTGACCCTTTGGTTGAGTTTTGTTTTATCTAAGATTTTGCTGAAGTTGATTTGCAAAGATATTGATGAAAGATTTGATAATATTGCATGAAGAGATTTAATTGGATTTATTTTAATTACAAGATTTGGATGTTCACTTAATGAGAAGATCGACAATCTCTATTAAAGATGATTTATAATGCATTTATGTTTTGGAAGCAATTTCTTTCGGAATCCTCTACTTCAGAGTTTTAAGTTCTTATTTATATCAAGTAAATATAGTATTGGATTGGTTTTAATGAAGATCCAGAATTGGCATTGTGAAGACTCTTGAAAAATACCATGTTAAACAAGATGTCAGACATGTTGCTTGACATCATCTCTCAGATTACTTGCCTGGCGCACATGGTTGATTAAAGATTATATTGTTCTTTTGAATTTTGCTTCCTTTTTTTGTCTAATCAGAGATATAAATGTGTTAGCATGTGTTGGATTTGGAAAAAATTTATCTTAATTATGTTTTAGCAAGATATTTCGTGGTGTTCAAATTTGTTCAAGATTTATATTAATCAAGTATCTCAATCATCATAATAAAGATTTGATTGATTATGTGCGTTTTTGGGAATGTTTAATCCGAATATAACTAAACAAGAATGAAGTTGCTATAATCCAGATATTCATATTTGGTCCGTCAAGATTGGCAATCAACATCATTAAATATTGATATCATGCACTTTTTGGAGCTTCAACCACTTTTAACTCCAAATCTTAATGGGATTTCTAAATGAACTTTTGTTAGTATATAAGGAGGCTATCTCCTTTATGAAGACCTAGACTTCAAGAGAAAATATCCATTTTGTATGAGAGTTTTAGTTGAGTCTTGTATTTGTAGTTTGTATACGCTCTATTTTTGGGCATTAATACTAATTTAGTCGAATAGAGTTTTAAATTGTATTAGAGTTTATCTTTCATCTTTGTAACTAAATAAACACTTAGGAGCGTGCTCGAGTGAAAGTGAAAGGTGTTTCATATTTAGGAAGAATGTTGATCAAATCTTCACAGGTATTATTAGGAAAGCGGTACTGAACGAAGTGAGTCAGATAAGACCAATTATACTTCAGACTATTAGGAGTAAAGTTCCTTTAAAAGGGAGTCCTGAATAGAAATTCATGGGAAGTATTAGGAAACAAGGCATGAACTAGGTGAGTTTAAATCATGTCAATTTGTACTTCTGACTATTAAGAGTGAATTTTCTTTCATTTGGTCAACGTCCTCTAGACATAGGTGATTTTTCACCGAAATGTGTTACCATTTCCTGTGTTATTTATATTTTAGTTTATTATGTTTGTTACGCATTTAACATGTCATACACATTGTTCCAACTTGTGTCTAACATCTTGTCATCCAAAGAATAGAATTTCATTAGTAAAGACAACACAAAATCTAATCAAAATTTTAGGTAGTAAATCTTTAAACTTGTTATTCTTTATGATTAGATCGGTGTTACCTTACACACACTTTTTAATGGTTCTTCGTTTACACCTCTCGTGTAACACTATTTATAGTCAAGTGCTTTTCCTTTCTCAGAAATTTATTGTGAGAGAAACTCCAACTCTTATTTTGAGACAGAACCATCTCAAAATTTGCATAAGGGAAGTTCATATTGTATCTACTTTACTTGAGATACATATTCTCAATATTTAAATTTATTAATAATTTTAAAAAACTCAACTATCAAAATGCAATAGTCAACATTATTACATAATGTGGCACAAACATCCAATTCAATAGTTTGTTGCTACCCATTGAATCTAAGGTTAGTGTTTTCTTAATGTTAGATTGGGTTTCTATCGTTTTTGAAACTCTTACTCAAGGAGTTTCAATCCCGTTCCTCTCAAGGTAGTCTCTGACTAGTGGTTTAGTAAATAGATCAGCTAAATTATAGTTTGAAAGTAAATATGTGAGTGAAATAATTTCATCCTTAGTCAATTTTATCACGAACGAATGTCTAAGACTTATGTGCCTAAAATTTCTATGATACACTTTGTTGTATACTCTATCTATAATGGCTTGACTATCACAATGTATCAACACCTTTGAAACATTGTCTTTATTCAATGGAACTTTTAACATAAGGTCCCCAAACCATTCAACTTCTTGACATGCGTCAGCAAGATCCACAAACTTTGTTTCCATGGTTTATAGAATGGTACATGTTTTTTCTAATGACTTCTTGGCAAGTGTACCGATAGTGTCAAAGAAATAAAATAAGATCGTATCCACAGGGACTGCTATTTAACAAAACAATAATCGTGCAAGTTCAAAAAGTAACAAATGGGCGGTTTCAAGTTTGGTTTTTAGAATTTAAAAGTTATTTTGACACTAATGCGAAAGGAAATTCACTCTTAATAGTCAGAAGAAGAAGAATGTTGAGAAGACAGGTGATTTTTTTTTACTCTAATAATGAGGATGAGGCAGCCCATGATTAGTCAAACTTCCTCTTAGCCAGAGGATTTAGATTTGAGTATTAAGGCCTTCTAAAATGAAATTTTATGTAATGAAATTTTAATCTATCTTCTTAACTTAAGGGCTTTATCACTCTCTTAAGCTATCAACTTAAACTAACAACTTAAACTATCATCTTAAACTATAAACTAATATAATAACAAACAGCTTGAACGATAATTATAATTGAAAATTCAACAGTTTGCAATGAACTTATTCGTAAAAAACCGTCTGTTAGTTGCATTCATGTCATGTTCACTGCATCTGCAGTTTCAACATGAACAGTGCAATTCAAACCCTAAACATATATAACATCTTCAACTATTACATTTCATAAGAAAGTAAATATTAAACATAAAGGAGATAACAAAACATAACATCTTCAAATTTCCATAAAATTTCTTTGATTTCAGTTTGTTCTTCAAATAGCCCATACCTTTCAACTCTGACTTCATAACGCTCTCATCTTCATTTCCCCATTTTTCTACCATATCATCATCCCATATGAATAAACTACATGTTTAATCACTCCTTCAAAATGGACATCTCCAAAATAGCTTTCCTTTATTTTATCCCTTCTTGCATTGGTACGGTTACGGAAGTAACCGGAATTATATGTTTAAAATTTTTAATTAAAAAATAAAAATAATATGTTAGCACTTGAGTTTAGAAGTGTCACCACTGTTTTGGGAAGAACCGTGGTGACTTTACCGTTGTTGTATGCGCGTTTTGTAGTATTGTATGAGATTTTCATATAAAATGTTGAGATATGTTAGTGTGTTTTGAGAGTTTGTTACAAGTTGTTTTTTAGAGAATCAAAGTGGAATTTAAGGATTTCTATAAAAGGAAAAGAAAGTGGTCCCAACTGTTATGCTCTAACTTAATTCATGTTGATTTTTACAATCAACCTTAAGGTTCCAATAATAGTTAGAAGTATGGGCCTGCACTTGTTTGTATGTGAAACATTTGGTTGATTGAATTTGCTCTTGTAATGCTTAGTATTTGGAAATAAAAGATGAATTGCTTAACTGAAGTTCATTTTCCCTTCTTTTTTGTTAACTGATTTAATGGAAACATAATGTTATTGGGCTTTTACAGGATCATTCTTATGAGTGAGCTTGGCTTGGAGATGATGTATGTGATTGAAGACCGGTTTCATGGATGTTGTGCAAGAGGAATGGCTTGGCATGAGAATGAATGAAAAGTTGGGGTAACTAGTAAAGGAATATAACATTTAGGGAACCTTCAATTTGAACTCACCCTGTAGCTTAGAATTAGGTTTTCTTATGATTCAAGTAATGAAAATGTGTGTAAATTTATGTAACTTGAATACAAATGCATGGATGTTGATCTTACCGGTTGATCAGAACCTAAAGGTGTGTCAAAGACGTCTCCACGGTGCTGATGAAAACCAGGAGGGGTGTACCTGCAAGTCACTCCGACGAGCAAGTAAGTAGGAGAACATATACGTCGTAGTGTTTCAAGGGTTTAAAATTGTGTTACCTAACCCTCTCAAATGAGAGGGTTTTTATATTGTCCTCCCAGCGCTTGGCCATTGGTCCACGTTTCGAGCTGGATTGTGGATCTAAGTCCAAAACGCGTGACTGCCAAGATTCTAGGAGTAAACATAGGAATCCTGGGAGTTTGCTCGGAACTGACTGGTAGTCGAGCGGAAGTGTTTCCTGGTCAGCAGGAACGTCCACCTGGCAGTGGTCGGGGAGCAGGATATCTGATCATAGGTGCAAAGGCTGGCAGGGTCGCTCGAGACTGCAGTGAGTCATCCTCGGCCTGGAAGAATGAGAAAGCTCGACGACAGACAGGGGAGGTGATATTCTTTTTGCTTTTAGGTGATTAGGCCAAGATCATTGGGCTGTTCTGGAGCGAAAATGGATTGGGCCATTTCTAGTCGTAGGGCTAGTTCAGAACAAATGTCATGTAAATATATGATTTAATTGTAATGTATATGTTAATGTAAACCAAAATGTAAATCTCCATTCCAAAAGTTTCAAATCTTATGGTTGATGTACTTTAAGAAATGCTTGTTTCTCTTGATTTGTAGATATATATGAGGACTAATGGCCTCATGTTCAAACATTCAAAATTTGGTTCAAGTGTCCCTTTGTTTGGATAATTGTGCATGATGGAAGAAACAAAGATTACTTTGAAATCCAAATCCAAATATGAACAAAATTAGCTTTAAGTTCCACGTGCTTTCTAATGGAATAACAAAATCAAATGATAATCATGTGTAGTCCCATTTGACGTTCTGAAGAAAAAGAAACAAATCTCAAAAGTAACTAATTTTTCTTCTAAATTCAAAGGGATTTTCTAATGAAAAGTGATGATTTCAAAAGTGATCATATGTAAACATGTAAGGATGCCATGATTTTTCCTTTGAAATTCAACTTGTTTGTGCAAAAATTTGGTTTCACTCCAACCCTAAGCCATTCTAGCAAACTACATTCAAACCAAATTCAAGATTACCACATGTCACTTGTCTCTTAAAATGAGAACAACAATTGAACTAAGAACAATGTATGAAATGGGTGATGAAAGCCACTGACCACATAATGTAGATGATTTCACAAATAAAAGTAGATGCAATGGATTAAACAGAGAAAACCTAAGACAACTAGACTTAATGATATGAATAGAGGGATGAGCAAAATTAGGATATGATAAGAGCAGACTGAAGAAGGAAAAGAAGAGAGTGTGTTTCATTTTGTTACAAATTTGTTTTAATTTCATTTGTGATTTCAAAGCTTGTGCTGAGAGGTATGGGCATTGGTCAAACATTGTTCCCACCTAGGAATTGAATCCGATATTCTCGGGATTACGTCTTTAGCAGAAACTCTTTTACCACTGGAACCCAAGTGCTTGGTTGACTTTTAATTACTCTTCTAAGAAAGATATTATCATTAACTTTATGAATATAATATTAAGTCTACTTTTATATTTTTAAGAATATTTCTTTACTTTTATGTTTCCTAACTTAGAAATTTATAAATATAAAAAAACCATTGTTTTTGGAAATGATTGAACGTGTGAAAGAAAATCAACATTAAGTTCAAACAATTTCACTTTTCTAATTCCGGAATTATTTATGAGTTATTTATTCTGACACGTGTTCAATCACATATAAGAATTAAGAAGTTATAAAAATAGAGAGAATATGAAGTTACGTCAAACTATTATTTTTTTACAAATAACTAAGAAGAAGCTGATATATATATATATATATATATATAAACAAAGAGAAGTTTACACCAAGTGGCCTGACCTGGTGATAAGGATAATTTTGCTAACCAAACCCTCTCGCAATACTAAAATATCAATAGGAAAAAAAACTGTTATTAAATATCTAGCCAGCCGAAATGATAGGAGACAAAGTAATGAAGAAAAAGTAAAATCTATTATTGTAAGTTTTATTCAAAATCATAAAGCCAATGGTTTTTTTTAATAATAAAGCCAATGGTGCAAAGGTCTTTAACGCAAGTATTGTGATAAGCACCAAATGAAAACCTTTTTGCAGTAGGAATCATCAAAACTTTGTTGAAAAAATTCCAAATCTTAAATGATTGAACATTCTTGGACTTTACCTACATATTTTTAAGTTATTTCATACCCATATTTTTTCATTTCTAAAAAATACACAATGTTGCAACATTTTTAATATCAACAAATTCACTTTTTCTCTTTATTTTTTTTATTTTATTATTTAATATATATATGTTCCGTTAAAAACCCAAAAATAAATGCAGTTAAAAAATTAGAAATCTCACTACCAAAAAGAAACTCATTAGTGACGTAAATCTCACGCCACAACAAACAAAAACACGTCACAAACTGATATTTGCAACGAGACTAATTATGCCGCAGGAGAGTGGGTGACAATTAAATAGTGACGTGATTTTCATTTCATTAATTAGTGACATGAATATCACATCACAGAGACGTGATTTCAATATCACTAATTAGTGACATGTAAATCGCGTCACTAATTCCTTTTATTTTTTAAATAAATTTTAAAACTAATTAATAAATTGTATATATAAATTAAATTAATAAACTAAATAAAATAGATAAATTAAATTAATAAATTAAATATACTAAAATATATAAATTAAATTAATAAAATAAATATATGAATTAATAAACTAAAATATTATAAAATTAATGAACTAAAATTATAAATCAAATATTACTAAATATAATGTAATTATAAATTAATTAATATCTTACACAAATTCAAAATTAAAAGTAACAACAAAATAAAAATTAAATTAAATCAACGATCAGTATAGGTCGGGAAAGTCATCATCATTTTTGTTCTCCTGATCCGTCGGCGCATAACCACCCACGTTTTGATTTCTACCAAACCATTTCATAAATTGCCGCATTCGCGCCGCCATATGAGATTGTCTCTTCGCCATGACCTCCATTTTCGCTATGTCTGGACTTGTTTTGTTTGTATGATGTCATGTCATTTGACTTGCACTGTGCATTGAAGCAAACATTTTTTTTAACCTTGGTATTATCGGAAGATAAAATATGGATTTTACTGCTACACGATCTTGATTATTGTTAATGGCTCTACTGCGAACTTTATATCTTGAACTCATACAAAACTTACATTCCTCCAATGATCCATCTTGAGTACCAAAATCATTGTCATAAAACAACATGCAACCATTAATGCTACAATCAATCTTTATTACTCTTAAACCCAACTTCGACGCCAACTTCTTTGCATCATAAAAAGTTGTAGGCAAGTTGTCTTTCATTGCAGTTGAGTCCAACATTATTTTTACGCAGAATTTCAAACACTGATCAAGAACATTCCAATTTGACTTAGCGGCCAATAATCTCACACACATTGATAACTTTGAGTCGGACGACCCCTCAAACAACGGCATATTCATCTCATTCAGCAACTTAGCAACTGATAAAATCTTTGCGCTTTCTCATTCGACAATTTTTTGCCATCAAAATCTTCAGGTTGATCATAGGTCACGTTCACACCAAAAGCATCATCAACCATGTCACCGTTCAGAATAAATTTTTTCTCATACTCCATAGGCGGTCGACTACTTGAAGCATGCGTATCGCTAGTCTCTAGTACGTTACTCGACAGTTTTTCACCATTAAACGTCCAACCCAATAATTTCTCATGAAACTCCTTCTATACAAATGACTGACAATTTCCTCTGGGTCACTAATTATAGGTTTACATCCAAATTTTAGACAATGACACCTAACTCCTCCTTCGCTTCAACAACATTCCCGAGCAAATGCCCACGTGATAAACCCATTAACTTCTTCTATAAAATTGGGTTTAAGTGCACGTCTTCTTGGATACAATCTATCGTACATCCAACTACGATAATACTAATATTAATGTTCCATACTGCACATATATCCAATCATTGTCTTTTTAGTAACTATAATTAAACATTTAACTATATTAACTATAAATAAATTTTATAATTATTTTAAAACTATATATATATATATATATATATATATATATATATATATATATATATATATATATATATATATATATATATATATAATAAACATATAATAAACATTTTTTAAACGAAATAACACTACTTCACACAATAATACTACAATATCTTTTTTTAAAACAAAATAATACTATATTCCTTTTTTAAAATCAAAATAATACTTCACACTATAATAAATATTTTTTAAACAAAACACTACTATATCATTTTTTTAAAACAAAATATAATAAACATATAATAACTTTTCTAAAAAAATATTATGTTTAAAAAATAATACTTTACACTATTTTGCTATTAACAAACTTATTATTCTTTTAATAAATATATAATAAAATTCTATCATATTTAATTTTATTTTAAATATACATATATAATATAATATATTCTCATTTAATATATATTTTGTTTAAAAATTTTAATTTTATCTTTAAAAATATCTATAATATATTTTGTTTTTAATAATATTTTATTTATAATTCTATTTTTTCTTACTAATTCTGTTTTTAAAAAATTATATATGAATAAAATAAGAAATAAAAATAAAAACTTTATAATAAAGGAAAGAAGAAGAGGGAATTAAAAAATCTGAGAAAAAAGTAATCTAGGAAACAAGATTTTGGGGAAGATATATAAGCCACGTAGCGACGCGAATTTTGCGCCGCAACTTTGCCACATGTGATTCACGTCGCAACTTATCCAACGGTCAAAAACTTTAATGTCTTGACTGCACAAGCTCTGAACCAAGTCAAGTCTGGGTTAGAATTTTTCCCTCTAAAATGTTGCGACGTGAATACCACGTCACAACTGAATTTTTCAAAATTTCAAAAATCCCTCCATTTGAACGTTAGAGCGTTTTTACTTTTTATATTAATTTTATGGTAGCGACGTGATTGCCACGTCGAAAAATTTTTTTAAAAAAAAAAGTCTGACTCCCACCATGTTAACTTTATCTTCATTATTTTATTAAAAAACAGTAGTGACGTGAATATCACGTCGCAACTACCTTTTTTAGGCACGTGATAATCACGTCACAACTTTATGTGGCTAGGGAGAGGTTTTCTTGTAGTGTCTTGAAAGATGGCTTAGAATTGTTCCATTCAGGAATCAGAAATGAATGCAGTTGGAAAACTAATAATCTTGAACGATGACTCTCATATTCTTTACGGTGGCACATGGTCAACTTGCATGGTTAGCACTCCAACGCCCAAGTCAATTCAAGATTCAAGATGAGTGTTGTGAAAATGAAGATCAAATATTCTATCCTGCTCTTACCGTGTGAACTGATTTTACACTTTGCGTGAGCATAAAACGAGCCAGAGGAAGCCGTAAGTGACATTGACCGACCTCCATGATGTGGTTTGATGTGAAATGAAATTGAAACGCTAGAATCAGCTTTGAAAAACAAAAGTAAAGGGAAATAGGTGCATTTAACGATTAGTCACCCTTTTGTGACATGTATAGTGACGTGACTAGCTAGAGTATGACACAAATTATAAAGTACTTGAGTGCACTCGAAATGGCGTGTATTCATGAGTAGAAATTTAGCTGTTGATCTTATGATTTCTTTCCATAATTGGTATGATTAGGGGTAGCAAAACAGGTCTGGCAAGCCGCTCCAGCCCCCGCACCACCAAAAATGGTGGGTTGGGTTGAGATTTTGAGCTCACCGTCCACCAAAGTCCGCTCCGTCAAAATTCGCCATCCGCTAAAGCTCGTCCCACCAAAGCCCGGTGCCTGCAAAAGCCTACATCCCCTATTCGTTGACATCGTCCTGCCTTAAGCCCCTTTTTTAGTTAATTTTAGCAATTATAATTCTTGATAGTTTTATTTTATATGTTTATTTATGAATAGATGCAATATTTTTTGGCGGGCTTAAAGCAAGGTAGCTGACCCATTTTATCACCCCTAAGTATCATCCTTTAGTTGATGTTGTTTATTAATAGGGTGATTTGAGTACAATTTTATATATAATTATTATTAAAAAAAATTATAAGCAAAATTAATTAATCAATAAGTATAAGGGGTATTCAAACCTATTACAAACAAAAACTAACACTTCGAAAATTTTAGAGATGAATGCAACCAATTATACAAGGCTGTCCTCCTACTTTTCCTATTGTTAATAGCATTCCAAATTCACAACACCGCTTTGATATCATATAAATTAACTTTCGTGTATGTCACGGATCTAAAAGTACTAGGTTAAAGCGAAAGATAACTAGCCTGCAGAGGAAGATGAGCGTAAGTTTCGCTTTTCCCAGTCAAAGTTCGTTACACTGACTGCAGTGTCCCACCAAAACTGAACTCCGTCTACTTCCTTTGACTGACTACACTATAATACATTGCATATTTCTCTATTTAGATTAAAAGCCATCTTGTTTAAACAATTAACTATACCCACTTCTTTAACATAATTTTATAATAATCCTACATGGATTTTAAAATTTTACATTTTTAATATTAAAATTCACAGTTTTATAAAACGTGCATTTCATAAATCACATAAGCGTAAAAGTTAAATAGCACGAAACATGATTCCGTAACCATAGAAATCAACGCAAACTACAGTTGTTGTGCATTGACGCAGCCAAGACAAAAACAAACAAAACACAATTTTCTTTAGTTTTCCGTCTACTACTAGTACAATTGTACATATAAATAACAATGTACAAATACAAAGTTAGGCAAAGAGTACATTAGGTGGAACCAACGTTACTTGTTAGATAAGAATTTGGTATCTATCTCTCATTTTAAGCACAGCTACCATCCACCATGAAAATCGATATCTCTACCATCTTTCAAAAGATTTGCAACAAAATTGCAGTCTTACTAATACACATATTAGTAGAATTCATAATCCTCATTTGGAAACTAACATCATCAAATTCAAACACACAAGCAATCACAACGCGTCGATACCTTAAATTCATCGAAGAGAAGAATCCAACAATTCGCTACACGAAAAAGTCCAATAATAATAATAAGCCATTATTATTAAACGTGGATTGTAGTGTGTGCTTATGCGATTTCGAGGAAGGAGAGAAAGTAAGAAGCTTGAAATGCAAACATGCGTTTCATAAGGATTGTTTGGATAAATGGTTGCAAGATTATTTGGCTACATGTCCGTTATGTCGGGAACAGGTTTTACCGGAACATGTTGTGACGAAACATCGTGAGCATCGAAGTCATCAACAAGGTAATGGTGTTGAAGGGAATCATGAGAATCTTCCGTATGTGTTGTTCTTGCTGCGTGGTGGTAATAATAGTCACTTGAGAAGAAATTTGTAACTGATTCAAATTTATGAAGCTAGCTAGTTTAAACAATTGTTTATTTTTTATAGCTAGGTTGTTTTTGTACAATGGGGATTGTTCTTCTTCCACTTTCTGGGTTTCTCTGTTTTTTTTTTTTTGGTATATATAGGATGATAGTACGATGATGCTTAGTTATAAATAAATTCTTTATTTTATTCAATTATTGGTATTTCTTTCTTTCTTTCTTTTTTTTCCTTTCTTTTCCTATGTAATTGACAGGTAATATAAAAAAGAACATTCTTCTTCTTTTATTTGACTCATAACAGTGTATTCTTCTACGCATTTAAAAGATTCCGTACCAAAGTCGACATCAACACGAGATTTTGATTAAATTTTGAAAATTTCTTTGGCCACCTACCAACCTTCTAGTTTACCTCTGGTGAAAAACCCAAACTACCCCTGACTTCGGAAATGCATTTTCGAAATGCAAGAAAAAGGTGTTTTCGGAGATGCATCTCCGAAAGCGCTTTTTTTTTTGAAAAAATTGTCTTATTTCGGAAGTTTATTTCCAAAAACAGCATTTCGGAAGTTCATTTTCGAAATACTGTGCGTTTTGCAGATTAAGCAAAACAGCCCCCCTCCCCCAATTCATTTACCCTAACCTTCTGCAAACTCAACCCCAAAGAGATTTTTCTGCAAACCACTTCCAAGCTACATCAAAGGCTCCATCTACTTGTTCTACTACATTCAAAAGTCATCTAATCTATTCAATCGGTAAGCATTTTGATTTTAAGATCTATGATTAAAATTTATATTAGGGTGTTTACAAATAGCAAAAAATGTATTAGGTTAGGTTTGTAGTGATATTTAGGATGTTTAGAATGTGTAGACATAGGTTTGATTTAGGATTTTGGGGTCTGCCATTGGAGGTTGCAGAGAACTTCTACGCAGGGGTGTTTCGGAAGTTCATTTCCGAAAACACCTTCATTCCCAGTTTCGGAAATTAACTTCTGAACTGTATCAGAAGTGCAATTTTTTTTAGTTTTTTTTGTTGTCTCGCATATTAATCGATTTCAAATGTTTACAGGAACATGTCAGGCAACCAACCAGCACGCATCAGACAGGGTAGAGAGATCCAGACTGCGTCAGCTAGACGCGAGCGGGCGGCGGCGCAGCTGGCGTCGACACAGGGCCGGGGGCAGGGCCGGGGACGACGTGTGCGAGTTCCCGTGGAGATGGGCGAGGGTACCTCCTCATCTGGATCTAGGAGTAGGCTGGCTCGGGTATCTTCTTCCCGCCAGCGAGAGGACGAGGAGGAGGAGGAGGTGGCAGTGTCATACCACGAGGCGGAGGGGGTACCGGATGTTGACCCTCCACCCGGGGAGGAGGAGGATGAGTAGGAGGACAGCTATCCGGGAGGGCCCATTGACACTTCCGTGCTGATATCCTACCGCGACCACGTCGCTCGGCGGGTCTGGGAGGGAGAGGTATTTTTTATAATTTGCCCGACTACATTATTTACCCGTTTATAATTTAGACGTTTATTCAATATTTTATTAACCGTCTATTTAACTTGTAACATACTTTTTTATTTGATTTTTTGTAACAGGAGAGAGATCCGTTGAAAATGGTGAACCATGCCCGAAAGATTTTCAGTCTGTTTAAACCGACTGCCGAGTGGTTTAACGACGCTGTGAGAGGTTCAGGGCTCAGTGGGCTCTGCATGACGGGGTACACCACCATCAGCCACGGCATGCAGGGGGCTTTTGTGGAGCGGTGGCACAAGGAGACGTCTTCTTTTCATTTACCGGTTGGGGAGATGACGATCACCTTGCATGATGTACAGTGTCTTCTCCACCTGCCGATCAGGGGGCCACTGTTGACCCACTCCCGGATCCAGAGGGTCGAAGCCACTGAGTGGATGGTGCTCTATTTTGGTATGGAGCCCGAAGTTGCTGACTTTGAGTGCGCCACAACATCTGGGCCTCATATCCGGTTCACCACACTGAGCCGCTATTTCGAGCACCACCTGGACGCGGCGGCCGATGCCGAGGCTGAGGGTAACGAGCTATTTACACATTATCACTGTGGCTGTGCTCTCCGGTGCTGGTACATGCATGTGGTAGGCGCTGCGATCTTTGTCGACAAGAGTGCGAGGTACGTCGACATGACCTACCTCCGCTACTTCATGGACTTGACCACCGTTCACCAGTGGAACTGGGGGCAGCTACTCTGGCATACCTATACCAGAAGCTGAATGAGGCCTCCAACTGGAGGACGAGGCAGTTGACCGGATCCTGCACACTACTCACGGTACGTTTCATTTTAATTGTTTCGTATTTATTTATGTTTCAGAGTTGGATCATCTCCTACTTCTCCCGCATCCACGGCTTCCACATCGATCCTGCGTATGTTGACGCCATGCCCAGGGCCGCCAGATACGTTCTCCAGAGGGGGAACAATACGGTGGGACCATACAGTGGGTACTTGGACCGTACGATGCACGACGACGTCACCTGGAGGTCGTTCAGCGACTACACTCAGATTGTCCCGTTTGACGGCATATCTCTATATTCTGGCTTGTTGGCATGCGGGACTACCATCAAGGTCCGGTATCTCCCTGAGCGGTGCATGCGGCAGTTCGGATTTGTGCAGATGATACCCAGGTAACCCTTTGAGGCTGCTCCCGACACAGTGACCAGAGTGCAGCTCACTGCCATGTTTGACGATTGGGAGCATCATCTGGTACCGGAGGAGTACCGTCGCATGCGGGTCTCCCAGGACTGGCACAGTGTGGAGGGGTACGTCACATGGTTCTATCGGGTGTCACATCCTCTGCTGACACCCGACGCTCCCGGCGCTCCTAGGCTAGCACACGAGGAGATCCTGGAGAACCAGCAGGCCGAGGATGACCACGCCATTGATCTCCTGCCGATCTGCCAGCGGATAGAGATGCTTGGGCGGGACGCGTTGGATCGAGGTGTCGTTCATCAGGGCAGTCCAGAGGCAGTCGCCGTGATGGACATGATCTTCACTGATGCGGGCCGTGCGGCGGCATACAGGCGGCAGAGGAGGGCCCATGGTGAGAGGGTTAGGCACACCCAGTAGTGGTCGAGTTTTTTTTTTTTTTCGGATTGTATCTTTCGTACACTATTATTATTTGGATTTCGATCGGGTCGGTTTGTATATATCGCTTTTCTTATCATATTAGTATATTAGTATTTTCTGTTTATATATCGATTATTTTATTTGCCGTCTATCTTTAATTCCAAAATCATAAAAAAAAAAAACACAGTTTCTGCATAATTCGGAAGTTCATTTCCGAAACCCCCCAAAATCTGAACAAAGGTGTTTTCGGAAGTTCATCTCCGAAAAACACCCCCCATGAGGTGTTTTCGGAGATGCACTTCCGAATTGTGGAAATTTTTAAAAAAAAAAAATGCTTCGGAAGTTCATTTCCGAAGCAGGGGTAATTTGGGTTTTTCGCTGGGGGTGATCCCCATAGGAAGGTGGCTAAAGAAATTTTCTTAAATTTTTATGCGTAAATGAAAGACTATTAGATTAAATAAGAAGGATATTTGATCATATAGAAAGAAAGAACTCAAACACTTTAAGATAAAGGAAGTTTAAGAAATATTATAAGGAAAATGTTATTAAAAATATTTCGAAAGTAATTCATAGATAAAGTTACTCCTTCAATGTAATTTCTCGAAGAAAAAAGAATTATTGTTAATAGTTATCAATCAAGTCTCGTCTAAATTTTCATGGTTCAATAAGTTAAATAATATTTTTCATATTTATCTTATTAGATGATCAATTTTAAAGAATTTCGGTGAGATATTGGATCGAACTCTAGTATGGTCGAAGGGTAGCTTTTTGGTTCGACAGAATTAAGCATGAAGTCTAAGGTTATTCACATATGCTGGTGTCGAAGATGCTAGGGTTGTTAGCATGTTAAATTAGGTTTTAGTGTTTAAACCATAATTTGTTAAGTTAGCTTGTTTATTAAGTTAGCTTGTGTAATGGGTCTTGGGAAAAAAAGCCCATTAGTTAGTATGTTAGGTTTTAATATAAATAGCATACTAGTCTCTTATCATTGCATACAACAAATCCTAATTGAGGGTGAGAGAGGTTATTTGTTATTCTTGTAATCTTGTTTTCTAAGAGAAAGTAAAAGAATAGTAGTTATAACAAATTCTTATGTTCTTCTTCTTCGTTGTTCTTTATTCTTCCCTTGTTTTATACTTTGTTCTTGGCATTGAATTCACAACAATTTCTTTATACTTTCTAGAGAATAGATTATATTAAATCTATTTAAAAAATTTCAACACATGTAAGGTATGTTTGTTTTAAGTTAAATAGAGAAGAGAGAAGTAGCTGAGAGAAGTGAGGGAGAAATACCAAACTTCTCTTATTTGGTTTGAAAACAAAAAGGAGAGAGAGATTAATTTTATGTGGGTCTCGTCTTTTACTTTTTTTCTAAATTGTAAAGACGATAAGTGTCAATTTGTCGTGTTTTGTATATATAGTTTTATGGCATTTATCGTGTTTTTGTTGCATTACCGTTGAATAATTCTCAACGTAGTGTATAAATACATTTAGTTTGTTTATACTCGTGTTGGGATTCATTTATGTACCGACTAATAGTTTTCCATTTATTTTATAAGTATTTGAGCATGTACGGAGCATTGAGGAATAAAGCTTCAATGATGCATTTTTGGGTCAACAAAGAAATAAGGAAAAGAAAGAAAGTCAATGGCATGAAGAAATAAGAAGTGCAGACTGGTGTGATTCGAGGGGCGAATTTGTTACTTCTGGTGTGAGTCGTCGTGCGAGTGTGGAGATAATTTTATTCTTTGGGTAGGGAATTGATTCGCCTCAGTCTCGCCAGGCGAGTGAATAAGGATTCGTCGGGCAAAAGGACATATTTTTGTCGGCTTATGAACGTGGCCTAGGCTGTGTGGCCAGAATAAAGGCGTTCGCCGGGCGGAGTAATTGGTTCGTCGGGCGAACGTGTCGGGACATAATTTTGTATATATTTTCTTTTAGTTCATTTTAGGTTTTGTGTTGTTGGTTTTGGGAATTTTTGTGCTCTCATGCCAATGCCACCCATTTTTTATTAGGATTACCTTAGATGACAACTTAGGGTCTTGCATTTGGTGATTTTGAAGTGGATTGCTCATCGATCGGCGCTGACAAACCGGGATATTTGTGGTTTTGTCTCTCTTTCTCTCTATGTATTTCTCTTAGTTGGGTTTTGTATATGTATTTACTTTGAACTCATGTATATTAGTCTCACATGGCGTTATATAAAACCTGCTTTACAAATTTGTGTTGATTGTTGTCTTAGATTTTTGCTCTGTGCTCAGGGTTTGAGTTGTTATAGACATATACTGCTCGAATCCTTATCTAGCATGATTATCTGTTAGTTTCTGGATTTTAAAGATAGATTTAGAGCTAACAATCTTTATGGGTGTCGAAGCCTAATGCTTCCATGTTAGTTGTGTCGGTTGAGAGATTGTTGATACAAATGATATGGATGGCTGCTGTGTTGTTGAGGTTGGCTGAGAGATCGTCGCCGAGATGATATAGTAGTTCTCTCTACTTTGGGTTAGAAATGACTTAGGATTTGAGTGATGTTGGATGATACTGACGAGTATTATAGGTTAAGTATAAATGGTCGATAAGTTTAAGTTTGTGAGAAGTAGATTATATGCAGTGCCTGATAAGTTGCTTCTCTTTGAGGAATGAATTTTTTTGTGTTAATATTTATTTTTCTGTTTTTATGCTTTAACCATTCAATCCAAACTCATAACTTTGAAAACTGTTGAATGGCAGTTCAATACCACTGATCCTTGTGAATACGATAAATCTCCGAAAAAATACTTTCAAAATTTTTGTTGTTTGCAGCTTTAGTGCACCAACAAAAGAAAGAAGAAGGAAATGTGTTATTTTCATATGTTCTCTTTAATATCCTAGTCATTGAATGTTAGCTCCTATGAAGTGCGATCCATTTGTTTAATGCATTTCATGAAACTTCACACTTTAAAAACATAAGGTAATAAGTTGCACACTTCAAATTTTAATATAACGTTTTTTTACTAACTTTGTGTAACTGAATTTTAAAAATAAAAAATTAATTAATTATTAATTTGTATAATATTATTATTTTTATACTATTTTTTAAAATATGAACATTCTATTAAAAATAAGTAATAAAAATTTATAGTTTATCTACTTGAATTTATAGTAAAATAATTAAATAAGTTTAATTAAAAATGTAATTTGTCACAAGAGCGGGGCATTATAGTGAGAGCTGTCTTTAAGGACATGCAAGGCGGATTACTGCACAAGACCTCAAACTTTTTAGGATCAATATAGTTAAATGGGACCTTATAAAATATTTGACAGATTATATCATTATTAAATAGGACTTCAATTTGTTATTTCCTTGTTAAAATGTGATTAACCTATACAAGACTTTCAAAAAATTAAGACGACTCTGATTATAATAATTGTTTTAAATACACAACATTTTTTATTTTTTATTCTTTTCTCTCTTTCTCTTAAATCAATCAATACTTCAAATCTAATCTATTTTTTTATCACTTTCTCTCTTCCTATACTCTGTCTATTTTTCTTACTTCACTTTCACTCCACAACTAATGAAGATAATAAAATATTTCTATCAAAATTCTTATTCAACATTCCTGTAAAACTAATGAAGATGATAATGTTTTTTTTTGTTATTTTCTTACAAAAAAATAATTATTACCGCCATTATGATTAGTTATCTCTTGTATATAATTTATTTTTATATAAAATATATTATTATTAGATTTATGGATCTAAGATGCCGATCTACTTTTTGCCGTTACTCCAACTATGACTATGCTCATCTACTTTGATCCCAAATCTAAGTTGCATTGAATGTAGATTTATATTCCGTTTATAGATAGCTTTCTTTTTTTGGGAGGGTTAATTGGGACCATATTGTTGTTTTTAATGATAAATTTATGTAGGAAACTACAATTATGATTAGGGGGTCCATTGTTGTTTGCTTCATTAAATAAATTTTCACATGGATTGATTGGGAATCTTGTGTTCTAAAACATGATATTTTGTGTACTTTGTTAGTTGCAATTGATGAACATGTGAAAATATACATTTTCTTATCTAAGGTCGTCTTTAATAGCGTGTAAGGCGGACTACTGCACAATGCCTCAAATTTTTAATGATTAAATCATTATTGAATAAAGTCTCATAAATCTTCGTCACTATTAAAATGAAGTTAAATAAGACTTTTAATTATTTTGTCATAGTTGAACCATGACTAACCTACACAAAACGTCAAAAAATTGAGACGCTTCTATCTTTATCAACGTAGTAGTTATCTCTTGCTAGCTTTATACTCTCTTTGTCTCACAGTAGGTGTCCTCTTTCTTATTTTTATTTGTCTCAAATTATTTGTCCATTAATACCAATGTAATATTTATTATTTCTTTCCACTAACTTACCCTTATTTATTGTATTTTTAATTCATTTAAATACTCCATTATTTATTATTAATAAGGTTATTTTAGTAAATAAAACGCATTTTATCATTGAAATCAACATAATTAATCATTTTCTTAAAAAACAAAAAAAAAATCTTAAAGAGAATATCTATTATGAGACGGAGGAATAACTAATGATGAATTTGGGAAAATAATCAATTGCTTATTTACCATTTATAGACGGCTAAGTAAAGACTTCATATAATTAATTTTTTTATTAACTACAACATTAAATAAAGTTAGAGTCCTTTTAATCTTCCGAAAATATACGTTTTAGATTATACATGACGCCAGCTATCAACACTAACAATAATATTTTAATTATAATTAATAATAACAAGCTTGACATTTGACAATTCATACAGAAAAAAGAAACCAAAATTGTTGGGGTTTCTGACGGTTTGACTTGCATTTCATATAACACAGAAATGCCTGCTTCCTTGTAGAAAAAGAAAAGAGAGAAAATATCTAGCTGTTGGCTTAAAAGTAAACAAAAACAGTAGAAAAGGAATTGTAGGTGAATTATACTACTACTATTATTCCTCCAATAAAAGGCATACACTTAGCAAGATCAAACCAAAAATTTGAAGTACCGATGACATTACACCTTACACCGAAAAAAACTCATTTAAAAGTACAACAAAATTATATATACTCTTTAAATTGATAGAATTATTAATATATTTAGTCAATATATGAATTAGATACATTAATCATTGAATAAATTTAAAAAATAAACTTTCTCTTATATTAGTCAATATATGAATTAGATACATTAATCATTGAATAAATTTAAAAAATAAACTTTCTCTTATAATAAAAATCACAGAAAATATTAGTCTAACACAAAATTTGTTGACACCTAGCAAAATTCAAATTTAAAATCTTGTAAAAAAACACATTTTCAAGACTCAAATATTTCATTAATAGTTCAACTCTTCAGAATTACATAGAATCAAATTAGTACAACACATTATTCCAACATTGACCTCCAAAATTGATAATAATTTAATGAGTAAATAATATTTACTTTTTTCAAAAGATATTCATATTACTCTACTATTTTCTCTTGTGTTAAAATATACACTCATCTCTCTTCTTATACAAAATATATTACATTCTCTTCTTTTGATAAATACTTCTATTACACTATCCTCCCTTTTTGTATTAAAATATATACTCTCCTCTCTTATGTAAAATAAGTTACATTTTCCTCTCCTGAGTGATGTTCATCTTACACTATTTTTTCCTCTTAATTTTTTGGTCTAGCATTCCAATTCAGAACTTTACCTACGTCTTAAAGATGAATAATTATGATGTTGCATGTTTGAACCCACACTCATACAATCACATGCCCTTTAAAGATGAACAAATTATAAATTCATGTTTCTTCTTCGATAAATGACATTAGAAAAAATTGTACTCTCTTCCCCTAAAAGATGAATAAATTACATGATCTCTCCTCCTTAGATTAAAATATATATTTTCATCATTCTTTCATAAGCTAATCTTCAATCTCTTATTAAGTATCTAAGGCTAATTTAATATATTAAAATTTTTACGAGGGAACCCTCCTAAAACTATTCCAATCATGGCCAACGTGATTTGTTCATGCGACATCTCGTTTAATTTGTCACTTTTAATATTTGCCTCATCTGCACCCTCTGGCATGTCTTGATGTTGATTAGGAATTTCTTCAACAATTGTTGTGGCTCCACCCCAATGTTTATTAAGGTGATTAGTCATTCCTAATTTGTTGAATGTCCTTCCTACGACGATGTGTGTAAATGGTAATTTGTTTTCTTCTCCATGGTAGAAATGTCTCTGTTTTTTAGCCACTTGGACTATTTCACTCTTTCTCATTTGCAGGATTTCTTCTTCATGACTCTTTTCCTTAGATCTAATTTTTTCTTAGAGGAAAATTTTGGAAAACTTTCCCTTCTTGATTAAATCTTCTACAATATCCTTCAATTGTACACATTCTTCTGTGTTATGGACGTTACACGGGTGAAAATGACAATATCATAATTTGTTCACTAACCGACGTTCTTTAAGTAGTTTGGTGTTTCAATTTGTTCTTCTCTAAACTATGTGTTGATGTATTCTTGCAAGATACACTCTCTTGATACGTTCAATGACATGTAATCTCTGTATCAAGAGGCAATGCTCCCTTGAATTTTCAGTTGGCCTGTAAATATATCTTGGCTTTGCCTCCTCTTTTTGGTTCCTTATTTGGTTTCTTTGTTCCTTCTACTTGATTCATCCTTCTCAAACCTTTTGTCATAAATTGTCTTGTTGATGTCCAAATTTACCTTGTATTGTATGTATTTTTTTGTCCTTGCTAGTAGGATCTTAAAGGTTTTACGGACCCTAATTCCAATACTTTTGACGAATTTGTACCTTTGTTGTAGTCTTAAACTTAACAGGTACTTCTTCATCTTCTCGTCGGCGCTCGTGACTAGTATATTTTCACCAGTGAACATCTAGATGTAGGATCATAGCATCTCGCTTTTCCCTTGTCTAATAGATCTCGTTCTATCCATTAACATGGGTTTCCTTCTAGATGTCGTCAAATATACGAAAAACAAGCATTTTATGGGGTCCAAATTCGTTGAAAGTATTGGAACTAGTAGGATATATCTTTCGTGCACCTCACAATGTCGAGAAGGAAACCCAAGTCATTGAAAGGTTAGGGATCCATTGGACAAAGAAAACACAAACCACTGTGATCCTTCATCGTAGGGGTTCAATGTATAAGCAATACTAGTCAAGGGCGCTAACGATGAGAGAAAGAAGTACTTGTTAAGTATATAGGACTTCAATTGGAGTCCACATTCGTCGAAAGTATTGGAATTAAGACCACTAAAACCTTCTATAATTTGGACGAGCTTCGTAGACAAGGGAAAGATGAACCACTAAGAAGAAGGAGAATGTAATTTATCCATCTTTTAGGAGAGAAGAGTATCATTTTTTCAAATATGTTTTGTCGAAAATGGGATGTAAGTGTATAATTTATTCACCTTAAAGCAGTGCTCGATTGCATGTGAGTGGACTTGAAACCGCAACATCTGATTTGTTTCCCTTTAAGGGGTGAATTATGACAATTAGACTACTAGACCAAAAAATTAAAAAAAAAAAAAAAAAAAATAGTGTAATATGAGCATCTCTCAAAGAAAGAAAGTGTAATATATTTTGCATAGAAGGGGATGGAAATGTATAATTTAACACAAAAGAGTCTTGGAGAGATTAATGTAATATATTATTATATTTTACATAAGAAAGAAGGAAAATGTATATTTCAATGGGAAGGGTAGTGTAATATGAATATTTAAATGTAATTTACTGTAAGAGCCTTGTTTAAATTCTTCATCATTCCATAGGGGTTTATTAATTTCAATGTCATCGGCAATACTTTATAATACCAAAAGATTGTCCTTGATAGCAAGCCAAAACATTTTATCTAATGACATCAAATGTCCCCCTTGAATATGGGTGCTTTATTAGTTTGTTAACAGGCTAAATTAGCAAATTTGTTGGAACATTTTCTATTTTGCTCAAAATAAGGGATTGTATACGGCTGCAATTTTGTATTTTGAATACTTTGATTAAGAAGAGTGTCGAAGTTTAAACCAAGCAACATGCACTGAAGAAAACAACACTGGCCTGGCACCAACATATAAGGGAGTAAGTGGCAATGATATACAAGTAACATGTTATTCAGCATTCAAATATTCTCTTCCATTTTCTTTACATTAGTAAACAGATCAGAAATTCACAAATTTCCAAATATCAACAATTCAACACAAGTGTAAAACTGTAATCAAACCGAACTTCGAGGCTATTGAACAGTTGTCAATCATATGCAGATCTTCACAAAGAGGACCAGCTTACCAAAACAATGGCAGGGTCAGGCCAGTCTACTTCTACTGTTATTCTGGTCATAAAATAGATGACCGATGACTCATTCAAACTCATAAGAGGCCCAATGTTTTCAATTGCTGAATATGCTCGGGTGGGAGGGATGGGGGAGACCAATCAGACCCTGTCATCTCTCCATCAACGTCTTCAACCACGTACTCCTATGATGAGAAGTAATAACAGTTTTAAAATCAACAATTCAAGACAAGGACAGAAATTTCAGGGCACCATACAAGATAATGCACTGGATTATAAGTATATATCATCAAGATATGATGCTAATGCAAGAGTTTAAATAAGTCAGTTACAAAAGCATAAATTTTTTTGAGAATCTTGGCTTTACCTTCCCCAATAAATTTCTCTGACGATATTAGGTAGGATTTAAATTCAAAATAAATGAAGTGACAGCTGAATGGGCTAATTGCATAAATCCATTAGGTATGAAACTTGATTTATCAGCTGAGTTGCAGCAAGAACTAACACAGAATCGTAATGCACAAAATCTACAGTAAATGAGAAAGTAAGCCAAACACACCTTTGTTAACATCCTCTTTGCAAGTATGTGATAGTGGCGTTGCCATATCCGTTGGCCTACCATAGTTGCCACCAATACACTGTAAAATATCCCAATTACTGTAAAAAGTCCCAGAACAACCAAAGCCATTATGAATAATAATGGTAGCCCTGCTTCCCCAGCACCTCCCAAACAACCACCACATTCTGTTGCCATGGTTCCACAACTCTCAAAGCATGCAGTGCAATCAGTCCACATACAAAGAGTGCCTGGCAAATGACAGTCAGCACAAACTCTGCAACAACAGCATACACAAATAAAAAATCCAGTCATTACTCAGACTTGCAACCAATAATAAGAAACTTCACATATAAGTGAGAATGAATAAATTAACAGCTGAATTTTATATTTATGCGAAAAAGATAAAGCTTATGCATATTTCACCTTGCAAAAAAAAGTTCAAAATCAAGACCAAAATATATAAATCAAATTCTAATTCCAATCATAGTTTGGGAATCATAAAATTAAATAAGAAAACAATCGTTATAATTATTATTTAAAAGCCAACCACTTTTATATTTTGAAGGGCGGTCACAAAATGTATTAGTCAAAAAAATCTGTTACAAAATGTAAGGGCAATTGGAACCATTGTTTTATGCTAAAGCAATGAGAATTATTGGTCAACTAACAATATATTATCTGTTAAGATATGTATTAGGTTTTGCAAGGATGAGTTAAGCTCAATATTAAAATCTAACATAGTATTTAGAGTTTGGTTCGATCCTCCTTGAACCATCTTACAACAACTCCGTTATGGAGTTCCCTGACGATTATGAATATAATAAAAGTTTTCTCTTTTCCGAGCAAGGTCTGAAATCATTGTTCTTTGTCTTTGGTTTCAGCCACCGTCAAGGCTAACCCTAGTTCATTTTTAGTTTGTATGTTGGATGTTGGTGAAATTCTGGACTCAGACACGCAATGTCCTACAGGATGTCACGACATCACTATCTGAATATTTTTCCAACAGATGAACAAAGTACAAACAGAAAAGTAAATAACACAAGAAAATTGTTAACCCAGTTCGGTTCTAACAAACCTACATCTGGGGGCTACCAAGCCAGGGAGGAAGTCCACTATAAGCAATATTAATTCAAGGTAATACAACTCAATATTACGCCTTTCACTTAATATCTACCCAATGCAACTTCAATCTAAATCATTAGATCAGAGAACCTACTCACTCCCCCTCAATCACAGCAGTGATGAACACTTACAAACAAATAATAACAGACGAAGACACTCTTCAAGGACACAACTTGATCTTGCTTAAAAGCTTTGATCAAGAACAATAGTACTCTTGCTTAGAAGCTTCGAGTACCTCTTACAACTCAAAACAAACACACCTAGACCAAGACAATCATCATGATGATTGTTTGGCTTACAAGAAATCTAGTACACAGACAACACAACAGACCTTTTAGACGGCAACCCTAATTTTTTCTGTCTCTTGCAGCAGCTTCTTCACTTGATATATATAATCTTGCATCAGCTGGGCCTTGGATCCAATACCAGTTTTAAACCTGATTAAAACCGTTTCCGATAGGGCAGAGATCCATCACAAAACATTGTTCTGAAACAAGACAATATCCAAAGTTTCCAAAAGAGGCGCGCAAAAACATAACTGATCAAGAACCAAACACGAACATAACACAGTAGCTTCGGATGTCTTGACATCGGTCTCGACATTAAGAAAAAGCCTGCACAAAAGAAACTACAAGAAAACTTAAAAGCAATGCATGTCAAAACAACAGGTTTGACATGATACAGATACTATTTGTTTTACCAAAAATACAGCCAATCAAAAACATCTACAAACTCCCCCTTTGGCGAATTTTTGGCTAAAACAACAATAGATGATATCAGAGTACTCGCAGCAGCCAAAATGAACAAGGATCCAACAAACAGCCCACAACATCATCATCACCATAGTACACCCAAGGAACCAAACAGAACAGCATCCATACCAAACAGTATCAACAACCATATCATCATTTCTCCCCCTTTCTAGCCACAAAAGGAGCCAAACAACAAGTGAAGAATCATCCTTCTCACTCATCTCCACATTATTGGAGCTACTACCAACAGTATCCTCACTCTCCTCAGCCAATACTACCAACAGTATGATCATTACCTCCATCAGCAGAGTATACTTGACAGTCAAGGTAGTAGTAGTGCTGATCCCACAACCAATTAATTGCTATAATCCTTCACAGAGACAAATGCCTAGTTTGCTTCTTAGGTTTTCAAATTGATTTGCATCCAAGGCTTTTGTGAAAATATCAGCTAGTTGAAGGTTTGTAGCAACATGTTCCAAGACAATTGTTTTATTCTCAACAAGATCTCTAATGTAATGGTGTCTAATATCAATGTGCTTGGTCCTGCTATGCTGAATAGGATTCTTCGAGATGTTAATGGCACTTAAGTTGTCACAATATAGTGTCATGACATCTTGTGTGACATTGTATTCTGATAACATCTGTTTCATCCAAACAAGCTGAGAGCAACTACTTCCAGCTGCAATGTATTCTGCCTCTGCAGTGGACAGAGACACACAATTTTGTTTCTTGCTGAACCATGAAATAAGATTATTACCCAAGAAGAAACATCCTCCTGAAGTGCTTTTTCTGTCATCAGCACTTCCTGCCCAGTCTGCATCACAATACCCAGTGAGAATGGGTTCACACCCATGAGAGTAGAGCATTCCATATTCACAAGTACCATTCACATATTTCAGAATCCTCTTGACTTGATTGATATGGCTGGTTTTGGGTTCTGCTTGATACCTGGCACATACTCCAACAGCGAAGGCAATATCAGGTCTACTGGCTGTAAGATACAGCAGACTTCCTATCATGCTTCTGTACAGACTTTGATCAACACTAGTTCCCTTTTCATCTTTGGTCAGCTTCAAGTGGGTAGGTGCTGGTGTCCTTTTGTGAGAAGCACTTTCCATTCCAAACTTTTTGACAATGTTTCTAGCATACTTGCTCTGAGAGAGAAAGATTGAGTCTTCCATCTGTTTGACTTGCAGCCCAAGAAAATAGGTTAATTCACCAACTAGACTCATTTCAAATTCAGATTGCATCTGATCAACAAAATGTCTAGTCATCTTGTCTGACATTCCACCAAATACAATATCATCCACATAGATTTGGGCTATCAGAATCTTCCCTCCTTCATCTTTGACAAAAAGAGTTTTATCTATCCCTCCTTTCCTGTATCCATTACTAGTAAGAAACTCAGTTAGTCTCTCATACCAAGCTCGAGGGGCTTGTTTCAAACCATAAAGAGCTTTTCTTAGTTTGTAGACATGATCAGGATGATTTGGATCAGCAAAACCTTTAGGTTGCTCTACATAGACTTCCTCATTTAAGTACCCATTCAAGAAAGCACTCTTTACATCCATCTGGTATAGTTTGAATTTCAGAATACATGCAATTCCCAACATTAGCCTAATTGACTCAAGTCTGGCAACAGGGGCAAAGGTTTCATCAAAGTCAATTCCTTCAACTTGGGTGTATCCTTGAGCGACTAGCCTTGCTTTGTTTCTGATAACAGTTCCCAGTTCATCTGACTTGTTTTTGTAAACCCATTTAGTTCCAATGACATTAGTACCTTTAGGTCTTGGTACCAGCTCCCAAACTTCATTCCTTTCAAACTGGCCAAGTTCTTCCTGCATGGCATTAATCCAGAACTCATCTGTTAATGCTTCCTTGACATTTTTAGGTTCAATCTTTGATACAAAACAAGAGTTTGTGACAACTTCTCTTGACCTTGTAATAACTCCACTGTTGAGATCCCCTATAATAAGTTCTTTAGGATGATCTTTCTGAAGTCTTATAGAAGGAATCTTGTTAGGGGGTTCAGTCTCAGCTTCTGTGATATTGGGATTGTCATCATCTTCTCTTGTGGAACCTTCTGCTGTAAGATCCCAGAATGTTCCGACATCTCCTGTGACATCTGCTTGATTGTGAATATCATCAACCACAACATTTATGGATTCCATTATTGTTTTGGTTCTTGAGTTGAAAACTCTGTAGGCTCTGCTGTTTGTAGAGTAGCCCAGAAAGATTCCTTCATCACTCTTGGGATCCATCTTCCTCCGGTGATCTCTATCAGCAAGAATATAACACTTACTACCAAACACATGGAAGTATTTGACAGTAGGTTTTCTTCCCTTCCAGATCTCATATAGGGTGGTAGAGGTTCCTTTTCTTAAGGTAACTCTGTTATGGACATAACAAGCAGTGTTCATGGCTTCAGCCCAGAAGTAGATAGGGAGATTCTTAGCATGGATCATAGCTCTAGCTGATTCTTGAATAGTTCTATTCTTTCTTTCAACAACCCCATTTTGCTGTGGAGTAATAGGGGAAGAGAACTCATGATGTATTCCTTCAGAGGAGCAGAATTCAGCAAACTTTTGATTCTCAAATTCCTTTCCATGATCACTTCTGATTCTCACAACGCTATTATCTTTTTCTCTTTGAATTCTTTGACATAGGTCCTTGAAAACATCAAACACATCTGACTTTTCTCTGATGAAGTTTACCCAAGTGAACCTGGAGTAGTCATCCACAACCACATAAGCATATTTCTTTCCTCCAAGACTTTCTATTTGCATTGGTCCCATCAAGTCCATATGTAACAGTTCAAGAACTCTGGAAGTAGTCAAATATGTAACTTTTGGATGTGACATCCTGGTTTGTTTTCCTGCCTGACACTCACCACATATTTTTCCTTCATCAATTTGTAGCTTAGGAATTCCTCTTACAGCTTCCAGAGAGATGAGTCTCTTCATACCTCTTAGATGAAGGTGACCAAGTTTTTGATGCCACTGCTTTGCTTCTTCTTCTTTAGAACAAACAGTAGAGTAGCTAGATTCATGAGACACCCACAAGTAGCAGTTATCTTTGGATCTGACACCTCTCATTACTACTTCCTTTTCTTTATTAGTAACCACACACTCATCTTTGGTGAAGTTGACTTGGTATCCTTGGTCACATAGTTGACTGATGCTTATGAGATTAGCTGTCAGGCCCTTGACCAACAAAACACCTTCTAAACTTGGCACTCCCGAACAGTCTAATTTTCCAACTCCTTTGATTTCTCCTTTAGCTCCATCACCAAAGGTTACATAGCTAGTGGAATGACTCTTGATATCAACGAGCAGGTTCTTGAGTCCAGTCATGTGCCTGGAGCATCCACTATCAAAATACCAGTCTTCTTTGGCTGAAACTCTAAGAGATGTATGAGCTATTAAAGCCTTACTCTTAGGTTCCCAATGTTGCTTCTGGATGGGCATGATCTGCTTGGGTTTGTAAGTAGGAGCTTGATCTGGATATCCATATAGTCTGAAGCAGAATGGCTTAATGTGTCCAAATCTTCCACAGTAGTGACATCTCCATCTTTGAAACTTTCTCCTCATTTCACCTTTCTCGTGATGTTGAGTCACATGTTGTGACATTGGCTTCGACATCTCAGCTTCAGGTTTAGTTCTGCTACTATCTCGGACATATTTCTTTGCACTAACAAATCCTATGCCAGACATATCTCTTGAACTCTTTCCAACCTGCAAGATCTCCTCCAGCATATCCGTGCCATTGTTCAACATTTTTACTGATTTCGACATCTGATCAAGTCTGGATTGTAACAGAACAGCTTCATCATTTAGTTCAGTTATAGTTTCACTAAGTTCTTTGTTATCAGCCTCCAACTGAGCTATGTAGTTCTTCTGATCTTCACCTTGTTGACACACTTCAGCACATTTGATACACAGTTTTCTATAGGAACATGCCAGTTCTTCAACGGTTAGCTTGTCTTTCCTGAACTTTTCATCAGAGTTGCAAATTCCAGTGAGGGCTGTGACATGTTTAGCTGATTCTTCTTCAAAATCACTCTCAGAATCTTCATCAGACCAGGAGACTGACAATCCTTTCTTCTGTTTCTTTAGGAAGGTAGGGCATTCAGCTCTAATATGTCCATACCCTTCACATCCATGACATTGGATCCCTTTGTTGTGATTGTACTTTTCTTCTGGTTTAGCTCCTCTACCAGAATCAGAAGATCCACTGATGTCAGATGGGAAGTTCTTGACATTTGGTCTTGACCTCTGATGCATCCTTCTCATAATTTTGTTGAATTGTTTACCAAGCATAGCTATGGATTCAGATACATTCTCCTCTCTACTTTCCTTTACTTCTTCACTGGAGTTGGACACAAAAGCTATGCTTTTGTTTTTCTTATCAGAATTTTCATTGATTCCCATCTCAAAGGTTTGAAGGGATCCAATTAACTCTTCTACCTTCATTTGGCTGATGTCCTGTGCCTCTTCTATAGCTGTGACTTTCATATCAAATCTCTTAGGTAGGGATCTAAGGATTTTCCTCACCAACTTTTCATCAGACATTTTTTCTCCCAAAGCTCCTGAGGTATTAGCAATATCGAGTAAATTCATATAAAAATCCTTAATGCTTTCATCGTCCCTCATCCTTAGATTTTCAAATTTTGTAGTTAGCAGTTGAAGCCTTGACATCTTCACTTTGGAGGTGCCCTCATGAGTAGTCTTGAGGATATCCCAGACATCTTTGGCTAGTTCACAGTGATGAACCAGTCTGAATATATTTTTGTCTATCCCATTGAATAGGGCATTTAGGGCTTTTGAGTTGCCAAGTGCCAATGCCTCTTCATCTTTGTCCCAATCTTCCTCTGGTTTAAGAGTTTTGTTGCCATCTTTATCAGTATTAACAGGATGTTCCCATCCTTTGTTCACAGCTCTCCAAGCTTTGCTGTTCACGGATTTCAGAAAAGCCACCATGAGGGGTTTCCAATAATCATAATTAGAGCCATCCAGAATGGGTGGTCTCATTATGAATCCACCACCTTCTTTGTCCATCGAACCAGAAAATACTTTCCCTAGATCTCACCCAGTAAAAACAGGCAGGGTGCCTGCTCTGATGCCAATTGAAATTCTGGACTCAGACACGCAATGTCCTACAGGATGTCACGACATCACTATCTGAATATTTTTCCAACAGATGAACAAAGTACAAACAGAAAAGTAAATAACACAAGAAAATTGTTAACCCAGTTCGGTTCTAACAAACCTACATCTGGGGGCTACCAAGCCAGGGAGGAAGTCCACTATAAGCAATATTAATTCAAGGTAATACAACTCAATATTACGCCTTTCACTTAATATCTACCCAATGCAACTTCAATCTAAATCATTAGATCAGAGAACCTACTCACTCCCCCTCAATCACAGCAGTGATGAACACTTACAAACAAATAATAACAGACGAAGACACTCTTCAAGGACACAACTTGATCTTGCTTAAAAGCTTTGATCAAGAACAATAGTACTCTTGCTTAGAAGCTTCGAGTACCTCTTACAACTCAAAACAAACACACCTAGACCAAGACAATCATCATGATGATTGTTTGGCTTACAAGAAATCTAGTACACAGACAACACAACAGACCTTTTAGACGGCAACCCTAATTTTTTCTGTCTCTTGCAGCAGCTTCTTCACTTGATATATATAATCTTGCATCAGCTGGGCCTTGGATCCAATACCAGTTTTAAACCTGATTAAAACCGTTTCCGATAGGGCAGAGATCCATCACAAAACATTGTTCTGAAACAAGACAATATCCAAAGTTTCCAAAAGAGGCGCGCAAAAACATAACTGATCAAGAACCAAACACGAACATAACACAGTAGCTTCGGATGTCTTGACATCGGTCTCGACATTAAGAAAAAGCCTGCACAAAAGAAACTACAAGAAAACTTAAAAGCAATGCATGTCAAAACAACAGGTTTGACATGATACAGATACTATTTGTTTTACCAAAAATACAGCCAATCAAAAACATCTACAGTTGGGAATATAATAATAGTTTTCTCTTTTCCGCGCAAGGTTCGAAATCATAGTAATTTGTCTTTGGGTTCAGCCACCACAAAAGCTAACCCTAGTTTACTCAGTTTGGATGTTGGATGATGGACAGTATCGTCTAGTCCCGAAACAGTTCCGGGGTTGCTGATTTAGCTTTCATAGAAAATTCATCCGCCGTGTCTGACAACATGGCAACCTCGTCATCAGATTCTCCGGAGTCAGATCAGCCAGTTCCCGAAGCGCCTCTCTCAACTGCCAACACTCGTGCCACCAGACGCGTTTCTGCTGCTGTCAGTCCAGCCGGCGCATGAAGGCCACCAGCCACCCTCCAGACCGGCGAGATCACCGCCGGTCTTGTTAGACTCAACTCCCCTTCTTGGTTCAGTTGGGACCACTTCCAGTCTGTGGGTCCCATGTTTAATGTGTGCCCCAGAGGTTTCTTTTCTGTTTCATAGGGTTTTTATGGTTGTGAATGCATCCAGGTGTATATTCTACAGTGTTTTGGGCTTTTGTCACTGATTTCATTCCAATGTATGTTGCTTCAACAATTTAGGTTCTTGGTCACAGTATTTTTCGTCCGCTTAGCATATTTGCACACTGCACCTTTATTGTATTTTTTAGTGTTTCACTGTGTCTTGTTAGCACTTAGCACATTTTTCACTGGTCCAGTTTTGTGCATCTATTTATTTGAGGTTGTTGGTTACCAACATCTATGTCTGATATGTGGTCATATGTTAAGTCTTACAGTCAGTTTGTCCGCTGATATACTGTCCAAATCACTTTTGTCAGTGTGCTCTTTGCCTTTTCCCAATTACTCTAATGGAAGGCTCTCCAGTCATCAGTCTCAGCACACCAATAGTCTCTGATAGTCCCGTCGCCTTACCAAAGTCAAGGTTGAGTCGTTGGCACCAGTCACATGACAGATGACATGTTCAACTAAGTTAGTTTTTTTTCTTTTTTGGTAGTCCAGTTGTCCAACTATCGTCAATGTTGATTAACTAGCATTGATCACACACTAAGTTGGCTGTTTCAAGCAAAGGACAACACCTGACCCAATATTGTTGCAGCTTTGTTTGGATGCAGTACATGAAAGTTGATTGTGGTCCTTATATTGGTTTGATCTTCTCTTTTAAAGGGTATATCTTTAACACGCTTAAAGTTTATTAAACTTTAGCTTGTGGGGGAATGTTCAGATATATATATTAGGTTTTATAAAGATGAGTTAAGCTCAATAAAAAAATCTAACATGGATCAATGGAAAAGACTGTGTACACCAATACCTGTTAGTTCCTTTATATATGGAGTAATATATTTATAGAATAATGAATAATTATGCCACAAGCAGATGCCAAGAACAAACGTATGTATTTCTAACAGTGTCAAAGGCTCGTAAAGATATAAAATCAGTGTTGTTACCCAGGTTGACAGCAACAAAGACATAATTCTCTACAAGGTTGAGCCAAATCATTGCGAACTCGTCGATCATAACAAGTAATGAAGCACCCAGAAAGGCCAAGCAATGCAAAAAACAATAGAGCTCCTGCGTTTGAAAATACAAACATAAAATTCAGTAATTCACAACATAACTTGTAAACTTTATTTGTGGAAGGAGGAAGTTCCGAACTCATGGCCAAAGGAGAAAAAAGCAAATTCATGAAAAATAATATCCTATAAGCATTTTGATGAACACGACTTTAATTTTTTTTACCACATAAGTAGTAGAAGCTCAGTTGACTTTCAAAACCCCAGAGAATACGAAGCCAACTTTGCTGATAACCATCAATTAGATAAACCAAATATGCGAGTGAGGTAATAATCTGCATATAAAGGAAATAAGGTGCTGAATCAGAACATCTATATACATTTACACATTACAATTGGATAAGTATGTAGATAACCAAATGAATGGAAACAGTTAACCTACAAGCTGTACAGCCAGAAAAATAGACAAGATATCTCTGGTGACGAAAAAGCGAAATTTCAAGGTTCTCCACTTCCTATCAGCAGCAACATGAACACGCAAATGATATGGAGCCTTGCACGTAGTGCAGTGAGCAAAAGCAAACCCTTCCTGGAATAATGTTAAGCAATATCCATATAATTATTAAGTTAAGCACAGTAAAGTACACCATTTAACACATACAACTGTTAGCATTACAGTACAAAACAAAGGATCCAGCCAGAGGCAAAAGGATAATACAACGTTCAAAAGAAATTAACCTTGACGGAGCGCCAATGATCCAAACACTCTCGATGAACATATTTTGAAGTACCTTTGCACATACAAGGAGCTATGAAATCCCTACCTGAGAAGTAAGCCAAACGTATAGGAACCGAAATCACAATTCATTCAATCAACATAATTAAGAGTATACGATTGCTCTAACCATTGATTATCCAAGTAGTAGAATTCACGCTAAAACCTAAAAATGAAAATTCGTAAAAAGTGAAAACAGAAAGGTTGAATTGAAAGTGAAATTACCATCGGTTTCGAGACAAATCCGGCACTGAATTTGCTCGGAGGGACCAGCTTCGAGGTCGATCGAGGAAGGGTCGGAGAGGGGGATAGGAGGGACAAGAGGAGAGGAGTCGGAGTGATCAGCCATTGAAAGTGTGAAGAATTGAAGTGAGGGTAGAAATGTCAATTGAATCAAGATTGGGAAAAGAATGAAATTGAGTTCATAGTGGTTGTTGGGTTAGATTAGAGAAAGAGAAGAAGAATCTCAGTGTTCTTCTTCTTCCTTCTCGCTATCTTTCTATTGACCTCTGAACTGCGAATAGTTTTTCAAGATTTTGTTATTGTATGTTTACATTGATTTTTTTATAAGAAATGGTGAATTCCCAAAACTAACCGTGCCAAATAATTAAATGTGTCTTTTGTTTTATTCATGTATATCTTTCTTTTTTTTAAAGAATAGTTGAATTTATCTGTGAAATTAAAAATAGTCAAGATTGTATTATTGAAAAACAGATTGTTTTATGAGAAAAATAAGTAAAACACTTGTTTATTTTGAAAAAATAATGCTTTATTGAGTGAGATTAATTTTGATACTCTAATGTGTAAAATATTCAATCTAATTACAATAAATAAATACTCATACAAATATTTTAAGAATAATTTTAAATATTTATAAAAATAGAGAAAATAAAATATACACTAATAATATAAAATAATTTTACATTATCAACCTATTACCACCATCATGTATTTTAGTCTATAACTTTTAAGTTAATAATATAACATAGTGGAATGATGAATTTTTATTAGATGACATTAACCTTTAAACTACTATAAAATATTATAAAAATAAAAAAAATTATAAAATTAATTTTTTTTAAATTAATTTTTTATCTTGGTATTTGACGATAAGATCTATAATTTAAAGGAACCAATTTTTCTATCCAATTTTTATTTGGTGAAATTTTAAGAAAATTTAACTCTCACATTTCAAGTCTTCAGCATTAAAAAAAATATAAGTTTTCATCATTAAAATTTGTACTTTATTAAATAGATTTCATATTTGATATAATAAAAATTATACATAAAGTTGTTTTTGTTTTGCTGAGGAAATTATGAATTATTTGTTTTATGAATGCCCTGATCTTAAGATAATTTAGGCTACGATCCTTGAATGGATCCAAATCAAGAGAGTTTTTCTTGAGTGAAGTAAAGAATTAGATTTGGTTACGGCTCGTTTGTTTTGGCTTTTTTTAAAAATGATTTTTATAGTGTTACAAAATTTTGTGAAAAAAAATTTTATAAAGAAACTTTTTATAAAAGCTTCAAATGAAAATTTTGTTTGAATAGTTATTCTTAAAATGTGATTTTAGGTATTTCATCTATTTATGGATAAAAAATTTGGATATCGAAATTTCAAAAAAAATCACTTAATTTTGAAGCTATTTCAAATAGATTTTCATAAAAATCATTTTTGAAATACAATTTTTTTTTAAATTATGATTTTGACAAAGTTTTGGTCTTCAATAATCTATGTTTACGTTCTACGATGTCAAAATTAGTGTTTCATTTTAGAAAAAACGAATATAAAAAAACTTGTAATATTTTGAAAAACGGTTTCGGAAAATCTATTTTCAAAAATACAAAGAAAAAATCCATTTTTTTAAAGCTGAAACAAACAGGCCCAGACAAAAGGGATGGAGACGTGCAATTTTGAAATTGGTTGTTGTCGAAACTTTAAATGGAGTCTGGAAATATCGTAACGACAAAAGTTATGGTAATATTATTGATAAAACAAATATAGCTGATAATATTATTGATATGATAGTTTATAGAGGTTGGTATAGCGGGAAACTTAGAAAGCATATCGATGAGCTTATGATGGTTTAGTTTGGTTTCATTGGTGTTTTCTTTTTGTCATTTGTGAGGGCTGGATTCTAGCGATCGCCTTTTTTTTCTTGCTTATTTTTTAAATTAATACAAGTTATTTTATTCAAACGAAAAAATATTATACATAAAGAACAGGTAAATAGATAATAAATTGCGCCAGTATAATTTTATTAAAGGATAATCTTAATTTGTGTCGTTCTAGCACAAGTTAAGAGACAAATATGATTAAAAAGTTTTAGAATTTGTGTATTGAATTTAATGCATGTTTATAATTAGTAATTTTATTTTTTTTAATACAAAATTTTTATTTGTGACTTTTTTAACATGTATAATTAATAGAAGATAAAAAGATTTTACTCTATATTTACATTTTTGCTTATATTAATATTTATCCTTGAGGGTTGCAATGGACCTTATATGAGAAGTTTTAGACTTGTATCATTTAGTTAATCTTCCAATTTACAAATTTTAAAGTGTTATTAGGGATTTTTTCTTACCAATATAACTCATATTTTCAAAAAAAAGAAACCCAAAATAATCCATATTTAAGAAAAAATTTCAATTTACTCCATTTTCAAACAAAAAAACAGGGATGCAGCGGTATTGGTGTCAGGCGAATTGGTGTCTAAACTAATAATTCAAGAGATGGCGCCAATTGGATTGGCGCCTGCACCTAGTGTTGTCAACCCAATTGGCGTCTGTGTTTTAAGCTGCAAAGGTGGCGCCAATTCAATTAGCACCAGTGTGTTTAGTATTTTTTTAGTATAAATAGAGGTGTCTCATATCATTTCAACTTCACATCTCTTTTCATAATCTTATTTTCTTTTCACTAGCTTTACATGATAGTTAAAAAAGACGGACATGTCTGCTATTTAGCAATAAAACCTCTGTTAAAAATACGTTTTTGGAATGTCCAAAATTTCGAACATCTTGAAAGGAGTTTGAAAAGTTGGTTAGACGGAGAGATTGATGATAGGGAAAGAATTATAAGAATCGAGAGGCTTGTTTCGTACATCTCAATTGCAAATGACAATAATGTTATGCAGCGTATGTGGGTTCGAGTTAAGGATGACAATGATGTTAGAGATATGATGTCTGCATTATATGATATTGTTTTAATTGTTGTCATATCTTAGACATGTTGTGATGTTATGTCTTAAGTCTTATATTTTATTGTTTGTGTTGTTGTTTTAAGCGTGTATAAGTTTGTGTGAGGTTTGTTATATTAATTTTTTTATAACCAAAAGTTATTCATATATATATATATATATATATATATATATATGTGTGTGTGTGTGTGTGTGTGTGTGTGTGTGTGTGTGTGTGTGTGTGAAATCCTAAGGTTACAAAAGTTTAAAGGAAAAAAAAATTATGATGCAGATGTTGCTCCGACATTGGGACAATTTTTAGATTGTGTCTGGGATGACGACATATACTACACAATCTTATCATTTTATTAGTTGTATTAATTTCTATTTTAATTTGGCATGTTGTTGGGGCGACCCTTTTTATTCCTTCGCGTCTCATCATTGTACCCAACTATATCCCCTTGATATGTAGACCAATATTCCTCCATTGCTACCATCGAGAAGTGGTCGCTATAGACATTCATAATGTTAATGACCTTGTAAACATCATATAGATAGTTGTAAGCGTCCTTGCGAATATATGTGCAAGCCGCAATGACATAGGAGCAAGGCATACGTAAGGCCCTCATTGTGTATATAACCCTCTTCAAAACTAGGTCGCCCTCTTGGAAGCTTCTTGGACGAACTCTAGTATTGAACCTCCTGACCATTCTTTATTTTGCTACAAACTCTGTAAGATGAGCCATTACTCTAATCTTCTCTATGAGGTCGACCGAGTTGTCTAGTCTTTCTTGGTTCAAATTCTTATCAAAATTTATTAAGCTTTTGATTGGAATCTTACACATAAGCAAACATTAAATAAAATGCCAGGTCTAGAAGTATCCAGATACAGAAAAGAACCAATCATATCTCTGTATAATTTTGGTTATACTTGTTTACATGTTTCATTCTTCTCAATACACATTGGATGCATATAAGTCTTTGTTGTCTTGTGTTGTGATAAGTCAAACTTATTTAGAAGTTATCTCTATACTTTATTTTTGAATATTTTGTAAAACAAATTTGTATCAACTATCCCTCTTGTAAAGTAATTTTTCAAAAGAAAATTGCGTAATCATTCATATCATGCTCTAGGAGCCTGTTTGTGACCATACAAATATTTCTTTAATTTATAAACAAAATTAGGACTTTTATGATTTTCAAAACTAAGAGGTTGATGAACAAGTACATGTTGGACTGTCCTTACGTCATCCTATAAGAGTAGAGGTCACAATTTATGTCAGTACTTTTATGCTCACCATCACACGCAAGTCGTTCTTGATCTTATAAGTTTTTATAGGCTTCTAATTGTATGTTGATTGAAGCATGTTTTAGATGATCAGAACTTGAGTCTTCAGAACCTAAGTCTTTGAGTCTTTAGAACCTGTTCAGAAGAACCTTGTCTTCAGAGTCTTCAGCACTTGGTCTTCAGAAGCGATATGTCTTCAAATCTTCAGAACTTGATCAGTAGAACCTCTTCTTCAGGATCTTCTGAACATGGGACACAGAAGCAAAGCTTTAAAAGGTCTCCAGAGCTTCCTTTATAAGTCATGATCAGAAACTCTTGTACTAACGTTCCTTAGAATCGTTGCAGAAGTACCGTTCCAGAATCTTGACTTCCATTGTAACACAACACAAGTATTCTTCCAGAGTGTTGAGTTCAGAACCTGATGACGTCACATGTCTTCTTACCAGATTCAAAACCTGCAAGGCAAAAGCCACACACTAGAAAGAATCTGTTAGTGTATACAATAGTTCTTTAAGATAACATGTAAAGTTATCATCAAAACTTAAGGCCAAATGCATAACCAATCTTGTTCTTACAATTTTGTTAATAGCCTTTTGCCTTTGAGTCAAAAGACTTACCCATTCAAAAAGAGCTTTAGTGGTAAGCTTGATTTTATCTTCAGCAAAGTGTCTTCCAGCATTTTTGTTATCTTCCAAACAATTTAAATACCCAAAGCTTGAGTAGATTTTGTTGACGACCAATATTACTCAAAGCCATATAGTTAATGTTTTCAATCATTTGATGATGAACTTTTGTAACAATGTGGAAATCTTCAAATTCATGAAAGACCAAGGGATGTAGTTCAGGTAAATCTAGGTGAGTTGGTATAAAAAGGGCCACAACTAGGGACGATGAGGAGGAAAAGGATATACGAAGTTGCAATGAAACATGGGAGGTTATGATGGAGGAATAGGGAGTCGGAGTGTGTGACCAATCCAGGAGCCATCTGAGTCTAACAACATTGGGTGCATGAGATGTTTCTTTGCTTTTAATCTTAAAAAAGAAATTACTCAAATCCATTCTAGGTTTAGCTAAGAATGCTTCCATTATATAAAACATGTTATTTGTACATCCCTCATAACTCTTTGATATGGAAGGTGAAGAAGTAACATTTTCTGATGAGATATCAATAGTAATTGATTGATTATTTTGCAAAGTTTAGAGAGGAGGAATGTCTAGGGTAGGTGAGAGTAATTTAGTGGGGGTGAAAGTTTATATGCAAGTGCGGATGGGGGGGTGTAGGTGAAACATATTTAACATATGTTGGTTAAATAGGGGAAAGGAAGGTTCTAGAGGGGTTGGTTACCAAAGCTGGTGGTTGTTAGTCTCTAGATGGTTGATTAGTTGGTAGGGGTTCAAGAGAAAAAAAATTATTGGTTAGGAGTGCCAGATGGATGGATATCATGCAATTTTGATTCAGGTGATGAAGGTTAATTATAATAGCAGGTTAATGATGAAAGAGGTTAGTTAGAAGTTTCCATATGATAGTTCTTAATATGATTTTGAAGGAAATAAGGCTTACCAGTCTTTTTCTTCTTGAGTGCTTGAGAATTTGACTCATCTGTGTCCTCATCCATAATTTGAGTTCCGACTCTTTTATTCTTCTTAATAGGAGTACCAAAAGAATTCATGCAACTGGTAAACAAAGTGACAAGTGCAACTTCTAATGGACGAGGTTGATGTGATGGTTCACCTTGGTGAATTTGTTGTGTGGATATGAAAAATGGGAGAGTTTGGAATGTTATTTGTCCCACTCTTTGCAAAGCAAATTTATGTTGTGTATGAATATATGGAGAAGCTACCAGAACTGGATCTTCTTCCAACAAATGAGGATGTGAATTTTTAGAAAATTCAACAGCTATAACAAAAAGTTGCCGATGAGCAGTGGATCGAGTGACTTAGGACACGTCACCATGCTTGATAAATATGATGATATATCTGCTTTAGGAGGAAGTTGAACTTCGAGAAAAATGACCAGTGATATAGATCCTTGGATCAATAGAAATTTGAGTGTGGAAATTCAAAGGAATCGAAAATCGATTCCCATAAACGATGTCATTCTTTCGTTATGAAAAAATGTTTGGTGAAACGATCAGATGAGATCTTGGATCGGTGAAGCAAGTTTCTGATGCGGCAGAGATGGGGGCTGGCCTGCAAGGGTATCACTCCAACGCTCAAGTAAGATTGGAATTAAATACCTGAAATGGCGTGCTTCACACTTATATATTAAAAGCGGTTAAAAACGTTCACGTGTGATGCAACATGTCGTGAAAATAGTCGTTTGATTGGATCAGACAGTGATTAAAGCATTTAAGTGCAAAATTTATATGTTTCTAGTAAACAAATGTCTACTTGTTCCACGTACCATTCCACTTGGAATTCGATCTTGGACTCGTGGTGTAAGTCTTTAGGTGTAATTTGATCTCTCCTCTTACACACATCCGGTAACCCTTTACGGCATATTCCTATGGCAAAATTCACCGTTGGGTTGAAAGTTATTATCATAAAGATCATGTCTATAAATTTTAACATCAATAGAAAATCATTTAACATGTCAATGAGATGCATAAAAATTAACGTCTTACAAATGTTTATGGGAACAATTAATTTTGATAATTCTCTTTATCATATCAAATTATTTTTTATTGATGTTAAATTTTATATACATGATATGATCTATATGATAATAATATACTTCAATCCAATTATAAAATTTGTCTTACAGATATGCAGTAAAGAGTTATAAGAGGCATCATAATATTAAATTTGATACCTTAGTGTCAGTTGATCCTGACTCATATATATATATATAGTTCAGGATCAAATGACACTAAAGTGTCAAACTTAGTAACATGACACCTCTCATAACTTTTCGCTCCATGTCTGTATAACAAAATCCACAATTGAATTGAAAGTTATTTTCATATAGAACATGCATATAAAATTTCACGCTTATGAGAACTTTAGCTATAATAAGAACTGCAAACTTTTAATAATATCTTATATTTATTTAATGACTTATATTTGCTTTCGATTTTGAAATATTTATTTAATGATTAGGTGAATAAGATATTTATTTAATACTCCCTCCGGTTTCAAATATATGCAACAAAAAAAAATCTATGGTCTTAAAGCAAATAAAATCTACATTTGCTACATTCAATGTCAGTATTTCAAATATACTCCTATAATTTTTTACATTTTAAATGTTCGTAACTAGTGTTTTAAAAATCAGACCGAAACGGCCGGTCAAACTAGGAACCGGAGGGGTCACCGGTTTGGTCTGATTTTTGGACCATATATGCTATTGAACGGGTGAGAATCGGCCAAAACCGGAAAAAAATCGGTGAACCGGCGGTTTTAGAAAATCGGTGGTTCAAATGCATACTTTTTTTCCGCACAAAATGATGTCGTTTCATATTTTTTTTATAAAAAATATAATTAAAATATAATTAGACTTTATTCAACCTTATTTGGAACAACTTTTCCTCTATTTGCAATTAGACTTGGTTTTAAATTTATTAAAATTTATATTTTATATTATTTTGTTGTGAGTGATGATTATATTTAGAATTTGAATGTAAAAAATAAACATGTGAAATTATGATAATTTAAAATTGTATTATTTTGTAGGTGTTATGATATTTTTTAGAGACTAAGTCATCCGGTTCGACCAATTTAATAAATATATAGTATTACAATAGAGACCGGTTTATTCAACCAAATTATCCGATTTAATCCGATTAAGTCATGCGGTTCGACCAGTGACCGAGTGGTTCAACGAATCAGTGACCCAGTACTCTCACCGGTTTAATGACCGGTCTGGTTTTTAAAATACTGTTCGCAACAATTTCCAAAGCGAAAAATAGGGATAAAATTAGAAAAACCGTAAGAATTAAATGCATTGAGACATCCTCCTTAAAGGGTGAACTTTTTTGCAAATTTACTTATATTTGATACTGGAGGGAGAATGTATTTAAAATCTTATTAATTTAAATTCAATTATTAAAAGTTCTTGGTTCTCATTTGATACGTCTCGCGCGCATATATATATATATATATATATATATATATATATATATATATATATATATATATATATATATATATATATATATATATATATATATATATATATATATATATATATATATATATTAACTTTGAATTATATGCTTTTCTTCCTTAATATAAATACATGATTAAGTAGTAGAATATTTTCAATCCATTAACGTTGTCAAGTCCATTTCAAATGTCTCTCCTGTATTATGATTCCCCGGTACCCTGCAAATAGTCAATTTTAATTGCTTTCAACACACGAGAGAAGGAAAATAAAGAGGGAATATATAGGAGCAAGATATTTAATATTCAAACTTGACAAAATGAGTTATGTATTGACAATAATCACCATTATAAATTTCGCTACCATTATAAATTCTGAATATATAGGAGCAAGATATTTAATATTCAAACTTGAGAAAATGGGTTATGTAATCACCATTATAAATTCTGCTGCTATTATAAATTCTTTTATATCATATTATAAAATTTAAATTATTAATATGATATGGCTGAATAATTTATTTCTATTAATTTTTAGTGTAAAAATATCCGTCCTTAACCATTAAACTTTTTAAACTTTTATGGTTCAATTTTTATTATTCTGGTTTAATTGCCCACATATTAGTATAAGCTATTCATAAGATATTTTCCAAATTATATTTTTAACTATTAATTTTAATTGAAATTTATATAAAAAAAATTGGTTGTGAATGTGTTAATTGACTTGGTGAAGAAAACTAAAATAACTTGTCTTATTTTTAAGATGGATTTTTAAAAAAACGTATGATTTAATTAGTTGACTTTGTATGGATTATATACTTATCAAATTTGAGTTTAATAATAAATGGAGATCTTAGATGCATGCTTTTGTGTTTGTTGAGAATCTTGCCTTGTTGATAAATAATTGTCCTATTTAAAAGATTAACATTTCAAAAAGAGGTTTAAAGTAAGGAGATTTCTCTAGTTGTGCTACTTTTCCTGCTTGTGGCATAAGGTTTGAGTGAGTTGTTGAGATGAATTTTTTCTCTAACTTTAGGGCGAGCTCCTAGAATCTAGTGGTCTTTCATCTTCATTATGCAAATAATACTTTAATTTTGGTTAAGAGTGAGAATAAGTCATACCAACCGATAAGATTTATGGTCTAACCTATACAGGTCCAAATTAGATTAGTTTTTTGTAAAATTAAAATTTTAAATTTATTTAAAATCATTAATATTTTTTAAAATAGATAAATAATGTTTAAGATGTTTGAAATCAAATCAAGCATCTTTTATCAACTAAAGCACTTATATTTTGATTAACATTATATTGTGTTAAAATGTTTGAATTGATAAAAGATTAAAGTATATAAGAGTGTTTGGAGGTCGGTTTGTTTTGATTTCGAAAGAATTTGATGTCTAAATTGATGAAAAATATATGAATTAGTTTGGATTGAATTTGCACATTTTTGTAATAAAACCTAAACCGAACCAAACCAAGAAACGATGGATTGATTTGGATTGGGTTGATCAGATACATTAAAAAATGTGCAAAAATATTTAATTTACATAAACTAATTTTCCATAATAATATAAAATTACTAATTTTTTTCGTGTCTCCATACAGGTTCTGAATGTCACAAAATGACGTTTCATTTTATTTTGAATCAAGGATTATATTAATTTAAAAAACAGCGATCAATAGGATCCAACCCTCAAATTAACAAATGCAACAAAATCTATAGCTTAAGAAAATAAAATGTTAGCTATATGTGATCTAAACTTAGGACTAGTCCACCCTCTATATACTATAACGTTGATGATTTTCTAATTAATGATCCTATTATTTGCATTATGACCAAAAGAAATATCATTACAGAGTTGCCATATCTCGTATAGTGTTTATGCAAGTGCCATATGCATTAGATCATCCCTCCATCCTTTGCCAGTGCAATAGAATCCATTTCAGTTCCTGCTCCCACTCACAAGGATCATGTTGAATCCTAAGCCAGCTTAGAACTTTACTTCATATTCTCTTTAATTCCACACAGGTGATCAATTGTTTCAGCTTAATCACAAAATAGACATTGGGTGTTAGCAACACTACTAGAAATACACATATTTCCTGCGGAATTACCTGCGGATTTTTGCTAAATTTCCGCAGGAAAAGTGTTTCCTGCGGTTTTACGTCCCCAGCTAAAACCTTCGTGGGTAATATCTTTCGCAGGTAATTCCGCAGGTATTTCCGCAGCTAAATCCGCAGGAAACAATTCGCAGATAAATCCGCAGGTAAATCCGCAGCTAATTCCGCAGGTAAATCTGCAGGAAATGTATATCCGCAGGTAAATCCGCAGGAAATTTCTTTCTCAAATTAAATAATTTTTTATTTTAATAAACTTTTGAACCATTATATATATTTAACTAACTATAATATAAAATAAAATTATAATTTTCAATTTAAATTAAACTTTTCATAGAACATAATTGATAAGAAGTACTTACATAGTCATTAATAAAAATCAAGTTATTACTAATCATTTGTCCATCAAGTTAAAAAGATAATACAATCCAAAAACTAAGTCAAAATGAAAAAAAAGTACAAATCAAATCTTTTTCATCTGTTTCATCGACGCCATCTTCATTTGTGTACTCACTTTCATTAGTGGGTTGTGGTGGATGAGAAGAAGGCCCAACAAATCCTAAATGATTCATTAAAAATGAAATTTTATTATTCGCTTCGGCTATCTTTTCTTCTTGTCGATGCAATTGTTGCCTCATCACCATCTTCTCTTGTTCTTGTCTTTGCAACGATGCATTTAAAGCATGGACTTGACTTCTCAAAACATCAACCTCTTGAGAGTCACTTGAAAGACTTGAGGGTTTTTTGATACAGAAACCAAAGTCTTAGATGCGGTTCCAAGACCAAATACCCTATTACCCATATATCCAAATCAGGTGGCATTTCATTAGTTGGTTGACTATCAGCTTCGTCCTCTCCTGGAATAGTTGGCTTCTGAGAAGAAATCTCCAACTTTTTCTGTTCAAATTTATCCTAAAAGAAAATTGAAAAAATAGTAAGGAATTAAATTCAATAAAAGTTATATTTTCCAAAAGACTTGTGTGCAGATTTGAAATTCAATCAAATTAACACTTCAACCATATTCACTAACAACCATGCCACCTCTTTGAACCAAAACTAACTCAATCATATGAACAAAAATATGAGTCAATTAGCAGGTATATATTTCTTAATCTTCATAGTTATTTACATATATAATCTACTTCATTTTCTGTGTTTTTGAATTAGTTTCTGTTGTATAAATTGCAGGTTTAATAAGATTGGTAAAAATTGCAACTTTTTCAATATAGTATTACTTTTCAACATTATTTTATATCACATGCAATTATATAATATATATTCTAGACATACATTGCAATATGTGCATGAATTCGAATCTCATACCTAATTCTAATTCCAATTTAAGCACCTTAACTCAATCATATGAACCAAAACTAACAGTTTCACTTTTCTGCTTACTGCTTTCTAACATCATAACTAACTGAATTCAAATTCATCACCAACCTATATTAGAAGTCTAATACAAATGCACCAACCAAGATATGTATTAGACTAACTTAAATAAAATGGTACAACTACAAGCATTAATTAGCTAACTTATTGTAAAGACATACCTGTAAAGTCTCATTTGCAGCTATGTCATCTAGGAGAAGTATATCTCTAGAAATTCTAGAGAAAACTGATTCTAATACTGTACACATGCTTTTCCTGTAAGTTGAAGGAAGCAAAAATGGTTCCCATATGATATGCACTTTTTGCAGAATGAAAACAACCTGATCAAGGAAACTCAGTTTATGTCATTTGTTAGAATAAAAAAGGTCTCATTTAATACTTGTAACCTATTGTAACAAATGCCCCACACTGTAGCTTGCATGCAGAAAAAAGAAACATAGGAAGTAAGAGATAAAGCAACTATGGGGCCGCATATGACAATGTGCACACACTATATTAAAAAAATAACCTGATCAATGCTGAATTTAGCCGACTCATATTGTTGCATTTGATGAGTATTCTGAAATCCATCAGCACTATCTATAGCCTAAAAAACATAGTCGAATATGGGAATTAGCAGATCAGAAAGGCAAGTGTTAACCAAAACTAAGTGATATCCTACACAGATGCTGCATGCATTTTAACAAAGGCAGTACCTCCTTCAAGTTATAAATAACAAGCTGATAGACTAAAAGATACTGAGGTAATATAGCATCAAAATGAGTGAGTTAAGGAAAAAAAACTAGTTTCCATTTGATAGACTAAAAGATAAAATTGAGATTTGGCCGATATAACATTGAATAATCCATACTAACAAAGACATCAATTAGAAGAAAAAAATGATTTTGTTCACCAAAAAAAAATTATTCAAATATTGTGAAGTCATTCATGCTTAGTTATTCAGGTATGTTAGTATGTATACCTCAAATGCAAATCCAAGTATCTCCTGGAAAAGATAAAGGCAGTCATTATGCATCAGAACAGCAACTTGATTGAAGCTACCAAGCTGCCTCTCTAGCTTCACAAATCAAAAACAGAAGTATTACTTTTGTGACGCATCTACTTGATTGAAAAGCACCATAGTTGGTAATCTAACTTATCTAGGCTTTATGTGACGCATATAAAAGCAAATTAACTTACCTACCCTTTATATATTTATGTATATACATATATATATACCCACTTCACACAAATCCCAAAATGACCTTTTTGATCCAAGTATAAAATACTTTGTCTTTAGAACTATTTGAATACTTTTGTTCTGTCACTGAACTAGGACTTGAAACTTTTAAGTTCTAAGTATGTAAACAGTATAAATCATAGTCTTTCAATTAATCTAATGGTTGAAACTTTGGATAGAAATATTGACAATCAAATAGTGCAAACACAATTATTTCCAACGCATAGTGTTACTTGAACCATGCTTTACATTGTATTTGGTTCTATGATGTAGTTTGACCATAAAGAATTAGTTTCTATGTAATTGACACAATGGAAACACTTACACTATTGCTAAAATGGCTAGGGGCATGAATTTTGAGAGATGGAAAGGTGAATAAGTACTATCTTTGATATAACTAATGTTGTGTAAAAGTGATCCATATATTAACCATATATAGGCTACAACACAAGCATGAGTAACACATACAGAGCAATGGACTTAGAGCTAAACGGGGTCTAATAAACCCGAACAGAAACTAATACTCAACAAACCCTAAGCATTGTCGAAATCCGTGATCAATCTCTCGTGTTCTTATGAACACCTACTTATCTGATTACTTTATAATATGGTTTTCTACTCAAACAAAACATGTTTCTATTGATATCAAAAACAAAGGAGAGAACCATAAAATTACATACCTTCAAAAAGTCTTCAAAATCAACATCATTGGTAAAATCATTGCCAGATTCATTCAAGATCCCCCTAATCTTCATTATACATATCTACAAACGCCTTTAGTTTAATCATCAAAGATGATAAATCTCCAAATGTAACCTTCCCATTCTGATTTTTGAAAGACACAAACTACACCACCACAAAGAGAAACATGCAAAACATCAAACTTAGTAATGAAATTGGATCAAAATATCCACTGAATAAGGAAACAAGAATTTGATCTTACTTTTGATTTGAGGCTATGAAGTTCAACCTGTGTAAACTGGCTTTGAAGCCATTGATCAGATACAATAAAACCCTCAAATTTTGAAATGTTGAGGGGAGCCATATGTTTATCCTAAAGGATGTGCTAAATGGAGCAGAAAAAGTCCCCGTTCTTTGCCTAGAGTCGCGGCGGTGGGAGGCAGTGAAAGGGTGGCCGGAAGTGACTGTCAAAAAAAATCAACGGTTCAAGTTGAAGGTCACGTGATGATGAACACGAAAATAAGCTCCTTTCTTCGATTAGAGGTGCGGTGGTCGGAGGGAGAGGAAGAAGGAGATTCGGCGGCGCTAGGGTTTTCAAGGAGAAGGAATAGAGTAGAGTGTGTTCACGTTTCTGCAGAATGGAAAAACGAAAAAGAAAAATGGAAAAAGGGAAAAATGGACCGGGTTAAATTTAAGCCCAAATTTTCTATCAAACACGTTTAAAAATTTAAAAATACAAAACAAATGAATAACTATTTATTCTTCTTCAAAATAATATAGTATATTAAATTATCATTATCAATGATTTAATTTCAAACACATCCAAAAAATACTAAAACAGAATTTATAAATTTCAAAATATTTTAATTATTTATTAACTCTTTATTTATAAAAATTAATTTTAATAGGAAATCTAAATTTGAATAGAATAATAAAAGAGTATTCTCTTAACTTTAATTGATAATAATACATCCATATATTTTTTCCATGCTTCAATAAAATAGTAAAATTAATTTATAAATTTAAAATTACTTAATAATATTTTAACAAGAGATCAAATATAAATTCATGTAACACATTATCATTATCATTGAAGAAGGATTTCTAAAATTAAAACTTTATAATTGTTAACAAGAGAACCAAAAGTCTCATGCCTTTTATTTTATTAAAAATAAAGTTTAACAAACTAAAGTTAAAATTTAAAAATAACACAATTCACATTAAAAAATTAATTAATATAATAATATTAAATAATTAACCAATAAAATTTTATTAACTTTTTTAAATAGGCTTTCGGAAAAAATTTAAAATATATACAATTTTAAAGAATATCTAAATATATACGATTTGCAAGAAATATATTTTATTTAAAAAAAAATATTTTACATTATTTTTTAAATTAAAAAAATATTAAAATATAATACAAAACAAAATCCGCAGCAAAATCCGCAGAAAGTTTCCTGCGAAATTACCTGCAGATTTTATAAAATAGTTTATTTTTTATTTGAAATATATTATCGGAAGCAAAATCCGCAGGTATTCCTGCGGAATTTTCTGCAAAATCCTGATCCGTAGAAAAGTTATCTTATTTTAATAAGTCGCAGGTAAATCCGCAGGTTTTCCTGCGGAATTTTCTGCAAATTCCTGATCCGTAGAAAAATTTATCTTAATTTGTAAAATCGCAGGAAAATCCGCAGGTATATCTGCGGAAAATTTTCCGCAGAAAATTCCGCAGGTAAACTGTGTATTTCTAGTAGTGCAACCATATCGAAACTGTGCAACCTCATTCTAGTTGCCAATTTCCCATGACATATCATCCACAAAATCATAACTGCCCTGAGCCTAGCTCTGTTGTGAAGCACCAAGTTACACCACAATACATTACATTAGGAGTATCCAGTATTAGCTCATGATACAACCTCCTGCCAAAATGATATTTCATTTTTTTCCTTCTAGAAGTTAAATCCTTTATCATGGTTTCCATGATAATGATGATATAAATTATACTATTTATTATGTTTGGTTCAGCTATACGACTCACAGATAAAATTTTAGAAATTCATTGCCCGAACCAATTAATGTCAAATTTTATTTATTTGGTTCGATTTTTACCCTATTAAAAAAATGTCCAACCCAAATATCATAATTTGGTTTGGAATCTGGTTTGGTTCGAATTTATTGGAACAATTAGGATTTTTAAGAAAGATGAGAGAAGAAGAAGAGAGAAAAGAGAGAAATTGAATTGTAAAAATAGGATTTGTATTGAATGAGTAATACATCATACTATGCCCTTTATATAAACAACTAAAATCCATACCCAAAACTCTATCAATCGACCCAAGCCCAAAACATACAAATACAAAGTTACAAGTTACACTTCGATATAACAATTATATGTTATATTCGATTCTATTAAATACAGCTGACTCCTACTACTTTGTCTGATTACTTCAACACGGTCAAATATTATCTTTCGACAAAAATCAAATTACAACTTCTAACACAATTTGCCAATATCAATAAACATCCATAAAAATATATTCGTGTAAGATAAGCTACTGTCTACAATTGTTGAGAAAAAACTGATTTCATGTGCACTTAAAAAAAGTAAACAAGGATTGACTGACGCAAGAGAAAAATCATAAAAACGGCTATAGAAATTAGAAACATGGTTTTCTTCCATTATTATGCATGCACAACAATTTCTTTTAAAACATTTTTTATTTTTCTTTTGCTTCTATCATCTATGCATGCACAACATTTGATTACGCCAACATCTCACATGTACTTCTTTTAATAGTACATGTAAATGTAATGATCGAACCTAGTACATATTCACTTTCATTTTTTATTCTAAACTTTTATTTTAATTATGAAATTATAAATAAAATTCCTTCCCCATATACCTGTCCCCTGTTTGCCGAAAACATACGCTTTGGATTACAACTTAGGATATCGAATCACCAATAACCATTATTAGTGGCAACCCACTTTGGATCAGAAATGAGAATAAAAATAGTAATAAAATAATGTCAATGGAAGTTTGCTTTTCTTTTATTAATTATTAAAACTGAATATATGAAAAGGAAAATCACTAATGTGTCGACCAACCATTTCATAATGCATCCACCACCATCATTGTAGCTTTATACAGATATCGTTCAATTTCACACTAAGACCTAACTTATATAAACTTATCCAACCTTTTTTAATTATTTTAATGCATCTTTTTATCTTAAGTAAGTACAAGATCCAATCTATATATAGTATATATATTTATTGCTTATCGATTAGGCATATTTTATTATTTTTTTTAATATTGCTTTTAGATTAGATTTAGTGACACTAGCATTATAGTACTTTGTAAATCACATGAGTTGAAGCTGTCCCTCACAAGTACACTAGCTGCCTCATATTATATATATGCTCCATTCGTTTGTTGTCTCTAGCTTTTCCAAAACTTAAGAGTTAATGATTATTCCAGACTCAAGATATTATTTTTAGTTATCTTTTCATATGAAAGGTGAGAGCCATATCTCTTAAAAGTTCTGTTTAAAGGGGGAAATGAAGACTTTGAGAGGATATGAGAAAAGAAAAAAAAATTATATATTTTTAAAAATATTTTTATAGAAAAATAAATAATATTTATTATTAATATATTTTTAATATTAAGAATATTTATTATTATGTTGTAATTCAAGTTGTTAAATCAATTACTTGATGAACAATTCAGTTAGTTTCAAAATTTTGGTAAGTTGAATATAGTTGTTGGTAGTTGGTTGAGTACGTATAGTTTGTTGTATAAGTAACCAATTACTTTAATTATTGTTTTCTCTTCATTACTCAATAAACTTTTCAATTCTCATAATATATTTGTGTGCAAGTTTTCTATTATTATTTCTTTTGTAATAAAAAACATGGCAAATTCGAATTCAGCTTTGAATGAAAAATTCCCTGTAAATATTTAAATATTGAAAGGATAAAATTATGATTGTTGATTCACAAATCAAGATTATATTTAAATAAGCTAAATATATGTTTGGTCTGTCTAAATATCTCATATTTCATCTGTAGTCTTTCAAAAAAATTTCTTTAAAGAGTGATCTTTATAAAAATTTGCATTCACACTTTTGGTTCCTACTGCTACAACCGATTAAAATTGTCGCTAATTCAGTCACTAAATAATAAACTGTCGCTAAAAATCGTCACTAATTCTGTCACTAAGTTGTAAAAACTGTTGCTAAATTGTATGAGGGACCAAAAGTGTGGATAATTTTTTTTTATGAGGATCATTATTTGAGGGAAATTTTTTGAGAGGCTAAAAGTGAAATATAATATATTTAGAAGAACCACAGGCATATTTAGTCCTATTCAAATTTCACATGTGCTTACAATTGTGAATGATGGTGTCTTAATATCGGCTAAAAATATAAAAATGCCAATGAGATGCAAAGAACTTTCTGTCGTAAATTGAGAAAGAAGGATGCAGAAGGCTTGTTATTAGTCTATCAATATGTTAATTCAAATATTTTTGATAAGATCATTGTAGTGGAATCAACAAAAGAGGTTAGGGACGCTCTCAATAAATTGTACGGGTGTTGCAAGTGCATTAGCAAGTACAATTTTGTATCCTCTTTATAGGGATTGATTGTTCAATAGTTTTCATAACTTTAAGAATTATTTTATCAAATGTTTGATGGTTTGTGAATATAGGAAATAAAATAACAGAAAATAAAATAAACTTTGATGTTTAATAGTTTAGATGGGGTTAGATTTCATCGACATATTATCTTATAATATCATTGATCAGTAATATGCAATTCTAATCTATTATTAATATTATGATTCATCGCTCTCATTGCAGCTCATAACTAAGTCAACGACGTTAGATCAATCATATTACCTAATAAACATTCTCTTAGCTTATTAACCAATACAATAGGTGCTCCGTATTGGAACCAGAATTAGGTGTATGTTGATGGTGAGGAATTATGAAATGGTGGTGCTGATCTCCGATACTGTAGCACGAGGATGGGGCTGCAAGGTTAGCACTCTAACTCATAAGTCAGTCCAAAATTCAAGATGAGTGCAGTAAAAATGGAGATCAGAAAGTGTACCTTGAATATCTCATGATATGGCTTTTATATCTTGGGTAATTTTGAGTGGATTGACATCAACTTGGGCCTTAGCTCTTAGGTACGTTGGTCGGCCCAGAACAGTTGCCCCCAAGTCTTTTTGGGTGTTAATAGTCGGGGAAGTCTTTAGCACTTGTGGTCAGCCTCTAAGGATGTCGTTTGCTTCGAACCATAAGTGGAAACGCTTGGAGTCAGTTGAAAAAGTAGTGGGGGGAAGCGCATTAAACGCCTTCATGTCATTGAAATGTTTCGTTTCTTCTTTCTAACGTGTGATTTGAGGTGACTAGTTAGGGCATGATGCTGCTTATACTGCACTCAAGTTTGTTTATGTTTTCATGAGAAAATTCAGCTGTTAATTTTATAACTTCTTCCTTCTATGGATACGGCTCGTTGCTTTCCTTCACACACACACACACATACATATATATATATATATATGTGTGTGTGTGTGTGTATATATATATATATATATATATGTGTGTGTGTGTGTGTGTGTGTGTGTGTGTGTGTGTGTGTGTGTGTGTGTGTGTGTGTGTGTGTGTGTGTGTGTGTGTGTATGAATTTGGTGAAACTTTTCGCACTCCTTTAAAATCATTTCCCATTCACAACATTTCTATTTGTGGGTGTCTTCCTCTCTTCCCTCCTGAGAGTGTTTATCACAATAGTTGCAGTTCCTTGCTTTACATTTGCTTTTGCTAGCCTCGCCTTACTAGGTACCTTCCTCACCTTAAAATTTAATACCTTCAGCATTTTCTCTACTTTGATCAAAATGAGTGATAGTCCTATCTACATAACTAGCAATTCCGAGAGTGATGCCTCTTCTGTTGCAAGAATGGGAGTATCTCATTGTTTAAACCATTCCCCACTTATATATGATCTCCTAGAACCTGAAGTGATCTCCCTAACTAATGATTCTGACTCAGAAAGGTTTATTATGGGCTCCCAATATGAGGGAGCTTCTTATAAGGATTCTTTTTTTTTTGATGCCCTCTTATCTGATGATGGTGTTAAAGAGGATAATATGACTGCTTTTGTGCATCTTTCTTCTCAAGCAGTAGGAGTTTTGACTCCTTCAGTAACACCCTGAATTCGATTAATTTATTTTATTGAATTTCTATTGCTTTTATTTAACTATTCGAGTGATTAAATTGTTTTAAATGATTTATGTGAATTATTTGGAATTATGGGATTTCATTTGGGATTTATTAGATTATTATTTAATTAAATAATTATAAATTAATAGAAATTAAAAGAATTATGAGTTGTAAGGTGGACAGTAGCATTTTAATAAAATTGGTGGGCTAAGGGGAGAGTTACTAATATTTGAGGGAAAATTGTGGATTAAGCAAAACTATTATTAGGTTTAAAATATAATAAAAGGAGGGGAGCCAAATTGGTCTGATATGTAGAAGTTGTGAAAGTGGGAGAAAAAGAGGCAAGAGGCAAAATATAATAAGCTTTTGAGTGAGAGCAAGAACATCATAACCAAACTTTGATTCATCTGCTGAAAGTTAAGGTTTGGGGGAATTACTTGAAATAGGTGTTAATTGCATGAAAGGTAGAGATGGATCCTTACTCTTCTCTAGGTTTTTCTCCATTGATGTGTTTTATGAGTTATTCAATGTGGTTATGTGTAATCCATGTTGATTGCTATGTTCGATGTGTAAATTCGTGCTTTAAGTATTGTTATAATTTATACATGATATGTTGATGTGAATCTGAAAATTGTTATTGCCATTGATATGTTTTGATTTCATGAACATAACCTTGAATTCATGAATAATTGATGAAATTGGATGTTAATCAGTGTATATGTGATGTTTTATTACTAATATAATATGTATCTATTATTTTTTGGTCGATATGGGTGTTTGAGGATCGAATTTGAAGCTTCGTATGAGCTCCCATGGTAGAAACATAGTTTCCGCCTTCTATAACAGTGTGACGGTTGTCACGAGCGTGACAGGTTGTTCATCACGCATTCGGGTAAGCTGACAATCATGAATGTGATGACAGAGAGACCGTCACAGTCTCTAGGGCATGACCACCTAGGTGACGATCGTTACCCTGATGACGAGTTGGTGTCACGCCCGTTAGGTGATGTGTTTGGGCGTTCGGTCAATTTTTGACATTATTTTCTCGTGTAGTCGATGTTTGGCTACTGTTTGAGTGTATTTGATGAATTTAATTGATTAAGGTGAAATATTGTGATAAGTTAAATAATAATCGAATTAATTGTATAATTATAAGTGGTGAATTATAATTATGCATATTTGTTATGACGTAGTTGATATAATTATGTGCGACGAATATAATTATATGTGTTTGTGTAGTGGTGTGTAGTTCGAAGTGGGAACTAGTGTAAGTGCCTTATGGAATGTTGTATATGGTTAGAAGTGGAATCATAAATTTTGTTGCAATAATTGTATGTCATGCATCATACATGTCAGAGTTTTGAAAGAGGTGAGTCACGAGTTCAAAAATGGGAACCAATGATTAGTCAGGTATTCAGAAGTGGCAACCCAAAGTTCATAAGTGGGGACCCGGTTCGAATAAGGAACCATTATGAGTGGACGAAATCACTAACAAACCTCTAATGTCCAAATTGGTACCTCATGCATGGGGTCGAGTTGTGAGTCACATTGCATACATAAAGGCTATGTGAGATGGTTGTTGTGTTGTTATGTAATTGAATGTGCATTGTTGATTGTGGGATTTAAGCTACCCTTGCATTCTTTTAAACCATTAATATATTTGAGCGTATTCTCACCCCTTTGTTGTTTGTTTTGTGTTGTTCTGTACAATGTTGTATAGATACTTAGGAGTAGGGTGGAAATAGGCTAGACTAGGAAGGTCTGATCCTGGCCTACGATAAACTTAAAAGGCCTGATCCTGGCCTATGGCCTATTATAGGCTCTTTTTTTTTTAGCCTGACCTGACCTTTTTAAAAGTCTGGCCTGCCTTGAAGGCCAATTTAAAAATCTGTTTTTTATTCAAGTTTTCAATTAATTCATATTACTTAAGAAGCTTTATAGGTCGGCCTATATATGCATATATAATCCGACCTATTTAGCCTTTATTCTAATATATATGCATATATAGTTTTGCTTATTTAGCCTTTTTTTCTAATATATATATATATATATATATATATATATATATATATATATATATATATATATATATATATATATATATATATATATATATATATATATATATATATAACCTATTTTTAATATATACGAAAATATAGGCCGACCTATAAGGCTTCGTAGGCTTTTTTAATAGCCTAAGTCTGATCTATTTAATTAAATAGACTTTTAAAAAAGTTCAAGCTTGGTCTTTTTATTAAAAAAGTCTGGCCTATTTAGCCTTTGTTTTATGAGTTACTGTTTACCCGACCTTTGTTTGAGTTTGAGGTAGACATCCTTAAGCACTTGAAATTTCCCCCTCTCATATTCATTCTGGTTCCTGGACCTTCATGAAGGTCACTACTATGGAAGGGTCATTTCACCGCAGTTCTTAAAGGGTTACCATCACGCTTGATCAACGGTGTGAAGGTAAGGTGTGGTGGTATGTGCTAGCTTTACCACCATAGACTGGGAACCATTGTAAAGACCCAGTAGCGTGTTAACTATCATTTCGTTTTTAAAAAGCAATCGTAGTAAAATATGGAGGTCAGGGGTTTGATACACAGTACCATAACTTTAAGTTGTTTTTCTACATTTCATTACGGTTGTGATTAACAACCATAGTGAAATACATAGCGTACAAATTTTCAGTACGGTTATAACTAGTAACCATTGTGATATGTATACTTAAATTATTATGGAATACTTATTTTTAGCAACTTGTCAATAAACATTTTACCTTTCAATATAATTTAGAAATTAATAATATGACAAATTAAGTTATAATAGTCCAAATGGAATTCTTCTATGTGTAGAAATGACACAAGGACGTGTAAAATATGTATTTTCTTTGTCTTTGGGAATTGGTATAACTAGAATTTCCATAAAAAAACAATAATAATCATGATCGGCTAACCTTTCTAACATCTCATAAATGAATGGAAGAGTCCCTACTATGTTTTTAGCCTAGAAACCTGTCATACGCGTTTGGGGCGTCAGGTTCTTCCCATATGCATATGGCTTTGTATGGTACGCATATGGGCAACATTTTTGGTCACGTTTGAGCCATTTTCTTCATTTTAAATCCTACTCAAGAGCGACAATTTTGTGCAAGGCCGTGTATTAAATAATGTTGTCTCTCGATTTGGCATTTCGTATACTTTCTTCAATTTAAGTTAGCATTTTCTCCAAGGCCTTAGAGTTTTTTTTGTTGAACCATCTGGTACATGTTGGTCAACAATTCATTAACTCCCTGAAGGCCAAGATTAACCTGTAAGAATTGGAAGCCGGGGAACACTTCTCTTCCAAACTTTCTAGGAAGTGCTGGAGGTTTGAATGAAGTTTTCCTATATGGAATTACTGTGTAGATTCGAGGAATGTAGGGGGTTGGAACACTCCTTGCTTTGCCTAAGGTTGGACAACATTTTGCAGCAGAGGAACGAATGAAATAATTGTTACAACTTGATCGTTTGTCCTTAGAGGAGGAGGCATAAGGTTTTTGGAAGCTTCAGCAACATTAGTAGCTTGTCGTTGAATGGTTGAGTAGGTAGCTTTAGATGCTACGATCATCTGTACGAATCTAAGCTTGATAGTATTGATCGAGAAACAAAGATCTATGCTTCGTTTAAAGGAGATCTGGATTCCTAGTGAAGGCAATTCAGTCGAATCGAGAAGTGTTAGATCATGGAAAATTGTAGGAATCAAGAGTCAATTCCCACAGACAACGTCAATGTTCTAATATGAAACTAGACGATGATCTGAGAGGATGGAGCCACAGTTGTTATGGATGTTTAAGGCTTTTGATGTTGTGAAGAGGAGGCTTACCTGCAAGGTTAGAACTCCAACGCTTAAGTCAGTAAGAGAGTGAGAAATGAAGTCTGAATGAACATGGATTCGAATATTTGTGAAGTGGTGTGGTCATTTCTTGAAATAAAGGAGTTAGTTAGCAACCAAATGTATGTGAAGGGCGTGAGATGCGGCTATCCGTCTGATCGATCTGAATGACTATAATGGGATTCACAAGATAGTTCTCTTACTTGGAAAATAAAAGGAACCACCTGTTATGCACCATAACTAGACACAATTATTTACTACTATTAAACTTTTGTACAATTGGACCTTATATGCAACCATGACATATTCTAAGATATCTATAAAGATGGTAGTTTTTTTAAAACTAATTTATAGTATAGTTGAAATTAAGTTACATTTTATACTAGATTATTTATTTATTTATTTAATTTTATTATTTTTACTCTTCTCTTTTAATTAAGGTTACGTTTGGTAAAAATAGCAGTCGGGTATAAGTTAACAAATAGCTTATAGCTTATGAATGATGACTGATAACTTATAACTGATGGTTGATGGTAAAATTAGCAAAATTGTAAAGCTGGTTTTGTTTCCTTTTCGACTCCTGAGGAAGCTAGTAAAGTTGTATGTCATTTATTCTTTTATTCATAAAGCTTTTCTCAACCAACTATATCCTTTTTCATTGTATGCTTAAGTTGTATCATGTTTTTTTCCAGATAAATGAAATGAATGGAAAGATAATAGGACATAAGCCCCTATATGTTGCCGTGGCCCAGCGCAAAGAAGAAAGGAAAGCTCGTTTGCAGGTGATGCCTTACTTTTATGTTGTATATATACTGTCTAAATTTTAATCAACCTTAGAATGAAATTATGGAAAAATCAATTATTTCCATGGTATTGTTTTAGCCTTGAAGTGGGTGTAAGCCCCTTTTGCTGAAATATTCAACTTTTTATTTGTGAATTAATGTATATACATTATGATCCGTCAACTTCACTTCTTTTTTTTGTAGTTTCCCTTTGTAGCATTGAGTTAGACATAAATTTTTTAATATGTTATTTTTGTCCTTTCAAAAATTCGTTCATATGATTGCCTCGTAGTAATTGCCTACTTTCATTTTATTTTTTTCATACAAACAAATTTAGTTTTGCTTACTTTGTATTTTGGTATAAATTCAATTGTTAGATTTATAAATTTGCGTACTTCCAGGCTCAATTTTCTCAAATTCAAGCACCGGGTGGAATCACAACTTTGCTTGGAAGAATTACTGGATATCATCCAAGTGCACAAAGACTTGCTCCACAACAAATGTATTTTGTTCAAGGTGCACCTGGTCTCATTCCGCCTCAGCGAAATGGATATGGTTTCCAGTTACAGCTCATGCCAACTATGCGATCTGGCGTTGCTCCTAATTTCATCATGCCATACCACCTTCAGAGGCAAGGTCATCCTGGACCTAGAATGGTGCGTCGAGTTGGTAATTTCCAACCAGTGCAACAAAACCAGGTATTTATTTCTTAAATCTAAAGCTTTATTATTTTGAAAATAGTATTACTAATTAATTCAACCCATTTGAAATATCTTAATTTTAAATCCAGCTGCCCAACCAGAATTCCAACCAAGGGTTTAGATATAATGTTCGAAATGGCGTGGATCCAGTAGATCCTAAAGGTCTCACAGGTCAAATGATGGATACATCTGTAGTTGTTGTTGCATCTCCTGTTAACAATCAACGTCATAGTGGATTGTCTAACAACTCACTTACTTCGGCTTTGGCTTCTGCCACCCCTGAAAATCAACGCTTGGTATGTAAAATTTTTATTTTGAGTTTTATGTTATAGTTGAATTTGTTATTGAGTTGCAACATTGTGTGCATATATTTTTCTTAAGTTTTGTGGTACATAAAAGTTTGTTTTTGAGTTATATGTGATCTTTGAATTTTCTATTTATAGTTGTAACATTGTGTGCATCTATTATAATTTAAAATTTCTCAATATCATGACTTTAAAATTGAACTTTTTTATTTTTATTGGTTAAACATATGTTGGGTGAGCATTTATATCCACTGGTGGGTCGTCTTACCTCAAACCATCAGACAGCGAAGGTTATCGGAATGTTGTTAGAAATGGACCAGTCCGGAGGTTATACATTTGATTGACTCTCCTGAAGAACTGAAGATAAAGGTGTCTGAGGCAATGCAAGTCCTCCGAGAAGCTTCATCTGGTTTTGAAGTTGATGGTTCATTGAAGGAATGAAATAATTTTAGTCGTAGTGGTAGATTTACTGAGTATTTGAGCGACTGTGTTTTGGAGTTCTTGGCCTCTTTCATTTTAAGCTTTTCAGTATTGCTTTTTTGAAGTTTTGATCGAGATTTTTGAGTTTTGAACCAATAGACATGGCAATAAGGATTTTTATTTGGATTAGTTGACACTAATAATTTTGAAAAGGGATTTTGGAGGACATTCATTCCCTTTGTTTAGACATTTTTTTGAATTGAGATTTTGGCAGGTTTCCTTTTCCTTAATTGGAAAAGATATGTTTGTTTCAGCAAGTGCATATAATCTGGATTGCACCTTGATTGGAAGATATGTTTTTTTTTCTGCAAGTACATAACATTCATCATTAAAATCATGATTGTGATCCTTGATATTTGTAGAAAGTTGTTAAATATGACCGACGTGGATGCAATTATGGTAACTATGTAATTGCGAAAATATCATAATCTTTGGCGACGCGACAATAATTGGCGCGTGAGCCGTCTTTTACCTAAGTATTTAATTTTTTATTCTACTATTTAATAAGGTTAAAGTTTCCCTAATTGTATAGACATTAAAAACCATGATATCATGGCTACTGTTGATTTTGCGGGCTTTCTTTTTAAAACCCTTTTCAAAATGTCATTTGTCATTTTGGTCGTGTTCAGATCATTTGAACATTGCTGACGCGTGTTCTTCTCTAAATACCTTTAGCAAACCATTCATCATTTAAATCATATTTGACACGTGAGCCGTTTTTTACCTTAATATTGAAATTGTTATTCATGTTATTGATGCATCATCAATCTTTTTCTTCTTGGGCAGTATGTTTGGTTTTATAAGCATGTTGAAAGATTTTTTTTAATTAAATTAATGAAAATAAGGTGATTTAACTTTACTGTGTTAGGCTGATTGAATTCAGATAAAAATATATTTAATGAATGTTGTTTTTTTACAGGTGAGTGGGTGGTAATGTAGGGTACCACAATGTATTTCTTTCTCTCTAATTATAATGTGTAGTTCTGCCATGTTGTTCCTTTCCTTGTATGTCATATGGAAACAAAATGAAAAGAACAAAAACTCATAGTTACATAAACATATGTTATAGTATTTTTATGTTAAGAAATAGTTACATATGAAAATTATCAAGGAAAAAGGAAAACTCGGCCATTGTTTCATTCATTTCTTTTTATTAATGATTAAATCCATTAGGTTTGCAATATGGTAGTATTTGCATGTGATTTTAGTATTTCTAGTAGGCCACTTCATTTGCCTTTATTACAGGTACAAGACCTTAATTGGGTTGGGTTAATTAATGTGGTGAGTTTAGTTCGACATTGCCTTGAGATATTACCTTTGTAGTGGTTATAAGCTTGAGGTATTATTAAGCTATTTTTATGAGGATCACATTCAAAATCAAAGTACATTAAGACAATGTATTCCTTATAATAAAAAGAAAAATTGTTCAGTTTATTAAGGCAATTTTAAAATTCATTGTTTAACTTATATTTGCTTCTCTTAACTCACTCAAATTTTATGGTGCAGCTGTTAATGCAATGAAGCATTTGAACTTCACTCCTCTGACTGAGAAGCCTATTCGTATTATGTTTTCTCATCGAGATCCTAGCATTCGGAAAAGTGGATTTGCAAACATGTTCATTAAGAATTTGGACACTTCAAAAGATAACAAGGCGTTGCATTATACCTTTGCTGCTTTTGGACCTGTGCTTTCTTGTAAGGTAGCTATTGACGACATTGGTCAATCATGGGGATAAGGTTCTGAAATATCCTACATACACTTTTTTGTCGTTTATCAACATACCATCCAATTTTTCAATGGCATTCTTTGCAGACTCATCATTGTCAAATTGAACGATAATGCTTTGTTTATTCAATTTGTAATTTTGACAAGAACAAATTTAAAACCTTCTCATATAATTTGTAATATCCCAATTTCTCTAAGTATTTTTAACAACTACTAAGTGGTGTATTATAGTAATATAGATAAGGAGCACACTTAAACTAGGTGGCATAATTAGTAAAATGGTATAAGTGGCAAGGGCAAAGTAGATATTGTTATACCCTAATTTTTAACCCTAAGATCCCTCATCATTTTACATTCTTGCAATACATCAAGAACACAACCTTAGGTTTCCTCTTAGCCTTTGCTCTCGCAAAGTTCGTCTTTGAAGGATCACTAAGCACCCATTTCTATATTATAACAGTTAGAAATTACACACATTTGAGAAACATATTATGTTATACGCAGCGGAAATATATGAGACTTTAATTCAATTCATATTGAGGATATAACCCAAGTAGTCGTAAATTTCCATCAATAACTTAAGACTACACTATCCTCAATATAAGTCTCCATAAAATAATATTATATTAAATAAATAATATTTATTTCTTATTTCTATACAATTGACATGTTAAATTCTCCCACTTGATAGAGAAAAATAGTTGAATCATAAATCTTAAAGTTTTAAAATATTTATACAAATACTCGACTATTTTCTCTATCACACACTAATCATGTCAAGTAATGTCACAGTAATAGGGTATGTCCATCACTTACATAACACAAAGAAAATTGAAATCCATTTAAAAAATCTATTATGAAGGTGTGTCTTTCACTAGTTAATTTGTCAATGAATTAGCTATCTTAAAAAAATCTCTTATGAATCTACTATAGAAACTTGCATGACCTAAATTTTTTTATACCTTTCTAGTTAATGGGAGGTGGAAGGTTTGATATTACATCTATCTTTGATTGGTTACCTCGACCCCTTTATGTGAGATTTTGTGACCCAACACTATTACCTTCATGTACCATGAAATGACACTTTTCCCAATTGAAAATTAAGTTGGATTGTTGACACCTTTCTAAAACAAGAGACAAGTTAGACAAGTAATTATCAAAAGGGGAACCAAAAATAGAAAAATCGTCAATAAACACCTCTGTATGTTTTTCAAGCATGTAAGCAAAAATGGACGTCATACATCTCTGGAATGTCATAGGTGAATTGCATAGTCCAAATGGAATTCTTCTATATGTAGAACTCACACAAGGACGTGTAAAATATATATTTTCTCGGTCTTCGGGAGCTAATGCAATTTTGTTATAACCGGAATATCCATAAAAAACAATAATAATCATGACCGGCTAGCCTTTCTAACATCTCATAGATGAATGGAAGAGTCCCTACTATGTTTTTAGCCTAGAAAACTGTCATACGTGTTAGGGGCGTCTGGTTCTTCCCATATGCACATGGCTTTGTCTGGTACGCATATGGGCAACATTTTTGGTCATGTTTGAGCCCTTTTCTTCATTTTAAATCCTACTCAAGAGCGACAGTTTCGTGCGAGGCTGTGTATTACATAATGTTGTCTCTCGAGTTGGCATTTCGTATACTTTCTTCAATTCAAGTCAGCATTTTCTCCAAGGCCTTGGAGTTTTTTTGTTAAACCATCTGGTACATGTTGGTCAACAATTCATTAGCTCCCTGTAGGCCAAGATTAACCTGTAAGAATTGGAAGTCGGGGAACACTTCTCTGCCGAACTTTCTAGAAAGTGCTGGAGGTTTGAATGAAGTTTTCCTATATGGAATTACTGTGTAGATTCGAGGAATGTAGGTGGTTGGAACACTCTTTGCTCTGCCTAAGGTTGGACAACATTTTGCAGCAGAGGAACGAATGAAATAATTGTTACAACTTGATCGTTTGTCCTTGGAGGAGGAGGCATAAGGTTTTTGGAAGCTTTAGCAACATCAGTAGCTTGTCGTTGAATGGTTGAGTAGGTAGCTTTGGATGCTACTATCATCTGTACGAATTTGAGCTTGATAGTATTGATCGAGAAACAAAGATCTATGTTTCGCTTAGGAGATCTGGATTCCTAGTGAAGGAGATTCAGTCGAATCAAGAAATGTTAGATCATGGAAAATTGCAGGAATCAAGAGTCAGTTCCCACAGACAACGACAATGTTCTAATATGAAATTAGACGATGATCTGAGAGGATGGACCCACAATTGTTATGGTAGTTTAAGGCTTCTAATGTTGTGAAGAGGAGGCTTACCTGAAAGGTTAGAACTCCAACGCTTAAGTCAGTAAGAGAGTGAAAAATGAAGTCTGAATGAACATGGATTCGAATATCTGTGAAGTGGTGCGGTCATTTCTTGAAATAATGGAGTTAGTTAGCAACCAAATGCATGTGAAGGGCGTGAGATGCGGCTATCTGTCTGACCGATCTGAACGACTATAATGGGATTCACAAGAGATTTCTCTTTCTTGACAAATAAAAGGAACCACCTGTTATGCACCATAACTAGACACAATCATTTACTACTATTAAACTTTTGTACTATTGGATCTTATATGCAACCATAACATATTCTAAGATTTCTATAATGATGATAGTTTTTTAACTAATTTATAGTATAATTGAATTTAAGTTACATTTTATACTAGATTATTTATTTATTTATTTAATTTTATTATATTTACTCTTCTCTTTTCATTAAGGTTACGTTTGGTAAAAATAGCAGTCGGGTATAAGTTAACAAATAGCTTATAGCTTATGACTGATGATTGATAACTTATAACTGATGGTTGATGGCAAAATTAGCAGTCCAATTAGTTGATAAATTAAAATGACATAAAAAACATTTAATATGTAAGTGTTTTATTTTAAATTAAAATAAATTATAAAGGATATTTGTGGGTTTTAGTTAAAATAATATGAATAAAAATGATAAGCGATAAGCTATAAACTAAAACGTTATTTGAAATAGCGTCTGAAAAATAAACCATAAACTAATAAAGTAACTTATAAGCTCGTGAAGAAAAGACCGTTACCAAACAGATCTTTTATTATCATATGGGTTTATAAACTATAAGCTCAAAAAGTGTGTTACCAAATAGACCATAAGTATATTGGTTAAATTCACACAAGTTCAATTTATTTATTTAGTTTTATTAATTAGATGATAAGTATATTGGTTAAATTCACACAAGTTCAATTTATTTATTTAGTTTTATTAATTAGATTTTGTTAGAAAAATATATTTTTGTTTATTAATAAGCTCATCCGGTATTGTAAATCTATTAATGCATATTAGTTCTGTTTGGCAAGACACCATTTTGTTAATTTTATTAAACACTTCAATTAATTTATTAACTAGTAATCTCAACCATCAGCTATAAGTTATAAATTATAAGTTATAAGTTTTAAACTATCAGCTAACTTATTAACCAACCACTATTTTTATCAAACAGACTCATTATATGATTGAGGAATCATATGCAAATAGTTTTTACTTTATTTCCATTATTAATTCAATCACCATAAAACTCTTTATTTAGTAGCTAATAGTTTGATTAAAAGAAGTTAATAGTTGACTTATCGAAAGAAAAGAAAAAAAAGTAGGATTAGACAACCCATCTTTGTCACTAGAAATTAGAAACTCACCAACAAAGAGAACAATATAGCAAAAATCAAAATGCACAAAGAAAGAAAGAAAGGGAAATGTGGATTAAATTAGTGGAGAATGTTTGGTTAGCTAGTTGAGCTATTCGGTTTATATATTCAGATATTGCTAAACCAAAAAGAGTGTAAAAGTAGATTTGGATTCCAAAGTTAGAAAGAAGCCACACTTTTAAAGTGTTAGGCAAAGGTAAACTTACCAAAACTCATAAATAAAGAACCTTAGTTAACAAGAAATTAAGGTTTACTTTTTTTTATCAGGAAAGTCATGAAAATTGAGCTTGACATTGTTATTGTTTTTGTTTGTAAGTTAGAAACATCATATTTCCTTTATTACCTTTACAACTTTTTTCTATACTAAAAAGTTATGAAAACATTGTTGAAATCAAAATCATAACGAGAACTTGTATGGATTAGTGTTGGAATGGAATCTTGCCAATACACGAAAGCAACACAACACAATATATTTATTTCTTTCTTTCCTCTGTCCTCTTTTGGCTCTTTAGGATTTGCACGTGCGTCTTTTTTTTTTTTTCTCTTTCTGGTTTGATGGTTGACTATAACTTTTACACAGCTAAGGATGCACAAAAGGAAGATATAAAGAAGAAAAAAACATGGAATAAGAAAGGAACTAAAAATACGGATGATGTTTTTTATTATTATTAAAAATAATATTGAGGATGGGTATCCTCGTCCCAACGTGATCTGAAAGGTCACAAACATATCATAATAGGCTTGTGGTTTGTAGGGTTTCATAATTAAAATATCATATGAAAGACAAAAGAGACAAATGGTACTAAAAAAGGATGCTATAATAATGAACTCAAATATAATCAAAATTTCATCTAAATTTGTTATATGAATATTTGGATTTAGTTATTTGATGGTATGATATGTTAGGCAGAAATGCTTTTGGTATTATAATTATGGTGGAGGTGAGGTGAATAGTTAAAAGAGTATTGAAGTTGGATGCACCGAATCACTACCATAATAATAATCTGCATAATTTCCTAATCTTTTTTCTTCTTTATTCCAATTCCCTATCTTAATCCAACTAAGAGACGTAAGGAACTGCCACTTCTTATCGTAACAATCTACGCAAACTACTTTATTTTAATAATATTTAAACAATTAATAATTCATCTTTTTCAGAAAAAAGTATTTTCTTTGGCTTGCTTCTGTTTCTTAATAATATAAAATGAGTTTTGTTTAATAATATAATTCTATTAATATAAATAATTATATGTATTAAAATGCTAAATACAATAAATAAAATAAATAAAAATATTTAATATCTTACATAATATAATGAAAAATAATTTAAACAAAAAATAATTTAAAACCGATAACAGAGACCTATAGGCTAGCCTATATAGGTTCTGGTCAGACCACACATTTTTTTAAATAGAAAAGACATATGCTATTTTATAAGCATATATAGTTAAAAAAAGTTAGGTCCCAGGTCTTAAAAAAAGTCTTTTAAACCTATCAGACCGGTCTATTTAAATAAATATGAATAGTTTTTTTATTATCATTATGTTATGTTTTGTACTTTGAATTAAAATACATAAGTAAAACTAGTGGCGGAGCCAGAAATTTTAGGGAGTCTGGGCAAAAATTTTACACTTTATTTTTACTAATTTTATAACCTGTTTCTACTAATTTTGCCCTTGATTTTGTCTAAAAAATTTGCCATTGATTTTGTCTAAAAATTTTGCCCCCTGTTTTTACTAATTTTGCCCTATATTTTGTCTAAAAATTATTAATTTTGCCCCTGGTATTGTCTAAAAATCTACTATTAAGTGGGGGAGTATACAACGAAAGGAGGGGTTGAGCCCGGGCGCGTGCCCGGGCTGGCTGGGCTATACATCCGCCCCTGAGTAAAACTTGATTATATTGAAGACCTTGTGTAAATAAGATGAAAACACGTGATGAACATTGTTTTCATAAGTTCTCTTAAATAATTAGTCTCTTATAAATAGGTAAGTTAAAATAAGTCAATGCAAATAAAGTTTTAGTCTTTTGATTTTTAAGTTAGTTAATCTATTTAAACATTATTTTAATTGTTTATTTACATATGTCTAAAATAATAGACTTTATGTAGGCTAACAGGCTAACCAGAACTTTAAAAAGTCATGTTTAAACATATAATTAAGTCTACGATAGACTACAGATCAAACTTAGATTTCAATTTTTTAACAAACCGGACTCAAACTTAACAAACCTAATTCAACCTAACATATTTCCATCTCTACGAATCCCTCTCATTTAAGTCTATTAACAAATATTAAGCTACCCCCATCCATCCTATAAAAAATATGAAAACCAAAAATATAAAAATGACATAAAAAATTTGAAAGTAGTTTCTTGAGATATTGTTTTTTTTTTTGAACAAGTTTCTTGAGATATTGTTTAACAAACCTTAAAAAGTACTAAGATTTAGGAATTTGTGTTCCTATTAGTCTATTACATTGAAAAGAGATGCACTAGCAACAAAGTTCTCCATGCTCCAAATTTTATGCTTGTTGCTTACTTCAATACTTTACTTGGATGCTTATATTAGACACATGATATAATAAATATATTTTTTTAATTAACATTTGAAGAGACAACAAAATGATAAATTAGTTTTGAAATTTGTTATATATCCTTTCTTTTTAATTGAAGCATTTATTCTAAATCAGAGTTGTGTCATATCGAATTTAAATTTAATATTCAATGCGATGATAAAATAATAAATCAATTTTAAAATTTTTCATATTATGTTGTTATAAATGAAAATCTTATCTAAAATATGAATTACGTTTGAAACTAATAAAATAAAATAAAATATAACAAAAACTATTGATTTAATTTTTTTAAAATATAATTTAAAATATGAAAATTTAAATTTAATGTTATATAAAAAATGATTTGACATTAATTTAAAAATTAATAATTATTTTATTAAAATTATAATATTTTAAAATAAACTATTGATTCAAGTTTACAAAATATTAATACTAATTTAATGTTCTTGCATGACTAATTTTTTCATTTACATATTATATTTATTTTGTTAAACTCATATATAATAGAATTATTAGGATTAAAATATAATTTTAATACTTCTATTTTGTCTCATTTACATAAATAAGTTTCCTTTTTTATATTTAAACAGTTTTAATTATTCTCTAATTTTTTCTTCAAAATTGATGTTGTGTCCATTTTGACAATGACATGTAACTTATATATATTTTTTATTTATATAGATCTTCAATAGTTTTTTATTTTATTTTAGAGTTTTATATTAAAGACTAATGACATATTTATTTTTAATAATGTAAATATTACATAATTTTGTTTCTAAAATATCAGAAAAATTTATATATATATAAAATAATTTGCTATATTTTACAAGTGACACGTCATTTAAAAATAGACGCATCTTTAATTTTAAATGAAAAAATGTGACCATAAAATTTAAATTAATTAAATTTGAAATAAGAGGATTATTTATGTGAATAACGTAAAATAAAGAGAACAAACAGTAATTTAATCAATTGGTTATTAATATTTTTTAATAAAAAAATATAAAATTGGTTATTTGATCGTGTCAATCTATTTTTATAATAGGTATTTAATTTTTTTTTATTTATTAAAATTTAAAATTGTTCAAAATTAATTTTAAAATTTTATATTTTTTATGAAAATAATTTTTTATTATATATTTTATGATATTATTATTAAATACTTATCAAAATACATGAAATCATAAATAATTATATTATGTTTTTTATCATCTCTATATCAAACACATAGTAAAAAAATATTTTTATTATGTCCTATTTATCTAATAAGGTATTTGTCTATTTATTTATTATAAAACATCTCTATCCTATCACGTACAGCCACCAAACATATTTTTACATAATACTCACTCTATTTAAAATTCTGAAACAATATTTTGAATAAATAATTGGTGACACTCGATTACAGCTAAATTAGTGTTGTATAAGTAATGTAAAGACATATATAAATAGTTAAGAATTGACTATTGTGTCCTTTTCTACAACGACAAGTGACTTATCAAGTTTCCAATATTAGTATTCCCTATGTTAGTTAGGGGTGTTCAAAACCAAACCGGCCCAATAGAAAACCGCAAAACCGAACCAAACCAAACCGAAACCGCAAAAAACCGCATTTGATTCGGATGTGTTTGGGTCATTTTTTAATTAACAAACCGCACGATTCGGTTCGGTTTGCGGTTTGTATTTTACAAACCGAACCAAACCAAACCAAACCGCATTATGCTACAACTCCCAAACTTCAATTAACTTATATCCAACCCAAACTTAAACCTATTATGCCTTAGCCTTACAATTACAAATGATTTTCTTTTTCTCACTTAAAATTTCAATTTAAGTCTTTTTAAATCTTTCCTAACGGTATTGCGTCTTCTTCTCATCTTCTTTTTCAAGTACATACACCTCTTCTTTTCTAGTCTTTTATCTTTTAAGTTCCCTCTTTTTCATCTTATTATTTTTATTCTACTGTTCTCTCTTGGAATTACGTTTTTAATGTTCCTCTTCTTATCCAATCTCTCATCTCTTCTGCTTTTTTTCTTTCTATTTTATTATAATATTTTTTATATTGTTTTATGCTACTATTTATGTTTTTTATTCCACTTTTATCTAATTTTATTTTTGTATATTAAATGGAAATTGTTATCCAAATATGATGAATTTTGTTGTTATTTTATAACGCATAAATGACTAAATACAAAGTTATGTTATCATCTATATATGTGTGTATGGCTCGATAAATTTTTGTAAAAAAACCGAACCAACCGAACCAATCCAAACCGCATTTGTTTGGTTTGGTTTGGTTTGGTTTTATTTCCAAAGGCCAACCGAACCAAACCGAACCGCACACTTTTTTCTCTTGCGGTTCGGTTGATTTTTTACGTAAAAACCGCCTAAACCGCACCGCGAACACCCCTAATGTTAGTTGCCTCACTAGAGTGATTATTCATAAATATTCACCAAATTAATAATAATAATAATAATAATAATAATAATAATAATAATAATAATAATAATAATAATAATAATAATAATAATAATAATAATAATAATAATATAGTATAGTGTTACCTAGTGCGCACATTAGTGGCAATAGTGGAAGAAAACTATATTTGATTTGACTCTCTGTAGCTCAACACAACCAAGCACAAAAATCCATTACAAACCACCACTCTTCAATCTCCAATAACAAACCAATAACACTCTTCCCCATTCTCTCTTTTTTATTATAATAATATAACAACACACTTTCTTTCATACCATTTTTATATTCCTTAAATTATTTCATAAACTATAATTTAACTATGACTCTCTCCCTCACCAACATGAAACAAGTCTCATTATTTCTGCAATTTTTGTCTATTACTCATAACCTCAATCTTTCCAATAAAACTTAATCCTTCTCATTTCTAAAGGTTCCTCCTCTTTTTTAATTTCCCTTTTACCTTTTGTGTTTTTCAATATTAATTCTATTTCTAGTAACTAATTTCCAATACCATAATATTACATCAATATAGATAGATACTTTTTCTTTTGTATTTTTTTCCTATATATGGACCATAATTGATTTCTTTCTTTGTTTCTTAATTTGATGATAGAATTTGTACTATAGAGTATAATCTGTTTCATAGGTTAGTTAATAGAATCATGCTTATTTTGTGTTTTTGTTTTTTTGTTTTTTTTTTTGTGATTGAAAAGAATGATGATTCCTTTAATGAATTTTTTTTATTACTTAACTGCAGTTTGCTGCTATAAAGGTGTGTTGAAGGCTGAATTATTTGCTGCGGGGATAAGAGTAAGTTGATTGAGTATGAATTCGCCGCAGTTTGTTTCGTCGAGAAGGATGAGTGTGTATGATCCTATTCATCAGATTAATATGTGGGGAGAAGGGTTTAAGAGTAACGGGAATTTAAGCGCGTCGATGACGTTGATCGATGAGGCGGATTTGAAATTCGATAGTAGTCAGGTAAATTAATGTTTATGAAAGTTGTTTTTTCTTTATTGGTAAATGAGATTGTTTGTGTATTCTGTTTTTTAACTGAATTGCATTGGTGTTGTGTAATGGTTAGTCAGAGGATGCTTCTCATAGTATACTTGGAACATCTAACAAGTATGATCAAGAAGCGAGTAGACCGATTGATAAGGTAAGAGCATGAATAATAATCTGTATTCGGTGCTTCCAAATTTTGGATGTCGTAGATGTAATCGTTACTCTTTTTATGTTTGGATATCGTTGAATTTTCTTTCTGATATGATTAAATGCGCAGATACAGAGGCGTCTTGCACAAAATCGAGAGGCTGCTCGCAAGAGCCGTTTGCGGAAAAAGGTTTGAAAATTGATGAATATGTGATGCGAGTAATTACTAATTAGAATAGATATACTGACCGAGACATCTCTGACATTTCCTTATAGGCTTATGTGCAACAGTTAGAATCAAGTCGTTTGAAGTTGGTGCAGTTGGAACAAGAGCTTGAACGTGTAAGACAGCAGGTATGGAGAGTTGTTATTTTACTTGTAGTTTCTATTTTCGATCATTTTATGTCCTCGGCATCATTCTTTCCTTTCCGTCTCTCTAATTCCTCGACGCAACAAAACTGCAGGGAATGTATATGGGTGGTGGATTGGATTCGAATAATATGTGTTTTGTTGGACCTATGAATTCAGGTTGGTTTGTGATATGTTTTTATTTGTATTGCATTTAATTTCTCCAATTCGTTCTTGCATTCTAAGGACACTTTTATCTGTAGGAATTGCAGCCTTTGAGATGGAGTATGGACATTGGGTTGACGAGCAAAACCGGCAAATCACAGAAATGAGAATTGCTTTAAACGCACATATAAGTGACATAGAGCTCAGGATTCTAGTCGATGGTATGATGAACCACTATACTGAAATCTATCGCATGAAATCCGCAGCGGCAAAAGCAGATGTTTTCTATGTGATGTCCGGCATGTGGAAAACAACAGCTGAAAGATTTTTCTTGTGGATCGGTGGCTTTCGCCCTTCTGAGCTTCTCAAGGTGATTGATTGTTCATATTGAATTATGGCATGAAAAATGTGTAATATGTATGATGAAAGTCTATAACTTGATTATATTGCAGATTCTTGGTCCAATGATTGAGCCCTTGACAGAGCAACAACGGTTGGATATTGATAATCTTGGACAATCATGTCAACAAGCGGAAGACGCCCTTTCGCAAGGCATGGAGAAACTCCGGCAAACACTCGCAGATAGTGTAGCAGCTGGACAATTCATGGAAGGAACTTATGTTCCACAAATGGCTTCTGCAATGGAGAGGTTAGACGCTCTCGTAAGCTTTGTGAATCAGGTATTGTACCTAACATTCTTGACCGTCATTCTCTTTTTATCATATTTTTCCCTTTTACAACATGCTATGTTAATCAACGCGTTTTAGTTTGACTATTAGAAGCGTCATAGTTTTAACCGTGATTCATGTACAACAGGCTGACCATCTTCGGCAGGAAACCTTACAGCAAATGTCACGAATACTTACAATCCGTCAGTCAGCTAGGTGCTTGCTGGCGTTGGGAGAATATTTCCAACGTCTGAGGGCTTTGAGCTCACTATGGTCTAATCGACCCCGCGAACCAGCTTAGTCTTTGCAACATGACTACAATAATGTAAAGTTTGTAATATGAATCAGTGATGTGATGAGTATGGTCATTTTCAATGGCCACGAGCGTCGAAACCGTGTAGAACGTGTGGTTTAGGCTGCTCAAATTTTTCCTGCAGTCTTGTGTTACGCAGAATCTGTGAATATGACTGCTCGGTTTACGCATAGGAGTTTGTAAATAAATTAATTTTGGGTCCATGTATATTGGATTGTTGCAATATATGTTTAGAATATGCAATCGAGTCTGTGTGAAAATCGGTCTTGTAAAATGCATATAATATGAAAGTTGTATTTTTGAGAAATAAAGAGTTTCTTCATGTCTATAGTTTATTTTCCTTTATTTGATAAATACTCGAATATGAAGAAAAAAAAATGACAACTCTTGAATCTAATGAGAGAAAACTACTCTATAAGTCTAGCGGTTTTCGTCGCTGTTACACGGTGCTGCAGCTATATGTGATCCGTTTTCATTACAATGTCTACAAATTGTTTCAAAAACCTGCAGGAAATCCACCCTTTCTAGGATCACTTACTGCCACAAGCTTCCCAATACCTTTGTTTCTTCCTGAATGCTCAGAAATGTCTGAAACTATAAGTTGGCATATTGTTCCACCAGCTAGGCCCTGTAGGACATGGCCCTTACTTTTAAGGGATGCTCTGATATCAGCAGAAAGTTCGAAGTGGTCGCCATTCACAGTTGTCCAGTTCTCATAATAAACCACGTTAGGTATCAGCTGCACAAATTAGACAGATGGTGAGAAGTGACTTTCCGACACGTGTCGTACGAGTGTCATACAAATGTCAGACACCAACGCGTGTTGGACACTCCGACTCGCCTATTTCCATATATCATAGATTACCAGAATAGAGGCAAATTTAAGTTCTATACCTGGTGATAGACCCTTGGAGCCGTTACCGAAGAAAACGGATCCATTCCTTTGACAAAATGATTCAAAAGAACTTCTGAAGTTGCAGCAATAATCATAATTCCTCCACTTGCACCTACTACTGCTTTCACTTTCCCATCCTGTAATACAAAAACCAAATACCTTAAAAACAATGACCATAGAATTCCATAATCAATTATTTTAAAATGTGAAAACAACCTTGAAGGCAATAATTGGTGACATAGATGATAATGGTCGCTTCCCCGGCGCAATGAAATTGGCCGGAGCTGGCGGTGCTACATCTTTGGAAACATTCATAGGCATGGAAAAATCATCCATTTCGTTGTTTAACACTATTCCTGTACTTGGTGAAAGAATCTTTGCACCAAAATACTCATTTACTGTAGAAGTCATGGAAACAGCGTTTCCCTCAAAGTCTATTATGCTTAAATGACTTGTACCATGATCATTTATCTGATTCCACCTATAAATAAAGAACGAAGTAGGCTTATATACATGCTTATTGTAACTAATGTGTAGTTAGTTAAGTGAATGCAGAAGAAGAAGCTTACTTTCCACCATAATGACTTGAATTATAAGTCCTATTATCATTGATGTCTTTTCTCAACACTCGAGCGAACTTAGTCGAAAGCATATCAGAAAGAACTTCAGTTACATTTACAAAATCAGGATCACCAAGATTCATTCTCACCGCAAATACATGTTTCAAAGCCTCGATTTCTCTATGGATCCCTAATGCGCCAGAAAGTCCCGACGGAAGTTCATATTGTGCTAGAATGTTCAGCAGCTGTAACAGAAAATTTATATTAGCTAAGCCCTTTTTCGTGACAAAAAGAAAACAACAAATAGACTTACCAGCATCAAAGGAGGTCCACCAGAAGGAGGAGGCATGCCAAGGATCTTTAATCCAAGAAAATCTATCGATATTGGTTCCTTTTCTTTAACCGTGTAACTTTTGAGATCTTTTACAGTCAATATCCCTCCGGCTTTTCGAACATCTTGCACTAACTTAATGCCGATTATTCCACCATACAAAACTTGTGGACCAAACTTTGAAATTGCTCGGAGAGTTTCTGCTAGTTTCTTATTGTAGCATATTTCACCCGCCTTCAAGAGTTTTCCATGTGGTGCGAAAACACTACTAAGACCGTTGTCGTTTAATATACCTGACTCTGATTTTTTCATCTGTGTGTAAAGGTACGGTGATATTTTAAACCCTCTGAGAGCAAGAATCTCAGCTGGCTTTACAAGTCTCTCCCATGGAAGCTTTCCATGTTGTTTCCATGCCTTGTGAAGGCCTGCAAGTTCTCCTGGAACTGCTACTGCGAGGCCGCCTGTTTCCTTCAGAGTAGTATTGCCATGATACATATCCTGGAAGAAGTGAATGCTATGAAGCACAGATATCGGGACACCATACGACACGGACACTCCTAACACGGATAATGTTAATAACATAGGACACCAACACCGACATCTTACATATATGATAGTATTTGAGTTTCTTTTACCCATTTATTATTAAAAAAGTTAAAAATATTCCAATCAAAATTAACTTCTTTAATCATTTATCGATAACATTGCTTCAATATGTGTTTCTCCTTCTTAGATGTGTGTGGGATTAGTTCAAAAAATGTATAATAGTGTGTTGAACCAAAGAAAAAAACATATTTTGCTTAAAACCTTTGTTTGAATTGTCTGACACTTATGGTATGAGTGTCATACAGGTGGTGCCGAGCACTGATTAAAGAGTGACGAAACAAAGAAAAAAACAAATTTTTTCCGACACTTGTCTGACTTTTCCGACATTTGTTTAGTTTTCCACACATGTCATGACTCATACGTATATGATACAAGTGTCGGACGCCGACGCATGTCAAGGCACTACTACAATACGCCTAATCCTTGAGGTGTCATACGTGTATCATAAAAGTGTCAGACACCGATGCGTGTCAGACACCACCGTGATACGTCTAATCCTCGAGGTGTCCGTGCATCAAAGAGGGAATGTATCATATGACATAAATGAGTGCTTTGGATGTAAAATGAATGGACAGAAACTTGAGTCATCTCTCTCCACAAGAACTCGATTCAAAAGTAAAGAGATAAAAATAAAAAACACAGACACAAACACATAACACATGATACTTGATCACAAAATTAGGAAAACTGTTTATGATTGAAGGTACCTTGGAAGCAAGAAGAGGAGCAGTTTCTCTCATATCAAAAGCCTTAGCTACTCCACTAGCTAAACTGATAAGCATAAAGCTACCACCACCAATACCACTTGAAGCTGGACCAACAACCCCCAAACAAAGGGAAGCAGCCACAGCAGCATCCACTGCATGTCCCCCTTCAACAATAGCATCCATTCCAATCTTAGAGCATCGTCGATCATCAGTCGCAACAGCTCCATGATGAGCAATGATTACTTCATTTCTTGTTTTAGTATGATTAAGGCTTGAAACACATACCAAATTGGAAACAAATAGAAAGCCTGCAATGACATGCCACAACAACATTGCTGCAGCCATAGAAGTTAACTGCGAGACGTGGAGTGTAAACTGTGATTGTAGTGAAGAGCTTTGGTTGAATATTATAAGAGAGTTAAGACGCCAAAATGGACTAAAAGTGGGAACACAGAGACATTAGAGACTAATATACTTCCTCTTGATTACTAAGTTTAACCAAAAAAAAAGATACTTTTCAATAATATAAAATATATTTCAAATTAATAGACTATTCAACATATACTAAGGTGTATTAGTAACATTGGTTAACAAAATGAATACATTAAATCTATTACCCTATCTTCCACATAGATCAAACTAGTAAATTTATGAGCATGTGGTAAAATGTGATTTGGTAACACAGAAACAATATCCATCATCCAATCCAAACTCCATTCCACACAAAAGAGTGGACAATGAAAAAACCAAATGGTGAGGATTTTCGTTGCTTGCAAACCAGACATGCAACAAATATAATCCAATTAGAAATAACTTTTGGATAGATTAAAGGTGAACACACTAAATGATTTTAGAATACTATCATCTATATGCATCTATAACTTTTAGGTAGGTTTTGGTTTTTGGTGTTTTTTGGTGCTCTTTTGTAGGAATCTGATCTAATGATAGTGGATCTGATGATTTGATCTAATTTGTTATCAATAAGGTGTATTTTAGTAGTTTGAATCCTTATTTATTGGGGGCACTTCAACTCTTTTGTTGGATTGGGTTGTTTTTGTTGTTTATTGTGATTTTGTTTATCTTTTATGCTCTTTAGTTGTTTTTGTACACTTCTCTTGTTGTTTGATAATTTTCACTTTTTTAATATATTAGTATTATTTATCATTTTTTTTTAAATTTTAAGCAATGAAAATGATTACATTGAAATTTTTTTATTTTTAAATTTTTTTATTGAAATAAATATTAAATTTACTTTTTATTAAAATTTTGGATCAAATTAAAAATTTGAAAAATAAGGACTAATTTTCAATTTTTGAAAATTTAAAAGGATTATTTTGTAATATTTGAAAATTATTAAGGATTAATTTATAATTTTTAAAAATTTGAGAACCAACTTGTAAGATTTAAACGATTTATAATAACCAAATTGACATTCACAATGTAGACTGCGAGAGCAATTTAATTTTTATTTTTATTTTTGTGTCGTTTGAAATTTCTTACTTTTAGTTGTTATCCATATTTTTTAGATTTGTTAGTAATTCCTTATGTGTTATTTAAAATTTCTTAGATTTTCTTCGCTTTAATAGCTATCCATATTTTTTTAATCAAAATAATGAATTTTGATCACGTCATTTTGAATAACGTCATTTTGAATAAGATTATTTTCTTTAATTTAAATCAGTCATCAAAATACACTTTAATGATACGGTTGGATGAGATATTCGAAAATATTTAAGAAATTTAGAATACTAATTAATTCAAATTATTCAATTAAAATTAATTTTTTTAAATTGTTCAAATAGAGTATACAAATTATTCAATGTTTAATTTTTTGGTAATTTTTAAAATTTTTTGGTCAAATTTTATAATTTGAAAAAACATGGACCAATTTACAAATTTAAAAGGAATAATTTATAAATTTTAAAAATTTAAGACCAAATTGCAATTTTCGAGGTCATTTTAAAATTGTTCCGTTTTGGAATCTCAAATATGGAGAATTGTGGATGTTGCGGCGGAGGAAAATATGACGGAGCGGAGGTGTATCTATAAGGTTAGAAACTCTAATACTCAAGTTAATATGTGAATGAAGAGAGAGTATTCAAATTGTGTTTGAAATTTATTAACTAAAATGATGTCATTTAATATATATAGGGAAGAAGAATGCCTCAGTGTCTAACAAGCGTGGAATGGGGGAGAACCTTTGAATATGCTTGAGGCATGAATCCCCTATAGTTGGGTACATGATATTCCATTGATCAAGAAAATATTCTAGAAGTCGATTAAGTGCCTAGTTGATACTTTTGAATCTAGGGTATTCCATTTCAAGGTAGTCAGATCAGTGATGATATGATCAAATCAAGGGAGATATGGTCGGTCCATAACAATTGCCCCCAAGGCCTCGTGCTTGGATATCACCTCGTGTTTGGATATTAGTGTGAGAGTTTGAAGGATTTTAATACTTGGTTACCGATCATATTTTTTTGTGCTTATGCTGTTTGCAATGTAAAACGTTTCTTAGAAGTAGTGATTATGATCTTTTTAAGGAACCAAAAAGCATTACATGCGAGAGAAGTTATCGAAATGACTATCGATAAGACACCTTTCTTTTTAGGTGGATTCTTATTTACCCAACTCAAAAAAGTGGGTAAGGTTATACCTTTAGTGTAAAATGTATTGAAAACATCAAACAATTGTTCTATATAATAAATAATTAAATACATAAAAATTAAATGGTGTCGTCTGATTGATGGAAGGTACACTACCCATCTTTTGTGATGGGTAGAGAAGTTGCCCCGTTGTTTTTATATGGGTAGTATATAAATACATGTAAGACTATAGTCACTTTTCTTTTACGCTTCCGTTTTTCTTTATTCTTGAGAGGTTACCTTTTTTTTCCTCTTAAATATTTCTTTTTTGCATTTGAGATTGTTAACGTGATATGGCTAAAAGAATCACGTAAGATCGTGAGAAGGATTCTGGTGAACTCGTCCTCTCCGTGGGAAGATTTCATATATTCATCAATCTTTACCGGAAAGGGAAAAGTTTGAATGAAGCCTTTTTTGAGGAGGGTGAATCATCGTTTTATGAAATTACGATAATACCCTTTTTTTAAAGGGATAAATTAGATTTTCTTTTTTTCTTTCTCTCACTTGTTCGCTTTCGTTCTACTTTCTCTACGCTGACGTTTCACTTTCTTTCTACTGCTTCTACTTTCACTCTACTGCCACCGTCCTTCACCACCGGTTTCTCCGGCGAAGGCACACCAACCGATCTTCTATCCTTTAGGTAATATTGTGTTCTCTTCTATGTTTTGTTTTTCTTCTTCTACTGTTTTTATTTATGTTCTCTCCTACTCTACTGTCATACTGTGTTATGTTTATGTGTAATGTTTATTAGATAATGTTTTGAATTTTCTTTATTTATGTTCTCTTCTATCGTTACTCTTTTTATGTTTATATACTGTTGAATTTTGTTTCTGATATGATTAAATGTGCAGATACAAAGGCGTCTTGCACAAAATCGAGAGGCTGCTCGCAAGAGCCATTTGAGGAAAAAGGTTTGAAATTTGAACGTTATAACATTGATGAATATGTTATGTGAGTAATTACTGATTAGAATAGATATACTGATCAAGACATCTCTGACATTTCGTCCCAGGCATATGTGCAACAGTTAGAATCAAGTCGTTTGAAGTTGGTGCGCAGTTGGAGCAAGAGCTCGAACGAGTAAGACAGCGGGTACGGGGAAGATGAGTTGTTATTTTACTTGTAGTTTCTATTTTCGATCTTTTTTATGTCATTGGCATCATTCTTTACTTTTCGTCTTTCTACTAACTCGAGGCGACAACTGCAGGGAATGTATATGAGTGGTGGGTTGGATTCGAATAATATGTGTTTTGTTGGACCTGTGAATTCAGGTTGGTTGGTGATATGTTTTTATTTGTATTGCATTTAATTTTTTTCGATTTGTTCTAGCATTGCATTCTAAGGACATCCTTATGTGTAGGAATTGCAGCCTTTGAGATGGAGTATGGACATTGGGTTGACGAGCAAAACCGGCAAATCACATAAATGAGAATTGCTTTAAACGCGCATATTTGTGATATAGAGCTCAGGATTCTAGTCGATGGTATGATGAACCATTATACTGAAATCTATCGCATGAAATCCGCGGCTGCAAAAGAAGATGTTTTTTATGTCATGTCCGACATGTGGAAAACAACAGCTGAACGATTTTTCATGTGGATAGGTGGCTTTCGCCCTTCTGAGCTTCTCAAGGTGATTGTTCATATTCAATTATGTCATGAAAAATGTGTAATATGTATGATAGAAGTCTAATTTGATTTAATTTTGGATCTTGTATATTGGAAAATGAAATATTTAGATTATTCAATTGAGTCTGTGTGAAAGTTGGTTTTGTTAAATGCATATAATATGGAGGCTGTATTTTTAGAAATATATTGAGTCTCTTTGTCGATATAGTTTATTTTCTTTGAGAAATACTTGAATATCAAGAAAAAAAAGTGACAATTGTTAAATCTAATGAGAGAAAACAACTTTCTAAATCTAGCGGTTTTCGTGGCTGTTGAATGGTGCTGCAGCTATAGGCAATCTGTTTTCATTACGAAATGTCTATGAATTGTCTCAAAAGCCTGCAGGAAAACCACCTTTTCTAGGATCACTTACTGCCACAAGCTTTCCAATACCTTTGTTTCTTCCTGAATGCTCAGAAATGTCTGAAACTATAAGTTGGCATATTGTCCCACCTGCAAGGCCTTGTAGGACATGACCCTTACTTTTAAGGGATGCCCTGATATCAGCAGAAAGTTCAAAATAGTCGCCATTCACAGTTGTCCAATTCTCATAATCAACCACATTAGGTATCAGCTGCACAAATTAGCCATGTGAGAAGTAACTTTTCCGACTCATGTCATACAAGTGTCAGACACAGCGCCACGCCTATTTCTAGAGGTGTCGGTGTTCCATAACTTACCAGAATAAAGGAAAATTTAAGATTATATACCTGATGATAGACCCTTGGAGCCGTTACAGGAGAAAATGGGTCCATTCCTTTGACAAAATGATTCAAAAGAACCTCTGAAGTTGCAGCAATGATCCTAATTCCTCCACTTGCACCTACTACTGCTTTCACTTTCCCATCCTGTAATACAAAAACTAAATACTTCAAAACAATGACCATAGAATTTCATAATCAATTATTTTAAAATGTGAAAAGAACCTTGAGGGCAATAATTGGCGTCATAGATGATAATGGTCGCTTCCCCGGCGCGATGAAATTGGCAGGAGCTGGTGGTGGAACATCTTTGGAAGCATTCATAGGCATGAAAAAATCATTCATCTCATTGTTTAACACTATTCCTGTACTTGGTGAAAGAATCTTTGCACCAAAATACTCATTTACGGTAGCAGTCATGGAAACAACATTTCTCTCGGAGTCTATTATGCTTAAATGGCTTGTACCATGATCCTTTATCTGATTCCACCTATAAATAAAGAATTAAGCTTCTATACACGATCATTGTAACTAATTTGTAGTTAATTAAATTGAATGAAGAAGATCAAGAAGCTTACTTGCCACCATAATGACTAGAATTATAAGTCCTATTATCATTGATGTCTTTTCTCAGCACTCGGGCAAATTTAGTAGAAAGCATATCAGAAAGAACTTCAGTTACATTTACAAAATCAGGATCGCCAAGATTCATTCTCACCGCAAATACATGTTTCAAAACCTCGATTTCTCTATGGATCCCTAAGGCGCCAGAAAGTCCCGAAGGAAGTTCGTACTGTGCTAGAATGTTCAGCAGCTGTAACAGAAAAATATATAGGCTAAGCCCTTTTTCATCAACAAAAAGAAAACAACAAATAGACTTACCAACATCAATGGAGGTCCACCAGAAGGAGGTGGCATGCCAAGGATCTTCAATCCAAGAAAATCTATAGATATAGGTTCTTTTTCTTTAACAGTGTAACTTTTGAGATCTTTCATAGTCAATATCCCTCAAGCTTTTTGAACATCTTTAACTAACTTAATGCCGATTATTCCACCATACAAAACTTGTGGACCAAACTTTGAAATCGCTCTGAGAGTTTTTGCTAGTTTCTTATTGTAGCATTTTCCCCCTACCTTCAAAAGTTTTCCATTTGGTGCGAAAACACTACTAAGACCATTGTCATTTAATATATCGGACTCGGATTTTTCCATTTGCATGCGAAGGTATGGTGATATTTTGAACCCTTTAAGAGCAAGAATCTCAGCTGGCTTTACAAGTCTCTCCCATGGAAGCTTCCCGTGTTGTTTCCATGCCTTGTGAAGGCCTGCAAGTTCTCCTGGAACTGCAACTGCGAGGCCACCTGTTTCCTTCAGAGTAGTATTCCCACCATACATATCCTGGAAAAAGTGAATGTTTCATATGACATAAAAGAGTGATTTTGAAAACTCGGTTCAAAAGTAATGAGATAAATAAAACACAGACACAGAACACATGATATATGATCACAAAATTCGGAAAATTGTTGATGATTGAAGGTACCTTAGAAGCAAGAAGAGAAGCAGTTTCTCTCATATCAAAAGCCTTTGCTACTCCATTAGCTAAACTGACAAGCATAAAACTCCCACCACCAATACCACTTGAAGCCGGACCAACAACCCCCAAACAAAGAGCAGCAGCCACAGCAGCATCCACTGCATGTCCCCCTTCAACAATAGCATCCATTCCAATCTTAGAGCATCGTCGATCATCCGTCGCAACAGCTCCATGATGAGCAATGATAACTTCATTTCTAGTTTTGGTATGATTAAGGCTTGAAACACATACCAAATTGGAAACATATAGAAAGCATGCAATAACATGCCATAACAACATTGCTGCAGCCATAGAAGGGCGAGACGTGGAGTGTAAGGTGTGATTGTAGTGAAGAGCTTTGATGGAATATTATATGTGGGAACATGTGCTAACAAAAGAGTTGACAATGAAAAAGAAAAACGAATGGCGAGCGTTTTCGTCGCTTCCACAACCAAATATTATATGTAGAACCCACGATGAGCCAAGTTGACCAAAGTGAATAACCTATAAGAAAAAAACGACACCAAATAATTCTAGATCAAAATATGATTAGGCCATTCTTCAATGTGAACAATATTCATGGCGTAATATAACTCTAATGCGCTTTAATTAAAATTATTCTTTGTTAAATTTTTTGATCAAATTAAAATTTTGAAAATTTAAAAGGACTGTTTTGTAAAATTTAAATACTATTAAACACTAATTTCTAATTTTTTAAATTCTGAGGACCAGCTCACAAAATTTTTAAAAATTAATAATAATAATCAATTTCACATGAGGAATTTTAATTTTTTTTTTAAATTCATTAAATTTAAGTTCATCTAAAATTAGTTATTTTTACTTTTAGTCTCTAAAATTTTTTGTTAAAGAATTATTCTCCAAAAATTTGTCGTCCACACTTTTGGTCCCTCCCATCAATGTCCGTTAACAAAAGTAAATGTGACATGTCACGTGGAAGTTTTTTGTTGACTGGATGTACAAGTTGCAGTGATAGCATGGTCACGTCACGTGGCTTAAATAATCATCATACTTGAACCCATAAAAATTCATAACTAATATGTAGCTTAACTCATAGATAATTTGAAGCAAATTCAAAAACCAGAAAATTTATTCAATTCTGTTTACTATTAGTTGATGATCTTCATGGGGCCACCCAGTGGCGGAGCAAAAAAGAATCATAAAGCCTAGGTAAGTTTTCATTGGTTCCGCCACTAGCTTCATAATTTTCTACCAAGACAATATTTGATATATTTATTTTTTGACGAATCGTAATAGATAAACACTCTTAAAAAAATGTTAAAGGCTCTCGCAGAAAAGAAGAGGAAGGAAACCCTTCAAAGGGTGTCCCAATGATCCATTTTTTTGCAATCTAGCTTCCATTGAGAGCGAAGAAACTGAGACCTGTTCCTGGTGGAAGACCGGAAGTCATGGGAGGTTTGTTACCCTTTTCAGGTGGAATACTTGGTTAAAGAATAAACTGAGTCCCGTTCCTGGTAGAAGATCAGAAGTCATAGGAAGTTTGTTACTTTTTCTAGGTGAAATATCTGGTTAAAAAAGGAGTCGAGTCATGTTCCAAGTGGAAGTACATCCACATATCTCATTATTTGCAAAAAGAGTTATAATTAATTTAAATTTCAAAAAGTACTTGATTACGTACGCGATAAGAATTATTTAAAAGCTAACAATTTATTTATTTACAAATAAAGTGAAAATTTGAACTGGAAAATATGGACAAGAGTAGTGAAATATTTACTAGTGGTTATGAGGCATTAACGTAAGTTGGGTATCAAAATATATACAACTTAATGACTTAATTAACCTAATTGAATGGATAGCCAAAAAAAGAAAATATATTTTTTGTATTTTTATATATTGATTAAATGAAGAGAAACTTACTTTTGATATTTTCTTAATTTTTTGTATTTTGGGGACATCTTCCTAATAGTTATAAGCTAAATATAAAGCTAACATAACATGAAATTAGAAGCTAAATTAAATTAAAATAGAAGAAAGCAAAAAATAGACTAAGAGAGTGTATATTACAGCAAGGGGGTGTGAAAGAAAAAATTAGAGCCCAGAGTCCACTTATCCTAAACCCTAATTACCGGAAAATTTTACTTTATACCCCTACAATTATACCAATACCCCTACACGAAAAAAATTTGGACCAAAATACCCTCTTATAAATAATACATATTTTAAAATTTTTCACTTTTTTCTTACATTTAAAAAAAAATTCAAAACATCCAAAAATATATAAACCGGAACACTTTTTCAAAGTCTTCCGGTTTAAAAAAAACATACCAGAACACTTAGAAAAAGAGTTCCGGTAGTTGTTTAAAATGGTGGTTGTAGCTACATTCCGGAACACTTATTTAAAGTGTTCTGGTGGTTTAATTTTTTTAAAAAAAATTCTGGTCTTTAGACCACGGTTATAAAGTGTTGCCTAAAGCTATTTGCCAACAGAGAGAAAATGTTGCCTAAAGTGATTTTTAAATGCTGACGCTACACTTTTTAAAAACTATACTTTAGGCAACGGTTTTACTTATTTTCCACTCATTTTAGGCAACGGTTTTAAACCGTTGCGTAAAGTCTAGAATTATTTAAAAAAGAAACCACCGGAACACTTTAAATAAGTGTTCCGGTATTCAACTTGAAAACTACCGGAACTCTTTTTCTAAATGTTCCGGTATGTTTTTTTCTAAACCGGAAGACTTTGGAAAAGTGTTCCGGTTTATATATTTTTTGGTGTTTCAATTTTTTTTCTGAAATATGAGGAAAAAATGAATATTTTTAAAATATGTATTATTTATATAAGGGTATTTCGGTCCAAATTTTTTTCATGTAGGGATATGGGTATAGTTGTAGGGGTACAAAGTAAAATTTTCTAATTACCGTCAAGATCAAAAACAACAATAATAGCTAAAGAAGAGAAAAAAACCAAAAATATAGGGAGTGGGAGGTGCCTCCCCCATTGTCTTATCATCATTTGATAAAAAAATTAATTTGCTTCTATTTGACTTTTCAATTTTTAAACACTACCACTTAAACTAAGACACTTGGCATTTGTTAAATAAATAAATAAACAAACCACATATTAACAACAAAGTAGATAGAGAAATTAAAAGAGTTGAACTTAATCTTCTTCCTCTCTCTCGTTTTTGCAGGGACCGAAGAAAAGAAAGGGAACAACAACACCTGTTCTTCTCATCAAACAACAAGCATGATTAATTAATTAAACTTAAGAGAAAGAAAATCAAGGAGATGTGCCAAGTGGATACCGAGTAGCATCCGAGGGCAGAGCGTGCAGACGGCGGATGGAGGAGTCTGTGGTGGAGGGTGCCTTGAACGGTGGCGCGTCGGTTTCGATGGACACGGCTCTTTCGGCGATGACGCGGCTTGTACGGTTGGAGCAGATGAGGTGGATCTTCAAGGTGGGAGTTCGTAGCCTGGGCAGCTGCCCGATCTGGTCGGGCGCTGGCTCTGTCATTGGGTCACCATTTATAATATTTCTCATCATAGTCAGTGGATTATCCTTATCAGTTGTCGCCATTACCATTGCATTGTTGCATTTTATGGAAGGAAGTGGAAATCGTATTTTGCCCGTCGAGACGTGATCATTGTTGGAACAAGTACAAAGTTTGTTGGTGAATAAATAGAGAAAAATGGTTAATTGGAAAAGATGAAATGAATTTGTAGATATTGAGTGAGAGAGAGTAAATGAGAAGAAATATTCACAATGGAATTAATTTCAAACAATATTACATGAGGGAGTATTTATAGGACACACCAAATACAACTTGAAACCAACACAGGCCCAAAAACAGCTAAAAACACAAAACACGGGGCGCAAATTGATTTCCCACGAGGGGGTAATCGATTTCCCCAGCTAAAAACAGAATGGGAAACTGAAATAACTCTCAGGAAATCGATTTTCTTAATATGGGTAATTGATTTCCTCTTCGACACTTTATTTTTCCTGATTTCCAAAATTGTTTTTCCAATAAGCTATTTTCTACGAAACGATCCCAGAAGCTTCCACAACGCATTTGAATTATTAAGGACTTCCAATACACCACCTTAATTAAATGAGTTTAGTATTTCAATGCTGCCAATACACAAGCAACAATGAGTTGAGTATTTCTAAGTTCAAGAGTGAGCTTATAAATCAACCAACTACTAAGTATTATTTTTCTCGATGGATTCCAGTTCCTCTTTCATCGCACACACCCACTTTAGATCTCTTAATGCCTCCTAAGTGCTAATTGGCTCACGTTCGGCGATAAGCGCAAAGTGAATGAGATCACCATCATTGTCAATCTCAATATCCCGAAATACTTCACAATCTTGGAGCTTTTGAGGCAAGCCTCTTCGCCTAGTTTGCCGTCTACTGGATTCACCGTTTTCGACTTAGACCGACAGCTATACAAAACCTGCATAATTCTGATTTTATGCATTTTCCCATGGTAATCGATTTCCAGAAAGTGGGGAATCGATTTCCTGTTCTGTTGAAACAGTCCCAGTAGCCTCATTATGCAAAAATTGCAACAAAAATCAATTACCCTTATCCAAATATCGATTTCCACACATGTCATTAGGGGTGGCAAAACGGGCCGGGGCCCGCCGGGCCGCTCGCGCACCCGCCAAAAATGGCGGGTTGGGTTGGGATTTTAGGCTCGCCGCTCGCCAAAACCCGCCGCCCGCCATACCCGCCCCGCCAAAGCCCGCCGCTCGCCAAAGCCCGCTCCTCTACAAAAATTCACTCTTTTTTTAGTTAATTCTAGTAATTGCAATTCTTGATGGTTTATTTTATACATTTATTTATAAATATATGTAATTTTTTTTAAGTAAATTTGTTAAAAAATTACTTTTATAAAAGTTGTTTTAAAAAATAAGTGAAAAGTTTAATTAAAATGTAAAAAAAGCTTATTAATCTATTAAAAAAAATATAAATAAAAATAGGTGGGTAAGCCCGCCGCCCGCCAACCCGCCATCTTGGCGGGGCGGGCATGACTTTTATGCCCATTTTACTTGGCGGGCATAAGGCGGGGCGGGCGGCCCGTTTTGCCACCCCTACATGTCATGTCATGGTATTTTCTGCTATCAAACTACCAAATTTTTTGAATGTTGGCGAAATTTCTAGTATATCGGATTTATGGAAATATCCGGTAATTTTAGAAGTTTTCTAGATTTTTTAAAAAAAATTCGATAATTTTTTTGTATTTTCAAACAATTACAGAAAATTTCAAAATTTTCAGTATTTCTTCATCGACAATTTCAAAAAGTCCGATAAAATTGCATGTTTTTTCCCATAATATACCATATTTTCTTATATTTCTTATAGAAAAGTAAACTTTTCACAAAATATGAAAAAAATGGTACCATAATTTTGGAAACAACTACCACAATTTTTGAAATTTACAGCTTTAGTAAAAGTGAATTTCTTTTTACCAATTTTAATATTTTGATGGAAAATAATATAATGGGCATCTATAATATAAGAAAAGTTGCTGCTCTGAAAATTACCAAAATACTTTTTCGTTATCTTAGTCTAAATTAATAATTTAAGGGTAAAAAAAATATCTTTTGTTGATTTTTACCAACTCACTTTTTACTTTTCAACCTATTTTCACTTTTCACTTTCCAACTCACTTTTCACTTTTTATTACTTTATTATTATAATTTTTAATAAATAATTAATAAAAATATTTTATAAATTATTTTTTAATAAAAAGATTATTATGATCATTTTAAATAATTGTTAATTTACATTTAAAATAATATTTAATTTTTAAAAATTAACTTTAATAATTGAATATTAATAACGAAGAAATATAATTTGAAATAATTTTTACTTTAAGATACAATATATTTTAAGAAAACAATAATAATTTTAATTTTAAGAACATTATTTCAATTAAAATGAATTTAAAAATATACTTCAAAAAGTGTGTTATTGGATAAAATACAAAAATGTGTGTCACTTATCATTAAGTTTAGTATTTATGATCCCAAAAAAATTTATTCAAAAAAAGTTTACGGGAAAAAATTATTATTGATCTAAATATTTTTATATACGAAAATTTACAATTTATTCGGATATTTTTGTAAACGATACCTAAACATAAATAATATCTGTATATGGGAAAAATCTATTAATGATCTAAATATTTTTATATGCGAAAATTGGTATTTGTGATCCAAAATATTTTGATTAAAAAATGGTATATGGGAAAAAATATATTTTTATATACGAAAATTTATTATTGATATAGATTTTTTTTAAATGATACCTAAACATAAATAATATTTGTTTACGGGAAAAATCTATTATTGATTTAAATATTTTTATATACGAAAAATAGTATTTATGATCCAAAAATTTTGATTTTAATTTAAAATAAATATATTATATAAACAAATGTGCGTACCAAACCAAAACCCGTGCATATGCACGAGTTTGTTCCTAGTTTTATCAATAGGCAAATATGTGAGATTGTCAAATATATAAGATGGGATTGGGATTGCAGGTTAAATTCTCTGATTATTCCATGAACAAATCCTATGATCATATAAACTAGAGCTACAATTAGCTTTACCTCTATAATTAATTTTATTAAAGATACAATTTCTATCTTTTGAATTAAAATGTAATTTTTAATTTTAAAATTTAATAGTATTCATTATGCTAATATATTCAATCCTAAATTACATTATAGTATTAACATGAACATTATTTTAAAATAAAATTTATTTCTCTTAAAATAATTTTTTTTGTTACAATCTCCAACCTTATAAATAAGCAAAGATTCTCTTTTTAAGTTTATTGAATAATGAATGTATCTTGTCTTTTATATAGACTAGATACATTCATTATTCAATGAACCTAAAAATATAATTTTTGCTTATAAATTATGCCGGAGTAGTATCAGTTTATTTATGGCTTGGTTACTTTGAACTTGTGAAATTCCATAACTGACTCTCTTGGTCTTTCCGCCCCACACTGATAGGCCAACACAACACTCAACACTCCTCGTTTTCTCTTCTATTATTATTACTACAAAAAAAAAACACAACAACAACAACAACGTTACGTGCATTGCTCTGAACCGAATCATTCAGATCAACCATGAACGCCTACATTGTCGGTCTCATTGTTCCCCTCGTCATACTCATCTTCCGGACTTCCAACAACCGCAAACGCCGTGGCTCACCGGCAGATGTCGGAGGCGATCCCGGTTACGTAGTCCGCAACCACCGCTTCGCTTCCGTGATCAGTTCGGCTTGGGAAGATGTTACCACTCTCGCGGAGATGTTTGAGCATTCATGCAGGAAGCATCATGATAAGTTGTTACTTGGAACGCGTGATCTGATTTCTAGAGAAATGGAAGTTTCTTCCGATGGAAGGACTTTTGAGAAGCTCCATCATGGGGAGTATAGATGGGTTACGTATGGGAATGTTTTTGAATCTGTTGTTAATTTTGCGTCTGGTTTGGCGAATATTGGGCATGTTAGGGAAGAACGTGCGGCGATTTATGCTGAGACTAGAGAAGAATGGTTTATTGCATTGCAGGTGTTTGTTTTTACGATTCAAATAAAACATGTTTCTCATTCTTGTTCATTTTTTGAAACATTTTTTTAACATATATGAAAGAGGATGATTTTATTTACTTTTTTTTGTGTTGTGTGTGTTTTTGTTTCTTTAGGCTTGCTTCAGGAGAAATGTGACGGTTGTGACAATGTATGCTTCGTTGGGAGAGGAGGCTTTGTGCCACTCATTGAATGAGGTTTGCTCTCTGTTTATATCACTCTTCACAAACAGAGAACTGTTTTATGAAAGTTTTTAACACAAAAGGGAGAAGAAATTAGCAACTCAAACATTGAATGTGAATATAATAATATGAGAGCTAGGAACACTCTCTTTTTAACACTCTCAAACATTCACTCTCTTATTTTGTAATTTAGTTCCTCTGCTCTTGTTGTTATTATTCTTATACTATTGATAATCTTACTTGTGAAATCTATGCCAGACAGAGGCTACAACTGTGTTTTGTGGGCGCAAGGAATTGAAATCACTTCTACATATTTCCGGACAGCTTGACTTTGTGAAACGTGTGATATGTATTGACAATGATGTCCCATCTGATGCCTCATCTGCTCAGCATGGATGGACAATCACTTCCTTTGCTGATGTTGAGAGGTTTGGTAGAGAAAAGCCTATTGCAGCTGATTTACCCCTTTCAGCTGATGTTGCAGTTATAATGTACACTAGTGGAAGTACAGGCTTGCCTAAGGTTAGAACTAAGCATCTTTGAGTGATGCAGTTATTCTAGTAGAAACTTTTCTTTCTATCTTAGAGTCTAGACAGGACTGTGATGCATTTTTCTTCTTTTTCACAATCCTTTTTTTCTCTTCATTTAACTGTTTCTTGAATCTCTTTTCTTTTGCACAGGGTGTGATGATGACACATGGAAATATCGTAGCAACGGTGTCTGCGGTAATGACAATTATTCCTAACCTTGGGAAAAATGATGTATATCTAGCATACTTACCAATGGCTCATATCCTTGAATTAATAGCTGAGGTATGTGTATCCAGTAACATAAATGAATTGAATAAAATTTTCAGCATATAGGGCACTTTGTTTGCATTTTATTTTCCTTTGTTTCTTATCTTCCATGTTTTGACAAATTCAACTACTTCTTTTAGAATTTACTTGCAGCTGTTGGAGGCTCTATAGGATACGGAACTCCTTTGACTCTAACCGATACATCGAACAAGGTAAAGAAGGGGACAAAGGGGGATGCCACTGCATTAATGCCAACTGTGATGGCATCTGTACCAGCAATTCTTGATCGTGTACGTGATGGAGTTTTCAAGAAGGTATTTGATTTTTCTTCTGATACATTTGAAAAATGTGTTCCTACATATTCTGTATCAATGTGCAAGCGTGAGTGAGCTTGTTAAATGAAACTTTTCTGGTTGAATAGGTAAATACAAAAGGAGGATTCTCAAAGAAGTTGTTTGAGTTAGCCTATGCACGAAGGTTGCGGGCGATTAATGGTAGCTGGTTTGGCGCTTGGGGCTTGGAAAAAGCTCTATGGAATTTTTTTGTGTTCAAAAAAGTCCAAGCAATTCTGGGTGGTCGTATTCGTTTTATACTATGTGGTGGTGCACCCCTTTCTGCTGACACACAAAGATTCATCAATATTTGTCTTGGGTAAGTATTGCTAATCAGTTTTTTTTGCTAAAATATGTTTTTGGTCCTTTAACTTTACTTAATATTCATTTTAGATTGGCATTCTAAAAGCTAGAAGCAAATTATAGCAAAAAAGTAAAGAAAAAAATATCATCATCAGGGAAGAGTAGGAGTAGAAACATGGTAGTAAATTCAGTTCTATGGTTTGCTTATTTCATGTACTTGTTTTTCTATTTCTCATTTTCAGTGCTCCAATAAGTCAAGGATATGGTCTCACAGAGACTTGTGCTGGTGGAACATTCTCTGATTTTGACGATACATCTGCTGGCCGTGTTGGACCACCTCTTCCTTGCTCATATATTAAGGTAGTAATTGATCTATTTATCCTCACATATTTTAAATTCAAGGATTATTTTTCAAACACAAGTGCTGCTTATTTTTTCTACTTTTTTCTTTTACCTTTTGCTGTTTAATGTAATCACAGTGCTTCGATAGATATGGAGCAGTTGTTCCTTGCAGTTTATATCATTGCTCTTATATGCACAATTTATGAATAAAGAAAAAAATACATAAAGAGTGATCAATTTTTGAAGCAAATGTGTTTGTTGGAGTAATCATAAACACCGGTGAAATATGTGTTTAAAAAGTGTTGATAGTATTCCTTTAAAATGATAGAAATGACTAGGCACCTATCGTCGTCTTCTTGATCCTTCAGAGTTATGCTTGCTGTCTTGTTTCCGTATATAATAGTACAATTTTAATAAAGACCTCAATATCATAAACTCTACTATGATATTTTATAATGGTGGTTTACTTTCCTTATCTGCATTTAGAAAAAGATTTCTTATGCAAGGATTTTTTACTCTTTTCTCAGCTAGTTGACTGGCCTGAAGGTGGATATTCAACTACTGATTTACCGATGCCTCGTGGTGAAATAGTAATTGGTGGTTCAAATATCACTCTTGGATATTTCAAAAATGATGAAAAGACAAGGGAATCTTACAAGGTATAGCTACATGTTCATTTTTTTTCTTCTTTTTTCTGTGGAGTGAAAGGCAATGTCCGATAAGATATCATTTGTGATATTCCTCCATTTCCACCACTTTGTTGGTTCTTTTAGATATTAAAGTCATTAATGAATCTTCGCCAAATAGCCTAAGCTTAAGCTTTTTGTTAGGAGAGTTGGTCCTTGACATGGTATCAAAGCCTCTAACCAAGTAATCGTGAGTTATCTCCTCAGCACCACTATTGTTTGAAATGAAAGTCAAGTTATACCGCAATGTTGGACATGGTTGTGCGTTAACCTAACCCAGTTGTTAGCTATAAAACCTTACACGAACCTTACTGTAACAACTAACAAGTCTATCTTTTAGAACATTTGGTCTTTTGATATAAGGGATGATTCTACATCAAATTCTACTTAGGGATATAGAAATAGTTTGCTGTTTTTCTTTAAAACATAAAAAATTACTTTTGCATCTTTTCCTGTAAAGGTTGACGAACGAGGAATAAGGTGGTTCTACACCGGTGACGTAGGAAGATTTCACTCAGACGGGGTCCTTGAGATCATTGATAGGAAAAAGGACATAGTTAAATTGCAGCATGGAGAATATGTGTCCTTGGGAAAGGTATGCACATTAGTTTGTGGTATTTCTCATTCTCAATACCTGAAGACTAATCAAGTTAAACACAGGTTGAGGCAGCTCTTCTTGGCAGCCCCTTTGTGGACAACATTATGTTGTATGCTGATTCTTTTCAAACTTACTGTGTGGCACTTGTGGCTGTTTCTCATTCTGCATTGAGTGAATGGGCTTCAAAGCAAGGAATTGCTTCGTCAGATTTTTCAGAACTATGCCAGAAAGAAGAAGCAGTGAAGGAAGTGCATGCATCACTTCTAAAGGTATGATTTTTATATTGAACAACAGAAAATATTAGAAGGTATATTTGTATTAAACAACAGAAAATATTTTATGAAAATGTTTGCAGGAAGCAAAGAAGGCTCGTCTGGAAAAATTCGAGATTCCTGCAAAAGTTAAATTGCTTTCTGATCCATGGACTCCTGAGACTGGCCTAGTCACTGGAGCCCTTAAGATCAAGAGAGATATCATTAGAAAGACTTTTCAGGAAGACCTCTCCAAGTTATATGGCAAATAGACGAGATAAAACTTGGAATCGTTACTCATCTGCATTTTTGCTTGATTTTTTTTTCCATCTATAATTTTATTGATCATGCAAAGTGCTTAATAACTTGAGTTTGCATATGCATATCGGTGAACTTAATCAAAGCTTTTAACTGTGAGTTTATCAATTTTTCCATTGTAATCTCAGGAATAAAATTTTGCATGATTGCCAATCCCAGTTATGAATAATTAGTTTTAGTTTTAGTAACTAATTAATTCAATAATGTTTAGTGAAATTTGGTTGGTGATATTCATCTTTGATTGGATTTGGATGTATAATTCTTCCCATTTATTATTTAGCTCAATTTCCTTGACTGTGATTATATCAATCAAGGGATGCTGGTTAGATGTGATGAATACACACACCCACCATATAGTAGTTGTCTGTATTATGTTTGTCCTTTGGGAGTATGACAATTTATTTAATGAGCAGTTTAGGAGAATTTGAATTTTGTTCACTAACTCAATTTCAGATTAACAACCAACATTATTTAAATTTGATTTTGTTATTATTGTGTAATCTGAGTCATTCGATAATATTAACTGTCAAGATTATTTATGGCATGTATCTTCGTTATATATCAAATATTTTGAATTTAGTTATTCTTTGAAAACTCGTTGAACATTGTCTGGTTGGTTAGCTCTATGGAACCAACAATATACAAGACAGTCTTGAAAGTTGTCAAAGAAACATGCTATGATATTAAAAAGTCCTCCCATATCTTTAAATTAAAGTCAAAGTCTTGACATGCTAAATAAGGTTGTATGGATGTAACAACTTATTACAATTGAGATGTTGATGACTTGATTCTATGGCAAGAGTTGAATATATATTATGATGACAATTTAAGGTATGCAGAAGATAGTGTTTTGTTTTTCAAAAAGAAAGAGTAGTTGTGTCTTCATGTATCTTGTTGGTGCGAATAAAGATCTTGATGAAGTAAGAATAATTTTGTAGAAGATATCACTCTCAACACTTTGTATAAATTTTTCAAAAATAAGAAGGGAGGAGATATGACAAAGAAATGTGATGGGCAAGATACCTCAAAGTTTAAAATAAGATGGCTCTTCTATGGTGATTTAGAGCTTCAACGAAGGTAACAAGTAAGACAAACCTGGGCGCGATAAAGTGCAAACACACATGAAATATGTGTGAAACATGTCGAAAACTTAATGTCAAGCCTTTCAACTGGAAGAAGAAAAGTGGTAATGAGGGTCGTATGTTTCAGACGATTAGAGATTCGAAACTTAGTGGCAAGCCTCTTAATTGGAAGAAGAAAAATGGTAATGAGGGTAACACATTTCAAACCATTAATTCTGATCAAGAGCATCAATCTTCAACTCAAATTTCAATCACGACAAAATATCTAGACAATTTTTGCTAACTCTTTAAATCACAAATTCTTTATTACTCTATAACATAAAATGCTAATTATGATCTTCTTAGTAGCAGTCCCGACTTACTTGGATAATAGATTTAGATCCGACTACACTTTGGTAAAAGAATGTATGTATCTTACTTTAGAACTAGCATCATCTTCTCAGATAGTCTAACGAGGTAGTTTATATGTCCACATTTTGAGGAACATCTTGATGAAGTTAATATAATACAATGGTATTTGAAGTTTAATCCCAAAAAAAGACCTACTCTAAAAAAAGACTAATGAAAGAAACGTGTCTATCTTCAGAGATACATCATGGATAAAATTAATCACAAACAGAAGTTTAACATTTGGACATTGTACTTATATTTGAAGTAATCTTATAAAATGGAGAAATAGAAAATGAGTTATAGCAATAAATATTAATTTTCTTCTCTCTATTTAAACCCATTATTTATGAAAAAATAAAGATAATATCATTCACTTTTGGATAAATATATGCTTACACACTAATGTTGAAATTCAAAGTGTTTACACTTTATATAGTTAGTTGTGAGACATTTTCAAATTGGACTAGACTTAAAATGAATGAGGCAAATGAAGAATAAAGGAGACCTACATCTAATTTTGGTCCATGATGTGAGTATGACTTGAAGATGAAGCCAACCAAATCAGAAACAGTCCCCACTTTTTCCCATGTGAACATTAGTTTGTTTGTTTCCATCACCTTTAAGCCTTTTCGGATGTTTCATGGAGACACTCCATATAATGTTTATCCAATGCTACTTTCCCTTTTCTTCAATGTAATTTAATGCGTATACTTTTCCCTCCTTTCCACAAAGTATCGATAAAAAAGGGTTACGTTGTTTACCCACTACATGTTGCATTATTTCTTACGTATTTTATTTGAGAAAATGGAAAATGTGATTAGTTCGAACGCTTATTTTATATTCATTTATTCATACAGTGATAGTACAATAATGATATTATAAAAATATTAGATACAAAATACTAGTATGTATATATTAGAAGCCCCTGGTTTGGTCTTGAACATAGGAAAAACTTAAATATGCAGTTTAGTTTTTCAAGTTTGTTGCATTTCCAAAGAAAGACAGTGTCTACCATAGATGATTTTGTTAAACAGAATTTTCAGTGTTGTAACCGGTTATTACGGGATGTTAACAAGCATGTGTAAAAATCAAATAAATTGAGAAAAAGTAATTTTAGGGTTGGTGTAATTGATTAAGCATATGCAGTAACCGGTTATCGTAACTGATTGTTGTAATTGATTATCACTGTTATGGAATTATTTGTGTCAATTGTAACTGGTTAGAGGTTGTGAAACCGGTTATAGGTCTGAGAATTTAGTTTTTTCAGTTATTTGATGTTGTAACTTGTGTCTTAATCCACTTATAGTTGTTTAAATACATTGGGAGTATTATTATCAATGTTAATGAAAATATTTTCACCCTCAATTATCTCTCTCTTTCTCTCTCTCTACTCTCTCTCTCTCTCTCTCTCTCTCTCTCTCTCTCTCTCTCTCTCTCTCTCTCTCTCTCTCTCTCTCTCTCTCTCTCTCTCTCTCTCTCTCTCTCTCTCTCTCTCTCTCAAACCCTCCATTTTCACCAACCAAGTTCCAACATTTGGCAATAGTATGGTTCGATCCACCAAACACCTAGTGTGCAACATAAATTTTGTCTCCAAAGAAAGAATTCCTAAAAACCTACTCGTCCTTGTTGCGAAGAATTACGACAAATGGTGCAAGCAGATGAAAGTGTTGTTTCGCTACCAAGATGTTCTTGAAGTGATCAAGAACTACGTGAATCCTTTTGTCGAGGGTGCAATGAATGCACAACGAGCAACGCATAAGGAAGAGAAGAAAAAATTTTCTATGCGGTGTTTTTGATCCATCAATGTGTGGATGGTGATAACTTTGAGAAAGTTGGTGATTGCGAATCGTCAAAGCTAGCGTGGGAAATCTTAGAAAAGAAATATGCATGGGCTGACAAGGAGAAAGTTGCGAGGTTATAAACTCACAAACGTCAACTCGAATTAATTAAAATGTAAAAAAGGAGACAATCAATGTATACATGACGAGAATTACTCAATTGGTGAACCTAAAAAAAGCATGTGGAGAAATTGTTACGGAGCAGAATGTTATCGCAAAAATCTTGTGTTCTTTGACGCCAAGATTTGATAACATAGTGGTGGCGATTAAGGAATCAAAGGGTCTTGCGACAATGAGCAAAGAAGAGCTACAAAAGCTCTCTTGAGGCTCATGAGCAAAGGATGCAAGAGAGAAAAAGAGACAAGGCAAAGGCGGAGATTGCTTTGCAAGCTTGTTTCAATGAGAAAAACAAGAAGTTGGAAATGAAAATGGCTCATGAAGAGAATCCCAAAATTCAAGGATTCCAACTTGTCAAAAGGGTGAGAGCAGATGCAACAAAAATGGTGGTTAAGGCAACTTCAGAGGTGAAAGGAGAAAGATTGACAAAATCATGATATAATGCTTTAATTGTCAAAAGTTTGGCCATTTTGCAAGAGAGCGAAACACAAACAAGAAAGAACCTCAAGGGGATAAAGACAAGGTCAGAAGACAAGAGTTTGATGAGGAGAACACACTCTTGGTCATGTCACAAAAGGGGAATGCAACTGAAACAGGATGCGGGACAACAACAACAACAATAGTTCCAGGAACGGTGCAGAAACATGATGTAATCGGTTACGTAAAAGCTGTAACCAGTTACAAGAAGTAGAAAATGTTATGATGAGTGCGAAATAGAGTTTAGAGTAATGAGGAATGGTATTTTGACTCCGGTTGTTCTACTTATATGACGAAGAGGAAGAATTGGTTTGTCAAAATTAATCATGCCACAAAGTACAAAGTGATGTTTGCAGATGACACCACTCTAGCGGCCGATGGAATTAGTGATGTTTTGATCATGAGAAGGGATGATGGATATTCCTAAATCAAAGATGTATCATTCACTCTAGGAATTAAATGTAACCTTCTAAGTATTAGCTAATTGCTTGAAAAGGGTTACAAGATTTGCATAGAGAACAAGGTGCCACATGTTAAGTATGCAAACAGGGTTTTGCTCCTAAAAGCTCATGTGGCTGCCAATAGAACCTTCAAAATTGAGTTGAAAGTGATTGAGCATAGGTTTCATGCTACAACATCTAATCAAGAAGAGTGGATATGGCACTGCCGTCTTGATCATCTCAATTTTAGAGATCTTAATGCATCGCAAAAGACTGAAATGGTAACAGGGTTGCCATTGATCAACATACCGACTGAAATTTGTGAAGAGTATGTGCAAGCGAATCAATACAAGGGCAAATTCAGCAAGGATGCAGGTTGTAGAACCAAACATCATCTTGAGGTGGTGTATTCTGATGTATGTGGACCAATGCAAGTTAACTTGATTGGTGGTAATATATATTTTGTCACATTCATCGATGATTATATTAGAAAGCTATGGACATACCTAATCAAGAGAAAAAAAACGAGGTATTCGAAGTATTTAAGAATTTCAAGTCCATGGTTGAGTGGCAAAACTGTCACAAGCTCAAAGTTCTTTAAACAAATGCTGGAGGCGAATGCGTCTCAAATGAATTTCGGAATTTTGGTGATCAAGATGGGATAGTACATGAGGTTGTACCGCCCTATACATTACATCAAAATGATGCTTCCGAAAGGAAGAATTGATCAATTATGAACATGGTAAGAAGCATGTTGAAAGGAAAGAATTTTGCAAGAGTTATGAGGAAAAACAGTATCCACAACTGCCTATGATCATGGTTGGAGAATGATTTGTATCAACGAATTTCACATCAACCCCCTAATTAACTAACTTGAACATGTTTTTCTTGATATATTTTGGTGAGAATTTCTTGAAGACAATGAAGTTAGTTATCAAGCAATTATATGAGTTATGCCACTTGAATTAATTATCTCTTGTCTTTGATCTCCCCAAATAGAGGCATTTTGAGACCATCTAGTTATTGAATATGCTTATTTTCAAGCATGTAATCAAATATTTTGACAACCTTGGTGATATCAAGTGTGTATTCAAATTTACTCTTTAACAAATTGTGGCAAAAGAACTAAGTTGTGAATTGTAAAGAGTGAAAGGTACCTATTATATATGACTTAAATATGGTCGTAAAGGTTCTTTTGTTGCAACGGTTGAATGTCTTTAAATTAAAATATTTGTTTGACATTGGTTCTCTTGAACCCCTTTAGACCATGGGCGTGACTTAGAAATTGTTAGGAACTGTCTCTTTTAAAACCCAACTCTCTAGCTTTGTTAAACCTCATTATGAATAATGAGTCTTATAATGCAAGTAAATTTTTGTAAGACTTGGTACATGATGTCACATATCCTCATATCAATTTATTGTCTAATAAAAGATGTAGTCACAACACAACTACACAATGCTTCATGTGGATCACTTGGTTGATATCTATAGGAATTAGAAGGGGCTATAGATGTAGCATTTCCAATGTTGGTGGATGATCATTAGGTCTATATGTGTATGATATTTAGAATGTTGAAGATGATGGGTTACCTAAACTGATTAGACTCTTACTTGGATGCAAATGCATAAATGTATGTACTCTTAGTCTGGAAAACTAAATTTATCAATGGTTCTAGCTAAAGTATCCCACCGGGCGTACAAAATTTATTTTCAAACTTGAAAGATGGCCAAGAGTTTGCTAAAAGCTATCGACTGTAAATCCTATTCTTCAAGAGATTATGTCGGGGAAGGAACTGTGTCTATCATCTATAGATTTCTTAAATTCAATGAAGAGTATTAATTATAAGTACTAATCATTTGGCTATCTGAGCTACTAAGTTAAGAAATGCATGAAATAAAATAAAGTAGACATGTAAAGGAAAATTGTAACGCTAGTCCTACTGACTAAAATGACGTCTCATATAGAATTTAACCTTGGTCGGCTAATTACATGTGTATTGCGTGATTTTTCCTCCTTCTACAGGATATCTAACACCCCATCTTTTTCTTGTAATCCCCTCGTCCACAATGTTTTGTGTTTCTACAATCCATACGTTCATTATTTTCTTAAAACATCTTCTATCAATAACAATTTCAATTACTGGTGTTATAAGTAAGAAACGAGTAAAATATCAAATCATCCAATTATTAAGCACATTGACCAAATCTAATATATCCTTAACTATTGAACTTCAATAGACTTTAAAAAGATTCGACACACACGCGCACATGCACACCCACACATATATAGGGGTGGCAAACGGGCATGCCCGCCTCGTTTAGGCCCGCCGCGTAAAAGCCCGCGAAAAAACGGGGCGGGCATATTTGATTGTGTGGGCCTAAAACCTTGCCCCGCCCCGCAAAAAAATGAGGGCGGGGCGGGGAAAGCCCGCGGGCATTGAACCTTTTAGGCCTAAAAATAGTAAAATTGTATGAAAAAGCTAATGCCCGCAAAAGCCCGCAAAAAAATGGTGCGGGGCGGGGCAGACACATTAACGTGAGTGGGCCTAAAACCTTGCCCCGCCCCGCGTAAAAGTGCGGGTAAAACTGGCTTTCCCCGCGGGCCGAGCCCGTTTTGCCACCCCTACACATATATCAAGACAACAAGACAACAACAGTCATCAACCCGGACTGAAGCCACAGGCCGGAGTGAGTCAACAACAGTCATCAGCCCAGAGCGTCGGGATAGGCCGATAAGCGTGGAACAAGGTCGGTGCCCTTTAACCCAGAGAATCCGTAACCGTCGCTTCCACTTCAATGGTCTTCACCGTTATGACAGTTACAATACTTTAAAAGACCAAAACGGCGGGAGTTAAGACACTTTCGCTCATTATGGAAAGAATTCAAAATTCCTCCATCAATGAAGACAATTATGGCTCCTGCAGCTATAAAAGGGCTTCCAACTGAGGGATAAGAAAGACTCTTTCATTCATGAGCTCGCATCAGTTGTGCTGCTCAAATTCCTATAGCAACAAATCACAAACTCCTGTGTGACCTCGCCAGAATCTTCTTCCGAAAAGTAGTCAAAAATGTTTTCCAGGAAATATATATATATATATATATATATATATATATATATATATATATATATATATATATATATATATATATATATATATATATATATATATATATATATATATATATATATATATATATATATATATATATATATAATCTTCATTTGATTGAGAGCAAATTTGTCTAATCCTTATATTTGTTGCTTGCTCGTTTCGATTCAAAAGTTATTGTGTAAACAAATATACTTTCATTACTATAAATGAAAGGTGAAAAATATAGTTAAAAAACAAATAAGTTACAAAGTAATTGGATGAAAATTATTATTCTTTTTTATTTATCAAATTACTTTTTAAGATATCAACAAGCTCTAATAATTTTCCGAACCTCTTCTAGAATCGTCACGCTACTAACTAGCTTGTCTCTTTAAGTTTCTATACTAGACTGTAGCCATTGGTTCATTCCATAGTTCAGAATGTATCAAACATATTCTGCCAAACAACTTTTTCAATTCAACCAACTTTCTTCTTTAATACCTTGGTCTTTATGAATTTCAATTCATCATGGATTGTAGTATCAATGTATCTCATTTATATCTTGTTATCATCACTAGTTAGTGTGGTTGATTTGACGAATGAATAGAAGTTTGCACAAAAAAGAGAGAGCAAGCAAGAAAAAGAAACCCAATCCGTTAGTGATGATTAAAAAAATGTCTCTAAATAGAAAATCAAAATTTAAAATTATTAGATACATTAATAATCATATTTATGAGAAATCTATGTAATCAACTTATTGTCTTTTAATGTCATTATTTAATTAAAATAATAATTAAATGTCAACTTTTTAAACATGATGTATCAAAGAAATTTGGTATAATTATAGTTCTTGGTCTTGAATGAGTTAAGGATATGGGCCATAACCCAAGAATCCATTTCAATGCTTACTTAAGATATTTTTGGAAACCCATATCAAGTGGTAGTTGCAAATTTTGACTTTAGCCACAACCACAAATCACTAATAGTACTCTCTTTTATATAATTTGAATTTTCTTTATTTATAGGTGATCATACACATAATAACAATGTATTTATTGTGTTAATACATTATGTTATTTAATCCAATCTTGTGATTATAAAAAAATATATACATTATTATGTTATTTGTATATGACATAATAAAGTATTTAAAATAGTTAATTTATCTAATTGAACATTAATGGTGACTTAATTATTAGACTCTAAGCATAAAATATTATTATTAATTTATTTGTAGTTAAATTTTACTATCAAATGTGACAACACTAATGCATAGATAATAGATTATCAAGTGAGTAGACTTGGTCATATCTCACAATCATAGAGATGATATATATATATATATATATATATATATATATATATATATATATATATATATATATATATATATATATATATATATTTGTACTTGTCAAAAAATACACCATTTGTGACCTTGCAACGTATGGGCAAGGCTTCAATATGATGAATATTAGAATAACTGATGCCCTTTTATTGACTCTATTTTGGTATATTTATAGTCATACCTCGTTTACCACGCTCTCATACTTTTTGATGTTGTTGTTGTTACATCATTATCATGAGCAAATTTATATGGGAGCGGAAGGCGATACCCCTCAACTTCTTGTGGCAGAGTGGTAAAATATTTCTTATTTTTGCATAAGGTCATGAGTTTGACTACCGATTCCATCAATTTTGTATTTATTTTTAAAAAATATTTTTATTAACCACCACTTTATCTAACAATACCTGTTACTTTTTAAAAATAATTCTCCCTATATATAATTTATTTTTTGGCACCCCAACAATTTTCTTCAAGATCCATCACTGATCATTATTGTCATTAACCATCTTATCTTCTCATTTGAGCGTGCGTAACCTTTAGTAAATTCGTTGCATGAGTTATAGTTAACTCAACAAAGCTAAGTTAATCTCTTGATTCAGAACCTAGCCAACCTCGTTGCCTGATAAACTTTACCTCTTATATAACAATGACTTTGGTTGATATGTCTCGAGATCATCTTGAACTCGCAAATGCCATTTTTAGAATCATCAAAGGGCTTGGCGTTCTCTATTCTGAAAGATCCTAGGTGAGTTGATGTCAATTGGGCTTGGGACTTTACTTAACAAAACGAACACCATTTGTGAAAAGCTTTAATATGATTGATGTATGAATAAGTGATGCCATTTTCTTGGCCCTCTTTCGGTGTATTTGTAGACATACATCCTTTCTCGTGCTTTCATCGTTTTGGCCATTATGGCCGGTACATTATTATTGGCATTAATCATCTTATTTTTTTGTGAGTGTGTGTAACCTCTATCCAAATTCACCTTTTTTATTCCCTTTCTTTTTCGAGGGAGGGTTGTCTTTGGATCCCATAGGCCGGTCACGCTTCAAGTGTGCCTTAGATGTACTTGCTACATTATTTTGATTTGAAATCTCAATCCTAGTTGGGACATTTATAGCTGGTACATGTGACTAAATGAATCTGGCAATTGATTTGCTAAATCTTGTAACTGGACTATTTTCTTTACATTTTCTTCCCACGATCTATTATATGGGTCCAAATGTAATAAATGAGGTACATATCATGTTATGTCATTTTATAGTTTTTTATTCTCTCCCCCTAGTGTTGGAAATATTATTTCGTCAAAATGAAAATCAACAAATCTTACTTGAAAAACATCACTTGTTAAAGGTTCAAGATATCTAATAATAGATGGTAATTCATACTCCATATATATTCCTAACCTCCTTTGAGTTTCCATCTTTGTTCTTTGTGGTAGAGATATTGGAACGTATACTGCACAACCAAATATCTTTAAATGAAAAATATTTGGTTCCTTACCAATTGCAAGTTGATAAGGGGTATGTTTATGATTAGCACTTGGCCTTAGACGGATAAGTGCTGCAATATATAAAATTGCATGACCCTACTCAGTAACTGGTAGTTTAGTTTTTATTATCAATTGCCTAGCAATATATTGAAGACGTTTGATTAATGACTCACCTAAACCATTTTGTGTATGTACATGAGAAACATGATGTTCAACAGTAATTCTAATTGACATGCAATAATTATTAAATAATTCAGATGTAAATCCAGCGGCATTGTCAATTCTAATTTTCTTTATAGTATGATAATGAAATTGAGCTCTAAGTTTAACTATTTGTGCAAGAAATTTTGCAAATGCCATATCACAACTTGACAGTAAGCATACTTGTGTCCATCTATTAGATGCATCAATCAATACCATAAAATACTTGAATGGTCCTGACGGTGGATGTATAGGTCCACACATATCTCCTTGCTTTCAAGAAATCCAGGTGATTATGTTTGAATCTTGCCTGGTGAATGCTTTGTTATTAGTTTGCCAAGAGAGCAAGCTTCACATGCTCTATCTTATTTTGTAAGTTTTAAACTTTTCAATATATGACCATGTGTAATATTTTAACTATTTTACGTATCATTGTTGAACTAGGGTGACCTAAACTGTCATACCATAAAGTCACAATTTTGGAATCTTCTTTTACTATTAAATTGCATTCAATTTCATGTATATATGTGTAATGTAATCCATAAGGCAATTTTGGTAGTTTTTCTAAAGTTTTCTTCATTCCCAAAATATTAGAAATAATATTAATGTATTTCAAATTACCTTCAGTTGCAATTTCAGTATCATATCCTTGACGATATATGTCATTAAAACTCATCAAATTTCTCTTTGATTTTGGAGAGTATAAAGCATTATTAATGATAGATTTTGTCCCATTTAATAATATGAACATATCATTATATGTTCCTTCAATCAAATCTGGAGGACCTGAGAATGTATTTATTACACCTTTAATGGGATTTATTTTAGTAAAATATTTCTTACTTTTGAGGAATATGTGTATGGTTCCACAGTCTGGAATGCAAATGTCTTTGACATGTTCCATGTCTAATCTTCTTAAAATAGAAATAAGATTAAATAGAGTAAATTAATAACATATTTAACATTATTATTTTATACAAACATAAGATACACCTAAACAACATACAAATTCTTAAGTTGATACATATTTCAAATATAAAATTAATACAAGCACACCAAACATTATTCAAATACATAATTTTAAGTATTTACTTAATCTGTTCCACCTCCAACAAAATTTGTAGTCTCAAAATAGGTACTATCATTTTTGGGTTCAATCTCATTAAAATTAACTTCTTTTCCTTTTTTCTCTACAGATGTCATTTGTCTTTTACACAAATGTTCTGGTGTTCTACAAACCATAGACTAGTGGCCTTTCTTTCTGCTGTAACATATATCCTCATAATTCCTCGAGAGACCTTATTGGATATACTTACCCTTTCCTTTGCGATTCTAATTATTTTGGTCATATCTGGAGGATCTATAATTATTCACATGACCTCGTCGACACCCTCTACCACGAAATGGCTTCGACCGTGGAAAAGGTTTCGACCATGGTATCCTCCTCGACTGTGATCATCAAAACGAGCATGACTATTATTACCATCAAAATGAACATGACCACCATGTCTCTTAAGATGATTAAAGCCACCACGCCCACGATTAAAGGTTGTGGCATTTATTTCATGATACGGCATTGTTCTTGTGAGTTGTGATTGGTGGTTTTATATAAGGAGCTCGTTATTTTGTTCTGCCACTAGAAGGGTTGCAACAAAATCAGAATACTCAGTAAATTCCTTCATTCTATATTATTGTTACAATAATACCTTGGATGCATGGAAAGTTGAAAAAGTTACTTTTTCAAGTATAATTGTGCCATAAAATTCTAGCTGTGCTATAATCTGGTGCATAATAGAGTTATATGCAATGAGGGTAAAAAGACTTTATTCTGATGTCTAAATCTTGCTTTAATTTTGTCCCGTAAAATCTTGGGATTTTTAGCATTTGAATATTCGGTATGCAATCCATTATTAAGATGATGCTTGATTATTCTGTTCACTTTACTTTCTCTTTTCCATTTCATCTGGGTCGTGTGTCGATTTTCTAAAATTGTCTCCTTCAAGGATTTTGTTAAGTCCCTCACATGTAAGGTACTCTATTAAATTGTTGTTCCAGGTTACGAAGTTGTCTCCAGTTATGCTTAGAATTTTGAATTGATCCTTAAGATTTGACATGATTATATCTATAATTCAGATGAACATAATCTATATTTAATGCATAACTAAAAATAATATCAATTTATTCAATTACAAAATTCATGACTACATATTATTCAAAAATCTTTAGTAATAAACCAAGCTATGACTTATAATGGTAAGATGGTAATTATCTTTAAAGCTACAAAATCATTACCTAATTCTTCACGCTTGATAATACCGACAAGAAACAAAATAATTATAAGTAGAGTAATGAACATAATAAGAAATTTAGTCATTTGAAAAAAAAATATGGATAGATATTTTGAGAATGATTTGAAAGTTATGAAAGAAGTAGAAGTATTTATAGAGGTAATTTTAAAAAATGGTCCTACCGTTGGGGAAAAGGAAAAGGAAAAAGAAAAAGATTAAGTGTTATAAAAATAATCTAGCCAAATTTTAAGTGTGTTCAAAATATCAACTAGCCGTCACAAGTGTTAGAAATAATTATAATATATAACATATAAGGTAAATGAACACGTATGATAAAAATTAATATATGTCTATGGGATTTTAGACATCTATTGAATATAAAAGTTAGTATTTTCATATGGAGTCTTAGACTTTCATTAAATATAAAAGTTAGTATCTGCATATGGGGTTTTAGATCTCCACTTTAAATATAAAAGTTAGTAACTGTATATGGGGTTTTAAACCTCCACTAAATACAAAAGTTAGTAAGTGTATATGAGATATTATACCTCCACACAAAATTTATAATAAAAATAATCAGACTTATTATAGAGCACTTGACAAGTTGCCAGTTTTTTTAACAAGGAGTAAAGTAATAATAACGACAATAGTCACTCTAGTTATAAATCACTTGACTGGTTGTTAGTTTTCTATAACTGAGGCAAATAAAATTAGTAATTAGACTAAAGAGGTAAGTTTAAAATACATACCTTATAACCAGGGTCGGGCCAAACAATTTAGAGGCCCAGATCTATTGTAACATTAGGCCCCTTAATAGATAAAATACAATAGATTATAAAAGTTATATTTCATTTAAATTTTAATAAAATAAATATATAGAAAAAAATGATATAGAAATATTCTGTAAAAATTTGACTCATTTGAAATTTAGTTTTTTCGCATTTTCATACTCCTACAATCCTTCATTTATAAAAAAAAAATTATACTATTTAATGAAAAATTATTTGAACAATTGTGACAATGTTCATAACAAAGTATTTTAATTATAAATAATTAACATTGTGAAATTACAAAACTATAAGAGTATAATTTGATTTTTCAAAGGGAGACAATTACTACATCAAATTTATTATTGTGTCAATTCGCTGTATTTAATAAACAAATTAATGAAAAAATTTAAACAAATTAAATTAAAATATGTTTAAAAATAATTTAAATCGAATAACTTAATTTACTATATTTTATAATACTTTAAGTAAAATTAAATAATACATTTATTAAGTTTTAAAACATTATTGTGAAGGAAAACAATGTCCAAAAATAATAATGTACAACATCTAATTATAAAAAAATAACAACAAATGAGTTCATCATATAATAAATCTTTGATCATTTAATTATAATAACTAGTTAAAATGTTATTATTTAAAATAAAATTTTAAGACATTGAATTAAGATAAAACTTGAAAGATCTTTCAGTTGTAACAAATTTTACTTTAATAATTTATATTTATATTTAATTATATAATAAGGGAAATGAGTTGATTATAGAAATTGAATTGATTATGATAGATTGTGTGTCATAATAAATTTCAAAACAAGGGTGGTAGCTTTTCTTTAAGGATAACTAGTAACAAACCCGTGCATACGCACGAGTTCTGATTTGGTACGTGCATTTATTTATATAATATATTTATTTTAAATCAAAAACAAAATTAAAATTAAATTTTTTAAATAATAAATACCATTTTTTGTATATAAAAATATTTAAATCAATAATAAAAATTTTTTCGTATACAAATATTATTTATGTTTATGTATCATTTATAAAAAATATCTGAATCAATAGTAAATTTTCGTATATAAAAATATTTAAATTAATAATAGATTTTTTTCCCGTATACCATTTTTAAATCAAAATTTTTAAAATCACAAATACCATTTTTCATATATAAAAATATTTAGATCATTAATAGATTTTTCCCATATACAAATATTATTTACGTTTAGGTATCATTTAGAAAAATATCTAAATGAATTATAAATTTTCATATATAAAAATATTTATATCAATCATAGTTTTTTTCCCGTATACAATTTTTTAATAAGAAAATTTTGGATCTTAAATATCATTTTTCATATATAAAAATATTTAGATCATTAATAGATTTCTCCCATATACAAATATTATTCATATTTAAGTATCATTTACATAAAAATATTTAGATCAATAATATATTTTTTCTCGTATACAAATATTATTTTTGTTTAGATATCATTTACAAAAATATCTGAATCAATAGAATTTGATACTAATAGAATTTGATCATAAATAATAGTAGTATGTTACAATTGAATAAGTAATACACTTTTTTCCCGTAGATATATATATATATATATATATATATATATATATATATATATATATATATATATATATATATATATATATTTCTCCTATTTACATTGATAACATATATTTGTGAAATGACATCAATAACAAATATTTTTTCTAATATTTGATTGAATCATATAAATTAAAGTTAAATATAAGTGACACGCATTTTTGTATTTTATCCAATAACACACATTTTCAAGTATATTTTTAAATTCATTTTAATTGAAATAATTTTTTAAAACTAAAATTATTATTATTTTCTTAAAAAATATTGTCTTAAAATAAAAACTATTTCAAAATATATTTCTTCGTTATTAATATTCAATTATTAAAATTAATTTTTAAAAATTAAATACAATTTAAATGTAGATTAACAATCATTTAGAATGATCATAATAATCTTTTTATTAAAAAATAATTTAATAAAATATTTTGATTACTAATTTATTAGAAATAATATTAGTAAAGTAATAAAAAGTGAAAAGTGAAAAAGTGAAAAGTGATAAGTGAAAAGTGGAAAGTGAAAAGTGAGTTGGAAAAAACCAACAAAATACATTTTTTGCCCCCAAATTAATAATTTAAACTAAGATATTAAAAGGGCATTTTTGTGATTTCCAAAACAATTACTTATTTATATTATAGATACTAAAATGCGCCCTAATGGTACATGTTAAGAGATAAATGTATAAACTTATTCTTGGAAATTGTGCATTGTTTTAATTAAAAGTTGATAATTAATTTTTCTATTGTTTTTTCCAACATAATTTTTCTATTTTTAGGTTTCTTAACATGTGCCCTTATGGCACATGTTAGCATTACTCTTTCTTTAATAATGAAAAAAATAGAAAATTTATGCTTTAAGAATTGAGAAGTTTGGTTTCAAACCCATAAGGTCTCATATCCAAAAAAACCCCAGAACCGCTTGGCTATACTTAATCATGTGACTAAAAGTTCTCTCAAGGCTTATATATTATTTAATTATTTATTTATATTAAGGCTCAATTAAATTTGGAGGCCATGTGCGGTGGCGCTCCTTGCATCCCCACAGGGTTGGCCCTGCTTGTAACACCCCAAATCTACCCTGCAAATATACATGAAAATCAGAGTGTAAAAGTCTCAAAACATACATCACATTTGAGGCGTCACAATTACATCGTAAAACAAATCATACACATGCTCACATATATATAGATACATAGCAACTAATACAGATGAAACTCACATCCATAAAACATTAATATCAAATAGTCATAATAACGCAGCGAAACAACATCAACAACATTATTCAAGTCATACATGCCAAACATGGGCAACTAAAAATCCAACATATCTTTGTAGGACATAACAACATAATCCAACGAGAGATAACAATATCCAAATATAATAACAAAAACGACAAGACAACATGACATAGTCAAGACAAGCTAGACATCCCTCGAGTGCTACATATCAGGGAATAGACACACTGATACGAGCTAAAAGGTAAACGGCTACTCCACGTCGTTACCTGCACGTTACCAAGGTAACATTCAATCAAAAGGGGTGAGATATCATTCATTATAAAGAAACGTATGATAATATTCAAAGCAAGAGAAAAGATCATACATTGGTCACCACTTCTCATCACAACATTCAATACAACAATTCACATCACATAATCAACTTATGAAACGACAACAATGTCAACAATCAACCATGACAATATATGCAATTCACAAGTAAGATTCTAACACATCACGACAAACATCTCATCGTCAAGTCATCACATCACAACAAACATATCTTCATCAAGTCACAACAACATAATCACATAAGACTCAAATGAAATTCACATGTGACTCGATTTATGCAAATGCATGTGGTACCATTTGGAGTAAAACTCCCATCATCTCAAAATTTGCCATTGGGCACATCATCGCTATCTCCCATTAAGGTCGTCGTGTTTTCCATAGTTTTCAGGCCGTCGTTTTTGCCATAAGTTTTAGGCATGCAATATGAAATGGATGCGACTCAATGATGCACATCCATAAATACAACATAACAATACGTCACAACATCATCTAAACAACCATCGAACATTTTCAATCAAATGTCGAACTTCAACAACAACAACAAAATCATCATCATTCATAAGAATGCGTCACTTTACAATCACGTCGCTATGTTGCATCATCATCATACAACAATACTTCACTTCACAACAACATTCACAACATAAAGCAATTCAATTCAAAGAAAGAATTCATAATGATTTCAAAGGATATTCAAAGCATATACAATGGAAAAACATCAAATATAGCTTCATGGAAGTTCAAACGGCATTTAAAAACAAGTTACGGTTCAAAAGATACATCATGTCAAAGTTTGAACAAGTTTTGCACAGCAAGGCCCGCTTAGCGACCTTCAAGCGCGCTTATGGAAATACAATTTCAATAACCCCGCTTCAAGTGGACTAAAACAGTAGCAAAATGCAAATCAGGCTTCGCTTAGCGGACTGGCTCCGCTTAGCGAGCCATCTTTATTTTTCAAAAACAAACAGCATCCGCTTAGCGGCCTCGCGTCCGCTTAGCGGACGTGCGATTATGTAGAAAAATCACAGCAATGACAGACCTGTGTAATCATTCATCCATCATCCAAAACTCATTCTAAACAGCAATTAAACACATATAATCACGAAATCTATCATCACTTATCATCAAACATCAATTAAAACACATTTCCAATAAAAGATTCATGCATTTTCATCATAAACCCTAAAATTCTACACACAATTCCATGGATACAACAAATAATCAAACCCCACCCTAAACATCATCATACATCCCTTTAGCATGAAAGAACTCTACCCTTACCCTGGGATTTGGATTGAAGTCAACTCTAATCTTCAATCTCTCTTTCTCTTCTCTCTTCTCTTCTTTCACCAAAAATCCCAAATGAGCTTCTAATTCTATTTTCCTCTAAAACCCTTGTTTTGTTAAACCCTTACTATCTTCTAATTACTAATGGGCCCTAATTAACACCTCTCTAATGCTAATCCTATCATAGGCCCAATAACTAGTCTAATCACCAACTTATATCATTTACTAGTAAAACTCCATAAATAACATAAAGCCACATAATTAAGCACCTATAAACACACTTAATCCACATAATTACCAAATAATAAAATAAAATACGAAATAATAAATACGGGTGTTACATTCCTTAGTGTAGTAAAAACATCTGATAGAAACGGTCGTGCTAATAAGGTGTTGAGAAAAATCGGATATTTGAATCTAACTTAATTAATATCTGTGAACTAATATGATGATATTAGTTACTATTCAAGTTATAATATCAAACTGAGAAAAAATAAGAAGAAAGTATAATGGTAACACTTATATCTTTCAAAGTAGAAATTGAATGTAGGCTAAATTACAGTTTTGGTCCCCCTATTTTTGTGTTTTCACGATTTTAGTCCCCCTATTTTGTTTTTAAACACTTTTGGTCTCTCATTCCCACTTTGACTACAAAAAATGCTTATGTGTCACATTTTAGAATACTTTTTTTTGTCTCTCATCCTCACTTTTGGTCCCTCATCCTCACTTGAGGATGAACTACTTATTTTAAAAAGTGACGCATAAGTGTTCTTTTTAGCCAAAATGAGGATGAGAGATCAAAAGTGTTTAAAAACAAAATAGGGAGATTAAAATCATGAAAACACCAAAATAGGGGAACCAAAACTGTAATTTAGTCTTGTATGTATTTACATGAACCAGAGAGGAATATTTATACAAATTGAAATATTATACTAAGTAAATAATTGGTATTACTATTCTATCTTTGATTAATTATGTCACCAATAATTCGTTATTACTATTTTAAGTTTAACAATTTAAAATAGTAATATTGAGCACTTGTTCTTTGAATGCACCACTATGCAGAGTATCTGGAATTCCATACTACAGTGGCTGCAAGTTGAGAGACTTCCACAACAATGACTTATAGAGAAGGCTTGGCTTACACGATACTGCAGTGGCAAAGGCAAGAAATGTGGTATCATGAAATTGGCCCTTGCTGAAACAATTTATGGGTGCTGGCAGCATAGGAACACTACTTGCTTTGGACAAAGTTTTGATAGCAATACGATTGTAAATATAATTAAAGACACCATCATACATAGGGGGTGGTATACTATGAAATATAGAGATTACATAGCTCAACTTTTATTGTAAATGCTTGGTAGTGGGTTGGATCCTTAGTGATCACCATGCTTTGTACTGTTTTTTGAATTAATCCAATATTTTATTGATTCAAAAAAAAAAAGTTTAACAATTTAAATAAATATTTTTAAATAATATAATAATAATTTACTTAATTATTATAGCAAAAATAAATTATTTGGGTAAAAAACTTATGAGTTAAACCTCTTTATTTTTATTGCAAAAGTGTGTTAAAACCTTGGAACCTTGTGGTGTATAAATCATAACCCACAACTTAAATTGCACTACACAACACAAAAGAAGTACATATATACACATTCTTCTGACTCATACATCTTTCACTTGTAGGCCCACACCCATGACCTTCCAATTTAGTTTCACACTTTCCCAACATATAAATTCTCTCTATTATACCTTCCATTCATTTTAATTACTCCACATCACATTTCTTTAACATTAAAAACTCCCCTTCTCACAATTCACCTTCTTCTTCCTATAGTCTCAAAAATGAATAGAAATGGATATAAGGATGAAAAATCATGTTGCTATTTCCATCCAAAGCAAGTAGTTGTTGGTGTATGTCCTTTGTGTTTGAATGAAAGACTTCTTCTATTGGTTGCAAAACAAGGGCGGCGCCACCATCAGAACCACCGTGCTTCCTCCATAAAAGGTGGTGATTCACAAAAACCACCGAATTCTTCTTCTATTCATAAGATCTTTGCTTTTGGTTCTCTCTTCACTCGCCTTGAATCTCGCCAATGCAAATCTCATACCAATAATCACTATGATGATCTCTCTCCAAGTCCAGAAGGTACCATAATCAATATTAATATTATTTATTTACTCTAATTTCAATGATTAATCTACACAATTATTTTTATCATTAAATATTATGTTTATGAAAATGAAAATGGGAAAAATAAAAGTTTTTTATTTTATTTTCATGGTTAGGTGAAAGGAGGTTTTGGTGTCCATTAATTTCTTTGATGATTGAAAAAGAATTATGAATTATTATGAATGCATGTTTGTGTGTCTTCATGTGGAAGATTAGGTTATAATGATGACGAAATTAAGGTCAAAAAGAGTTTTCAGTTGGGTCATTGTTTTCTAATTGGGAGTAATACCATTATTAATTATGACGCAGAAAAATTGTAGTATATTGCAAGTTTATGGTCTATGGATTTGGTAGGGAATTAGGGTACACAACTAATTTGGCAAAATGTCATTCATATTCATGTTTATCATAAAAAAAGTATAAGCTACCATTATTAAAAAGATATATCTATTTATTTTTACCTTTATGTCCTTGTGTCACCTCTAATACACAGTACTATATGATAAAAAAAATGTCAAATTTGGTTAAATTCGTCGGTAGCATAGTAACTTCGCAGAAAAATTAGGTACATAGTAATTAATTTTAAAAAATATATCTATTTTCAACCTTAACAAAATCTTAGCTCAATTGATTAGAGTTTTTTTAAAATTTGATTTTCAACCTTAACAATCTTAGCTCAGTTGATTAGAGACGTAACCATTCTATTGTAGACGTAAGCATTTTATTGTAGGAGTTACGAATTTGAATCTGCGATATTTTTATTTATGGGGTCAATATGCTATTAGACAAAAAAAATGAATAAAATAAAATTAAAACAAAAAGTTTTTTATTCCTTTTTCAACTTTTTTGGGAGGAAATTTCAATACATTTTGCTTTGATTCTTTAGTACATAGGAATGAGAAATGAGAATGACTTTAAAAAAACTTTTGCAGAAGAGTCATTCATATCAATCAAGTTTGAAGAAAATGGGGCAGCCTTGTGGGAAAAGAATAGTGTCTCAAAGGTGACCCTAGAGAATTGCAATAACAACCATAAGGACAAGAAATTAGAGACCAAGAGTGTGATAGAGCATGGAAAGTCACGTGACATATTCAGGTGGCGAAAGAGAATCGGTCACATGTTCCAGCTCATAAGGTGGAAAAAATCTGGTGGTGTTTGCCACGTAAGCAACAAGGTTGAAGGAGGAACAGTTAAAGTCAGAAAAAGTTGGATCAAGACTCTGACAAAGAGGAAGAAGAAGAAGACCATGGAATCATAATTAAAGTAGTTGTAGTAGCCTTAAAGATAAATCTCACACCGATATTCAACATTCAAGATCATTATTACTATCATTATTATTCCTCTGTGTCTTTACTCTCTTGTGTATGTTTGAATGGGCCGCGATGAGTTTGACTAAATCGTGGTGAAAATATAATTTTTTTATCGATATTTTGAGAAGCTGGTATGTGTCCGATGAATTTGACAAAATTGTGGTGATGATATACTCATTTTTTATTGAGATTTCAAGAAGCTGGTATGTGTGCAATGAATTTGACAAAATCGTGGCGATGGTATGTGTGCAATGAATTTGACAAAATCGTGGCGATGATATAGTCTTTTTTTTTTTACCGGGATTTTGAGAAGTTGGTATGTGTCAGATGAATTCGATAAAATTGTGGTGATGATATAGTTTTTTTTATTGAGATTTTGAGAAGCTGATATATGCAATTTCTATATCAGTGTGATTTTAAAAAAAATTGTATTTGAGGATTTTGAAATGCAATGTAAGTAAAGTTATATATATTGATACTATTATTCATATTGACATTTATGGTACAGTCAAAGATGGCTTTGTTACTTTTTATGAACAAAAGAAATAAAAATAGCTTTGTTAATATCTCAAAAATGTGCTTTAGAATACCTAAAAAAGTGAAAAGAAAAAGAAAAGAATAGTGCTTTGCAATTTGCATGCTTTGAGTATTTGGAGGAATAAGGTTCTTTTTGTAAATTTTATTTTATTTTTATGACTTATTGATAAAAAAGAAGGACAGGCTGTAAAAAGTTTTGTTGAAATTAAATAAATAAATTAAAAAAAAAGAAAGAAGAACATTTGAGTATTAATTCTTTGAAGGCACTGCCAAGAAACTGTGCATGTTAGGTTTTCAAGTAGTGGGAAACAATGAAGCAAAAAGGGTCCCTATAGCATAATGCTACAGAACTTGTCTTATAGTTGTCATAGTGGGAGAATGTTTTGTTTCCAATTTTCAAAATTAACATAAGATTTGGTTTTTTATGTTTCTTTTTCTTAAGATATAGTAATTAAAAACGTGTTAATATATTTAAGGAAAAAACATTTAGGTTAATGATTATTTGTTCAATAATTATGAAATCCCAATTATAGGCTGCACTGCATGTGTGGTTGTTTGATTAGGACTTTTGTAATTTGGTTAATGGATTTTTATTAGTGTCCTACACATGGCCATATGGTTAAACACAAAATTCACATGTCATTTTGTCCCTAAGTTATGGACGGCATTTGAGGGTAGGGACAAGTTAGCCATATCAGGACCACATGAAAGGTGCTTATAGGTAAAAGTTTTATTCGGAAAATAGTCGAAAATGACAAGATATTATAGGATCTCTAACTAACAAAAATTAACAAGTGGATTAGATGAGGGGTATGTGGGATGAAGAAAATGTGGCACCATTTGAGTCATAAGAAGTTAGAGTATGATTGAAAATTTGAAAGAGTGTGGGGCTATAAGGTTCCCGGCCCAAGCTAGGAATGAGTAGCTTAGGTGGGCTTAGATACTTTCTTTTGGAGAACTATTTGCATTCAATTCATCAAGAAAATAAAGCATTTTCCTTAAGACAAGGAAAAACTAAGTAGGGAACTATTACATTTGTCTCGATTTGTAAATCGTTTTGTTGATAGTTTCAAACAGACTAAAAAAATTTGATATGTGAGATTAAGAATAATGACAACTAAAATAAATGATCTAGAATAACAAAATAATTTGTCAAATATTATAAGCAAATTCACATCAAACAATAGGAATATAAAAGACAAAAATATAGATAAATTTGTTTATCCAGTTCGATCAAATTGATCTACTTTGATAGAGAGAGAGAGAGAGAGAGAGAGAGAGAGAGAGAGAGAGAGAGAGAGAGAGAGAGAGAGAGAGAGAGAGAGAGAGAGAGAGAGAGAGAGAGAGAGAGAGAGAGAGAGAGAGAGAGAGACTCTCTAATTTAGTATACATTCAAAAATTGTTATAAGAGATTACAAATGAGTTACAAGAAAATAGTCACTCAAGTTCTCAATAACAAACCTTATTTTCTACCCAAGTGTTTTTAATCTCTACAACTATCTATATATGAATCAGTGAATCACACAAATCCAAAGTGTCTAGAAGTGTTTTCTATCCCGCTTAGATACCTCTAAAGATTTTCCAAATTTCAAGAACTCCCATAAATTTCTATTGTGGTCTCTCTAAATTTTCCTACTAGGATTTTCACCTCTTCTCTCTATCTTTAAGACTATATTTTGAAGGTTGTGAAAACAAGAATGATAGAGATACATATTTATAATTGCAGAAACTTCAACGGGTCCCTAATGGGTCAGAAATACAACTCATTAACAAACGAATCTGTGAACCAAAACAACCAAGTCTAACACATGCAAACCGACTGAACAGAATCTAGTGTACGATAGACCTGAACTGCTACCATATCTAACTCGCATTGCTACTAGCTGCTTGATGATCATACCTCTGTAAGCTTCCCCACCGCGTCTCCTAGAACCTCCAGGATTCGCTAAAGCAGACTTCCAATTGGTCACCAGACCGCCACCTCAACAGATCTCGACATTGCTGCTAGTCACCACCTACCAAACCGCTCCACGAATCCAACATCTTCCAATGACTTTTGTGCTACTTTTTGGCCTTCTGATTTTAGAAAAAATCTAAACATGTTTTATTTCTTTTAATCACTCAAAGTTGTAAGGCATCCTTCTAAAATTTTCCACCTTGACTTTAAATTAAGGTGATGCCAATTTACCCCTCAACCACTTTGTTGCTCTATCCTATTTGAATCATCATTCAACAAACTTGATCAAGAGTAAGACATGCTTGAACTTTGATCTTGCCACTTGCATCCACTTGATTATAACCATCTTTTCTTGCTTAGGTAATCTAACATGCCCACAAGCATATTTTTTTAATCATATTTGACTTCACCGACTTCTAAACGCTTCCCTAAAGGTCCATGTTTCGAAGGTTTTCAACCATTCAGTCACATTCAAAGCATAACATCCAAGGCTAGCATAATCGTACCTTTGAGATGATACAATCTTTCTCCTTATCTTATCACGAGTCAAATGATAATTAGAGGAATTCATAATCATTCCCTCACTACTACTAGTATCTATAGCAGGAACTTTTATCTCAAACTAAGTCTTTTCCACTATAGTTTCTAAAACCTTCATCTCCAGGTCTTTACTCTTTTTTCTCCTGACAATACTCACTAAAAGTAATACATCTACAAATGATGAACTTTGATCATACATGTTCCACTTCACATAACTCACAACCCTTCCCACCTCTTTGATAATTGTTGAAGACATAATCCAAAACTTTACCTTAAGTTGGATAAGCTTGATTTGATCAATAAGCAGAGCTTTGATGACATTTAAAATATAGTAGCGTATATTTTTCCTACTATAAACCTCCATTAGTGTTTGGAAGTTTAATCTTGTAAATGTTAAGTGGTCGACCAAGTAAGCTGCTATGGCACCGGCCTTACCCTGTAAACTTAATAACAACTCAATGGTCAAATGTGTTTCTATCCCTTGTATTCTGCAACTCTCATTAAAGAGCTCTAAAACAACCTTCAAGCATCTATCATGCTTTGACCTCATATTCTATAGTTTGTTTTTGTTATTAAATTCATCACTAACTGATTATGATGAATGAACAACTACATTAGAACCTTCTAAAATATATATTCCACATATTTTAGACCATTTGTTTATGATCACTCCATCATGCAAAATATTCAACGGTCCATGTTCAACTCTTGTCTAATAGCCAAAATAATAAAACATGCTTATGGATACAAAATTTTGTTTGAGCTCTAGAATATAATACACAATATGTATAAGGAACTCACAATCATCAAACATTTTAAGTTTAATGTACCAACACAATAGATCGTGAAAGCCTTGTTGTCACCAAGGTGAACTACTCCATCTTCCTTTGGCTTCAAAGGCTCAAAGTATTCTTCATTTGGACACATTTGTTGACCAATTAACTCCAAACAAAAAAAGGGGGAAAGGTGAATTGTGTTGATCAAATTTCTTAAAAAACTCGTTAATAGAAACTTTTGATATTAAAATATTTATTTTAGAATAAATGAGAAAATAGAGATGGAGCAACGAAAAGATAGAGAAGAGAAAATACAAAGAAATAAGCAGCAAAATAATGAAAGACATAAGATAATGATCAACAAGTAGCAAAATAATAAATGAAAGAAATAAAAGAGATAAATGATAGAAATAGCACACTAGAGAATTATCATGGTTAAGCTTAAACCACTTGGGCTACTCCAGTCTCCAAGAGTTTCCACTAAAATCAAACTCTAACTTTTCACAGGTTCAACCCAAACAACCTTTCAAAATACTCAAGTTTTTTCACATGATCAACCCAACAACCTTCCACAAACAAAAGAAAGATCTTATACAAGCTTAACTCAAAACCTGCGCTAGAGATTTTTGTGGATAAACGTGCTTGCATGTACAACTATTTACAACCGTTAGATGTTCACGATAGTTTATATGATGATAACATTATGACGTGAAGTTTTCATCAATTAAGAAGAAACTTTAATTAAGATTTATTTATCAAGATGCTTATGTGAGATCAAGGTGTAAATTCAAATTCAAATTCAATAAGGACAATATCTAATGTCAAGCAACGTTTGATGGAAACCCATAATGATATCTGGTCACCATATTTGCACAATGACATATACCAAGTTTGGAATCGCAAGCATATCTCAAGCATCCCACCATCTGTTTGTATAAAGTGTATCGAATATCTTGTCATCTTCAGTTTTGGTTAATTTTGAATTTGCTTTCAAAGAAGTACTTGTTGTATTATTCATTATCCTATTAAATCTCTTTAGAATATCAATAATGTACTTTCTATAGTGAATTACCAAGCCTTTCATGGTCGAAGCAAATTCAACGGCAAATAAGTAACGATGATCTCCTAAGTCATTCATATCAAATTCACTGCTCATGTTAAATTTGAGATTCCCAATCTCAATATGATTTCTTCCTGTGAAGAGTAGTTCATCCACTTATAGAAATATTATGCTGAGATTGTTTTCATTCATGCCTTTCACATAGATTCCATCTTTAACGATACACTTGGAATAACTAATATGCTTTATGAATTCACCAATCTTCTTATTCCAAACTCTTGAAGCTTATTTCAAGGAATATAGAGCCTTATTAAGCTTCAAGACCTTATTATTTTCTCCTTTCACAATGAAGCTTTGAGGGTGTTCAACATAAACATCCTACTCAAGATAACCTTTGATAAATAAAAAATATGACATCTAGTTGAACTAGATTTCATTACAATAAGTTAGCCATAACTACCATCTCAATTCTTGCGATAAGTGAAAAAAAATAATGTGAAGTCAATGCCAATATTTTGTAAGAACTCCTTTACAAAAATTCTTGTCATTTGTTTCGAAATGGAACCATTTGGGAGGTGCTTCATTTTGTAGACCCATTTGTCTGTAATGGGCCTCTTTTATGTTGGTAAGGAGAGTGGGTGTAATAGGTCCTCTCATTCGCTTATTTTATTCTTTCATATTAGTAATTGACATAGAAGATGTAGCTGCTTTTGCATAGCTGAGAGGCTCATCATTAACAAATAAGACTAATTATTTTGTAAAAATGACATCATATTTTTAAAGACTTCTAATTGGAAATTTAGTCCTTTAAGATATTCATGGGTGTCTACTTGTGTAACACCTCTTTCATGTAGATGAGGCTCAGTCAGGTTATCATGAAATACAAATGGCACACTTGAAGGTGAAAAAAATATCTTGACTCTATCAATTCTAACATTAATGATTAGTATTTGTAACATATCTACTTTAAACACTTCTCTAGATAGCATGGTTGTATTACTTGTATGAACCTACAATGTGGTATCCTACAAGAATAATATTTTCGCTCTTATCGTCAAGTTTTTACCTTATTTAGTATGGGATGTGCTTAAAACATAAAGACTTAGTAACCTTATTTGGTATGGGATGTTCTTGAAACATAAAGATTTAGAGATCCTCAAGTGCTTCCCAAATGGAGTGTAACCTGACCAAATTGCCTCTGGAACCCTGTATAATATCTTGGTTGGACTCATGTTAAAGCACATAACAGACAATTGTGACAACTTCATTACCCCAAAAATCACGTGGAATTTTCTTATATTTCAACATGCATCATATCATGCTTATGATAGTCCGCTTATGATAGTCCTGTCCCTCCTTTCATCATGACCATTATGTTCAGAGGTGTACGATGAAATGATCTCATGCTGAGTTCTCATTTTTATACATAAAGATTCAAATTTTTTTAAAGTTTACTCATCACTTATATTACTTCGAAAAATCTTCAGTTGTATTTCAATTGGTTTTTCTATCAACACCTAACTTATAACACCTCATCTTTAGTTTTTATCCGGTAGGTTGACATCATTCTAGTGAATTTGTGAAACATTGAAGAAAATGGTCCTATTGCATAATGGTACATCACTTGTATTATAGCAGTCTTAGGGTCCAATATGTTAACAAACTTAAAGAAAAAAATATGGGTTGATGATTATTTGTTCAATAATGATCAAATCCCAATTGTAAGCTGCATGTGTGGTTGTCCGATTAGGACTTGATAATTTGCTTAATGGACTTTTAATTGTGTCCTACACATGGTCATTTGCTCACACACAAACATCACATGGCCATTTTGTCCCTAAGTTATGGACGTCATTTGAGAGTAGGGACATGTTTGCCACATCAGGACCACAGTGAAAGGTGCTTATAGATTAAATGTTTTATTCAGAAAACTGTCGAAATTGACAAGATATAATCGAATCTCCAACTAACAAAAATCAACAAGTGCATTAGATGAGGGATATGGTATGGAGAAAGTGTGACACCTTTAGAATTTGGATCACAAGAAATTAGTATGTGATTGAACATTTGAAATACCATGATGCTATTGTTAGATGTTAAACTTGATTGAGTGATATAGTCTAAAAAAGTTTTTTGTTCAATGAGTGAAAGATATCTCATCTACTTACTTCTATTATCAACTAGGGGTAATTGAATTCATGTGTCATAGTAGATGATGATTATGTTTCATGTGTCATTATATTACATGATGAAAATGATTGATGTTTGTATATGATTGATATTACATGTATTTAATATGCTTTACTCTTTCCATTGTTAGATATTCTCATTTGAAGATGATAACTCAATTTCTATGTTTCTCTCGTGGCCATGTCATGAATCAGCAAGCCCAAGTGCGGTTGCCAATAGCAAAATTTTAGTCCATACTTCTATATTAATTCTCCTATCCCTGTAATTTATAAAATATTCTCATTTTATTCTTTTAACACCAACTAATTTGCCATTTATTTTACCAATCCACTCAAATTTTCAAAATTTGAAGAACTTTGCATCATGACCGTATGTTTATCGGAGTACTCTAAAAAAAGTCATCTGGTACATTTTTTTCTTAACCAGAGAATTCGTTGTTATATTCTTCGGTGTCTATTTTTTATCCTCCAAAAACTTGTTGGTATATTCTTTGATGTTAGATAACTTGGTTTAATGTTATTCGATGACTTCCATTTTTGTGTTCTAGATTATTTACCGTTAAGTATCCGATAGTGTTTTTATTTTTAAATTAACTTTTTTTTTATGTTGCACGGTTATGGAAATTCCTTTACAAATATGCAATAAAAATAAGATATGTGTAGATATTTGTTGATGCATTCTTAACTACACAAAGATTTGACACACGAAAAGATGTTATAACGTAGATTAAGGAGGTTAGAATAAAAAATAAAGTAAATAAGGGTATGATCCCCTTGAGGTCCTGAGTTCGAAGGAGCCTAGGACCAACTTTCGGAGACTACGTGGGGCAGTAATGCTCACGGATAGATTAGTCGGTACGGAAGGAAGGAGACCACTCTATAAAAAAAGGAGGGAGAAGCAACAGAGTAATACTTGATGGTGATAAATGTGAGAAGTACATGAAAACGGATAGTGGAACACAAAATGCCAATAAGAAATGCGGTTGTCCATTCAAAATCATGTCAACACCATCCAAAGATGGTTTTGGATGGAAGATTGGTGTAAAATATGGAATTCATAACCACAATTTACCTGATATATTATAAGGTCATTTGTTTGTTGGTCGGTTAAGCGTAGATGAGCAACAACATGTTGTTTATTTGATAAAACGTTGTGTTTCACCCAGACACATATTGATGTCATTAAAAGAGCGAGATCCGGAGAATGTCACTCAGATCGCACAAACATATAAACATAAGAGTAAGTTACAAAAAGAGATAAGAATTCGTAGAACTGAGATACAACATTTTTTAAGCTGATAAAGGACACATACTATGTTTACTGAAGTAGAATAAGAGATGACTCAGATGTAATGAGAGATATTTTTTGGGTCCACTAGATTCAATCAAGTTGTTGAATATTTTTCCGATTGTGTTGATTATGGACAATACGTATAAGACAAACAATATAGACAACATATGTTTGAAATAGTTGGCATGACGTCAATCGAGTTGACATTTGTTGTTGCATTCTCCTATATGGAATATGAGCAAACAAATAACTTTTTTTGAGTGTTGGATAAGCTGAAATAATTGTTTGTTAAAGAAGAGTTATGTCCACAAATGATTTTGACTGGTAGATATATTTCTTTGATGAAAGAAATTGAAGTTGTGTTTCTAAGGACAATTAATTTGCTTTGTCGATTTCACATCAATAAAAATGTTGGTTCAAAATGCAAGCAATATGTTGTGAATGATATGCAAAAGGTGATAGATGCATTATGGATGAAAGTCATATGGGCTAGTGACGAGGTTGAGTATCATCGCTGGTTGCAACAACCTGATCATGTATGTGTTCATTGTTTTGAATTTATTAATTATGTGAAAGACACATGGTAGACTCCTCATATGCATAAATTTGCTGGAGTATTGATCAATCAAGTGTTTCATTTAGGTAACACATCGACTAATGGGTATATACCTAATTAGTAGCAAAAATTTGGATTCTTTTGATGTTTAATGTGTTGTTTTGATGTTTCTTTTTCATTTTAAGGTTAAGGCTGCTCATTGAAAATTAAAGTAGATGTTGGAGAACAATATAGGTGACATGTGCAAGTGTTGGGAGTCTATGAATTACAACTTGAAGTTACAATTGGAAAACATTACAACTTCTTTTCAAAAACATGTTTATGAAGTTTAGCACGTGCACACTAGTCCATTTTATGGGAATTTGCATGGATCAGTGTCCCGAGCTGCTTTGAGACACATTGTCAAAGAGGTATTTATCATTGGTTATGTGGGAACAAACTAAATCTATGGTGTGATCTTAGAACATATTACGGGTTGCCTTGTGATTATGAGTTAGGAAGATACACACTTGATGATGATCTGATACCAATAGGCGGTGTTCATATTCATTGGAGGAAACTAAGCATGGAAGTTGACTTAGAGGTAGATGCAGATGATGGATCATATGTGGATATGAGTAGTGCAATAGATGCATTGTGGAAGAGGTATAGGTCACTAGAGTGGTAACCACATTGGTTGGATGGATCACATCAGGAGGTGGGGAGGTATATATTTCCTAAATCCAAATTGCCATATACATTTGTCAAGATGGTATGGAACAAGTGTGCCACACTATTTCAGACACCCCTTGTACAAACATATATCATCAAATAGATGAGTCACTCTATGATTCTCGAGTGGGTACAATATCATATCAGCAGATGTCAACTCATCCAATACATATCTCAACTTATCTACATTTTGTTCTCCTTGCTTATACATCCATCTTATAGCCCAAGAAAGTCCAACACTGCTAGTTGCAATCTGAGTCTCTCCTATTTTTCCAACAGTTGGAAAATACTCGTGAGTCCAACACTGTTACAAAGTTAATACTATCAATAAATAAAATTAATAATAAATAAAATATATTAAAATAAATACATGTAGCAGAGTGACATATCCACCGAGCTGCTTGCAAGTAAACATGGAAGCATCTCCTAAATATTTATAAAGCGTGACCAACACAGCTGCCCCCCGACTATATCTACTACATTCAGTAAAGTCCCTAATTAGTAGTGGATACCTTGCCTCAACAAAAGTAAAAGTCTTGTCAAAAAATGGTGCAACCTACTAGCATCATCATATAGGCTCAAGCAGCACAATCAAATATAGAATCAACTCAATGACGTGTAAATAAGGTGTGAATCCAATCCAGCTTATAATAAGCACTCCTGCAAGCACTGACCTCTAGTGTTGCCTCCTCAAATGGAAATCACAGCATATCAACAACAAGAGCAACAAGAACTTCTTTAATGATACCTATTGGAGGGTCCCATAAATCACCCATTAATCGAAAGGTGAAGCAGACAAGAAACATCGTACAATGTAATGGTCATCTCACCAAATGGTATATGAAATAACAATGTCCCGGGATTCCATCTCTCTGCAACTGTTGATACTTAGTTTATGTATATACTCGAAAAATTAGTTCTTTGGAGTAAAGAGAGACCAGAGTCACTCAACCACCTCTCTATCGAAGGTGGGAGACAATGTGTAACCCATCTTATCGGCGTACTCCTGTGCGCAACAACCTTGAGTTCTTTCTTCAGATCTTTCTCCTTAAAAAAATTTAAAGTATATATTATAAAATATAAAACTAAAATAAAAAATTATTCAAAATAAAATAACTGAGATTTACTTACCTTGTCCTATCATAAATGACGAGCAACATGATGCCCGTACTTTACTAGAAGAGACGTATAATACAACCCACCTGGAATTGTAGTGGTTGTGGAACAGGTGCACCCATCCTCAGCATCCATCAATTTTTGAGATCTCCGTCCTAAACCTCCACGAGAAGTAATAAGACTGTCACGTCCTCGGTGTCACATCACTAGAAAAAAAACAAATTTAATAAGTTTGAAAAAAATACCAAAACCGGATGTCTATCACCAAATAATCTGGTGGTTAAAGTATTTTAAGCCTAGGATCATATGGCCAAAGAGATCCGATAATTTTTTTCTTTTACCGGATGTCTTGTCTTAATTTTGTCCAATGGATTATTTTTAAAAACAATATCGGATGGCTTACTTTCATGACTTCCGGTGTTAACTTTGAGGATCACAAAATTTGGATGTATGTTTTCCAAATGACAGTGTGTGTATCAAATAACTTGGAAGTAAGACTTCCGATGGATTTTTGTGGATAGAACATCTTAGTGCAAATACTTTTGATGGAGTTTTTGTGGATCAGATAACCTAGTTCAAGAACTTCCGGTACGAAACAAATTATCACTTTCTCAATTACTCGAAGAACTTAAGATCAGAATGAGAGAAAAAGTAAAAAATTTAGAAAAATAAATTATTTATTCAGGTTTTTGGTCAAAATTCATTTATTGTAAGGGTCGGAAGATAAATGTTAAAATTTTATCCCCAAACCCCCCATTTTAACGTTGTAAAATTTTAAAAATACATTCCACAAAAGCATTATTCATTTTTTATTTTTTCAAAAATCACTGGGGGTTTCTGAATTTTCATACAAACAACTGAACATTTGCTATTTATGACCAGCACGTATACGTTTTTATTGCATTCTTTAGGTTTTTCGAGATTTTTCATGTTTTTTTACCGTGTTTTTGGAAATATCTTTGGTAAAACTACAAAAACATTTTCACAGTTTTTGAAAAATTCGATAAAAAAGAATACTTTTTCCAATTTTTTTTGAAAAATCTGATAAAAATGCATAAATTTTGTTTTGATTTTTTTGAAAAGTGTCATACCCCAAAATTTGCCCATCATATTTCTATATATTCTGATCCACTTGACTTTCAAATGCTGAGGAATAAGCACACTTACTTGTCTCCTAAGCAACAATCTTTCAATTAGGGTTTTGCTCCTCTCCAAGTAAAATCAACCTATGATATTTCAAGTGGACTTCATGGACTCTCATATTCCTCAGAGAATCCTCACATCAATTTTCAAGCTCTGATTCACAAAGATTGCCCAGACAAAAGCTCAAATAGTCAATAGTCGACTAGTTTGACTTAAAAGTCAACTGTGATTAAATCACAGTCAAAACCCCTGATTTTTGGTCAACATCAATATTTTGAGGTCACATTCATCATTTGATCAAGGTTTGATCATGATTCATCAAGAAAAGCTCAGAAATCAACAAAGCTCGTAGTTTCTAAATTAGGGTTTTCTAGGAGAAAGTCAACCCAACTTTGACCAGCCATAACTTTCACATGGAACATCAGAAATTTCCCGACTACATCCTATCTTAAAGGAAATTGAATTCTCTACAACTTTGTCTCTCTAATGCCAAGGCCAAAAATGCTTAATTTAAGAGATATGGTCCAAAAGATTATAGGTCCTTTTTGAAAGTTGACCAAAAGCAGTTTTTTGTCAAAGCCCATATCATCAAGATAAAGTCTCCAAATGGAAAAGTAGTTCCAAAATAGCTTGTAGAGGACATCTTGGGCTTTCCAAAAAGTCCTAGAACACTTCCATATCTTTAAAATTGAGGGAGATATGCCTTGTCAAAGTTGGACAATTTTGGGTGAAAAATGTGAAGGAAATAAGTTTCAAAATGGACTTTCTTGAAAATGGGCCCAAGTTTTTAAGATCTAATCTTGATCCTCAAGTTATCCAAGACATTCAATCCAATTGCCATAAATTATTGAGTTTTATTTGATTTTATATGGATTTTATTCATTTAAAAAGTAATATAATTCATATAAATCAAAGAAAAAATCAAAGATTTTATTTGGCTCTTGATTCCAATCATAATCAATCATCAAATAACATATATTTGACACAAATTTTGTGACAAATAAGATTGGCATGATTGAGAGAAAATTGACCATAATTAGTAATATTTAAAATCAAATTCCAATCAAATCCAAATCACTTGATTCAAAGGGATTTAATATGTTTTTGTTACCCTAAATTCTCCCACTATAAGTACACAAGCTATACAAGTTACAAAGGGACGAAAAAGTTGGTGCAAAGCCCTAATATAACTTTAAGAAAAACTCAAAGAAGTAGGGCAAAAGAGAATTTCTTCCTCAGCAAGATTCGGCCGCTCCTAAGCATCCTATCTACCTCCTGAGGACTTAAGGGACTCGATCCAACCATTTGGGAAGTCAGAAACACGACAAGATCGCGCCACCAAGGTTACATCGATTCGTTCAGGTTCTTGAAGTTCAAATTGATATTCTATGAAATTTAAATGGCTTCTGTACGTGCATTCATGTTTTCCATCATGTTTAGGATCGATTTGAACCATTACTCTGAAGTTTTTATGCAGGAATGATTCTTTGCCATTGTTAGGGCATAAAGGTCATCCTTCATCGTGTTCATGGTTGCAGATCGTTTCAACAGAAACTAACATGTCCATTGAATTTGCAGCATCACAAATAGCGGATCTGGGTTCTCTTTTGTGTTGTTTGGCTTTGATTTTGTAGGTTTCAAACTCGTGCCATGGATGATGAAGAACTCGTAGTAGATTCCGCAGGAAAATTCGAAGCAATTTCCGTTAGAATTTCCGCAGGAAAAAGGTTGAAGATGAAGACCGGACGGCTGACCTTTTGATCAGCGTGCGGGGTAATTCTGGAACCTCTCATTCGCTGGTCAAACGTCTCACTTCCTCTCTCCTCCAACGATTGGTAAAAACGCAACATTAGGGCCCACGGTTTGAATATCCCATTTGGATTCTGTTTTAATACTTATTAATTATTGATCATACTATTATCAGCACACAAATTGAGATCAATTGGCAAAAGCAAGTGGATGGTACCTTTGAGGGCCTGAGTTCGAGACCTGGCCATGGCATTTTATTTTTAACAAATTGTGTGATTCAAGATTCAGCGCTTCGCCTCTCCTCACGCCCATGATACTCCCTCGCTTCCCAGCATCAGATTGTCACGAAGATGGATCCAGTGACTCAGAAAACGCTTCCCCGCCATGGACACTCACAAGCCAATAACACCAGATCCAGCGCCCAGGTTTTTTTTAATTATTTATTTATTTATTTATAAAACTTTGTTTTACTTCTTTTTCTTTAAAAACCAATTACACATCCTTTTTTTATAAAAAAAACAAAACCAAAACCTTTTTTTTCTTGTTAAATAAAACAATGATTTAGTTTTTTTTAAATTGATATAATTTTATATAATGCTTAGAATTAGTTTAATTTAATAAATTTAGGATTAGACTCCCCTTTTGATTTATTTTAGTCAATTAATTTTATTTGGTTCATATAGTCAATTTAGGTTAGTTATAATATTAATTTCTTTTATTTAATTAGAATAATATTAATTTTAGGTTTAATAATTTTAAATTAATTTTAGTTTTTTAAATCAGATTTAGCCTTAGAACTTCAAAAACCATAGATAACTAAGGGAAACCTTTAATCGGGTTGTCCATAGTCTAGGTTAACCCTTAGGTTTTTGCCTGCTAGGTTTTCTTCCTTATTTTTAGACTAATAATTATTTTTAGGGTAATAGTTTAATTTTAGGCTAATTAATTATTTTTAGATTTTCAAACCCTGATTTTATTTTTGGCTAACTATTTTTCATCATGACTACTAATCACTGTTTTCCCTAACCCTTTTAATTTTTTATCTGTTACCTTATAATTGTTGAGGTTTTTTTTATGCGCGAATTCTTTCTTCATCCCATACTCTATGATTGTCGAATACCTTCTGTTAAATATTTTGCCCTTTTAATTTTTCCTTTTTATTTCTGCCTTTTTATTTAATTATCTGCCTTTATTTCAATTATTCAATTTTCTGTTTTTTAAATATTAGAAGGTGTATAGGTCACTTATTCAGTTTTTAAATGTATTAGTAATTAGGATTTTAATTTTCTGCCTTTATTTTTTGTACTATAACGGCTGTTTATTGCTGCTAATAATTATACTGCATGGTTAGTAACTTCAGGGAGTGAACACTATGAATTGAATTTAGAATCACTAATTTTACAAGATAAAAATATCCGAACTGAATCACCTGATTGTGGCACACGCACACCTTTATGGCAACCTTTCTTATGCTGCCTTTTCGATTTAAAAATAGTCAAGTCCCTCGAATACGAGGATGCCTTAGCAATGTTGCCCTCAGTTCATTATCATCATAAAAAGATCATAAGTCCCTTCGTAGTTGCCTAAACCAAAATGATCTTGCCTCGATGTTGCCTACAATTAATGATGTTAGACTCTTTAGAATGCTAAGGTATCCTCACTGGTTCCCTAAAATGACTATTATATCCTTCCCTAAATACTACTTGGCCATCTGTATGGTAGGGACAGTCTTATGGCGAACGATAATTCTCGATGACCCTTTTTCAAATCCAATGAAAGGACTACCTGCCCTCTTTATGGTATGGATAGCCCTTTCAAACAAAAGTCTTAAAGAACAAGAAAGATAAACTTAGGGTAGGTGCTCTTAAATGCTTGCTCCATTCACATTCAAACTTTCAAATTACTTTTCACACCCCTTTTTCAAATCAATTCAAAAAGGCTACGCTTATTTACAAGCTAAAGTCCTTATTCAAATCTTCTCAATTCACACATGACACTCTTTCAAACAATTCAAACAAACAAAGTGAGCTAAGCAATTAAGAACCCATGGATACAAAGGGTGCTTATATCTTCCCTTTGTATAACATACCCCCCGAACTCAAAATCTTTCAAAGGTATTTCTTGATCTTTTTGCCTTTCCTAATTGGATAAAATAAAAGTCGGTGGCGACTCTTGCTATCCGCAACATTTCTAAAGTCAGTTCTCCCACCGTATTACAAAAGCATAGTAGAAATGCATAATTGTTTCCATATTTTTTGAAAAATCCTGTAAACATGCATACGCTCTATTTGATTTTTACCGGATTTTTCAAAAAATCCAGAAAAACTTATAATGGTACCACATATTTTGAATAATCCGATATGTTAAATAATTTTGTTTCATTTTTTCTGTGAAGATTAGAGGAATAGATGGTGTTAGAACAAGATTTGTTCTGATCAATTATCTTAGTTTTGATGATAACAATAATATGAATTTTGCTTAAGATAATATGGTACTCTAATCCAATGCAATTTCCTTTTCAGGAAATATATAAAGAGTATGCATAATTCGGCGCTCAGAAGCTTTGTCTCAAAGGGTTCAGCATGCAACATCAGAACATGGTCTGGCAAGACATCAGAAGATGGTCGAAGCAGAATCAGAACATGGGTCTATGGAAGCATCAGAAGAACATGAGATCAGAAGCACTGAAGTTCTGATGGTATCACGCACAGAAGCACTTCAAGGTCAGAAGATCAGAAGATGCTTTGCACCAAGCTGTTTGACTCTGATGATATTCAAACGTTGTATTCACAAACATCAGATCAGAAGGAAGTACATGTGGCAGGCTACGCTGACTGACAAAAGGAACGTTAGAAGCTATTAAAGGCAACGTCAGTAGACACAGCGTGAACAAGGCTTGAGGTAGTTGACAAAAGCGTATAACATTAAATGCGATGCTGTACGGAACACGCAAAGCATTAATTGCACTCAACGGTCATCTTCTCCAACGCCTATATATATGAAGTTCTGATGAGAAGCAAGGTTAACGATTCTGAACAAAACAACTCATATTAACTTGCTGAAACTCTGTTCTATTCAAAGCTCAGAATCTTCATCTTCATCAAAGCTCACTACATTGCTGTTGTAATATATTAGTGAGATTAAGCTTAAACGTTAAGAGAAATATCACAGTTTGTGATTATAGCTTTTAAGAAGCAATTGTAATACTCTTAGAATTGATTACATTAAGTTGTAAGGAACTAGAGTGATCGTGTGGATCAGAATACTCTAGGAAGTCTTAGAGGTTATCTAAGCAGGTTGTAACTAGAGTGATCGTGTGGATCAGAATACTCTAGAAAGTCTTAGAGGGTATCTAAGCAGTTGTTCCTGGAGTGATCAGTGTGTGATCAGAAGACTCTGGAAGACTTAGTTGCTGACTAAGTGGAGAACCATTGTAATCCGTGCGATTAGTGGATTAAATCCTCAGTTGAGGTAAATCATCTCTGCGGGGGTGGACTGGAGTAGTTTAGTTAACAACGAACCAGGATAAAAATAACTGTGCAATTTATTTTTATCGGTCAAGTTTTTAAAGCTACACTTATTCAAACCCCCCCTTTCTAAGTGTTTTTCTATCCTTCAGATGGCATGAATTTTGGTTGAGAGCGTGATAGAGCTGGTGCTGCGAGAGCTCGAGAGAGGAGAGGTGACGTAAAGGGCTCACATCTCCAGGAGGGGAAAGTAGCACCGATTAATCCTCATAGGAAACAACTAGCCGATCAGTTTCAGTTTCTTGTATCTTGTACTACCTGACGTTGAGGATCTAGATTTGCTTCTGGATGGACGAAGGATGATGAGGATGAGCCAGTTGATGTTCAGGCAGCAGTTCGGGATTACGTGTAGATGGTGGCAGAGACAGAGGTGCCCCATCCTTGAGAGACGACAAAGGTACCCCATACTTCATAAACGATAGAGGTGCCCCATCCTTCTGAGGTAAAGGTGACGAATACTATAGAGGTTACTCCAAAGATGGCTATTAAGGCGCTTATTCTGCATACGACTATTAGGCACTTGCTACAGATGATATGAAGGTTGCTCATCCTATCGAGATAGATGTTACTGCTCATGCTTCGATAAACTCATTTGTACACACGAATTAAGGGTTTCCTTGTGGGTCAATGACTGTTCTGTGCTTGCTAGATATTCGGGTGGCATTCAGATTATGGCAGGGAGAGGTATGTATATGATATGCCAATGATGTGACTTTATTTACTATTGATAATTTGAAATTAAACTATACTTTTTACTTTGTTTGTTACAAGAATGTATTCCGCTTAAGGTTCCCTACCCATGGGTTGGAGTTGAAGAAATTATCTGATGTTGTGATGACACTAGAGGTGAAGGCGATGATTGAGGATTATTGTATCTCCCACGGGTGGACTGTTTGCTTACCATATTGAATAGTCAGTTATTGACAACCTTTGTTGATCGATGGCATAAGGAGAGATATTAATTCCAACTTCCATTTTATGAGATGAAGATCACATTGGATGATGTCTCCTCTCTGTTCCATATTCCAGTGGCAGGCAGTTTTTACACCGCTCATATCATTAGTTAGGAGACCGCATATATGACTATTGTACAACACTTGGGGGTTACTGAGGAGGAGATGATAAAGGAGTTTAGGTATATGAAGGAGCTCATTTTCTCCTATCTTGGCTAAGGGATAGGTATGGCAATATAGTGTATTAGGGTATGTATGAGACAACCACTAGGATATTCATACTACATCTTGTAGGATGCCCTATCTTAGCAGATAAGTCTCATGTTTATATTGATGGAAAGTACATGTGGCTGTTTATTCGCCTTGAGCATTATAGTTGGGCATGTTGGTGTGCTGCATTGATTGTCATATATACTACGCTTGGAGAGGCAACTATTTTTGAGACTAGATAGCTTGTCGATTATATGAGTCTATTTCAGGTATAAAAATTATTATTTTTTATTAATTTAGTTATTTTGGTGATTATATCACTACTATAAATAATACATTTCACGACGAAGCTTTCACGTCATCCAGAAAAAAACGAGGTATTATACCCAGGCGCACCATGTTTTATTTTTTTTATAATAATAAAAACAATATATTTTCTCGGTTGTTAAGAAAACTGAGGGTGAAAACAAATCAGTACACGCTTCGAATCCCAGCTATTACAGTTTATGTTTTATTTGTTTATATTGTAAACTAAAGGAACTAACCCATCGGTGTTTCTTTATACCCAAAAGATCAAATGATCAAATTTCACTATAAAAGCACTCGTCAAACAGAAATTAACCTAATCATTATTTATATGAAGCCGCCCCAAACTCGCATGCATCATTCTTTATGATGGATTGCAAAATCAAAAAAATCTCCAATGTTCTTCTATCTAGAACAAAACATTTTTTTCTGCCCTTGCAATCTATCTCACAAAATGATATTAATTTTGTTGTTGTAATTTTGCTCATTTGATAAATTGCAAGTGCAGAAAATCTTTCTTGTTTCAAGTTACACAAAAAGAGTTCTCAACATTTGAAATGTTAAACAAAGAAGGAATCTTAACTTATCAGTAATAACTGCAAATATTTGTTGTAATAATTGCAAATATTTGTTGAAAAGATTTATTGCAAGCAATTTACCTTAATATTCTGTGTAAATAATGTAATATTTAAAATAAACCGAGGGGTGTATTAATCATAATTAATCGAGGGGTGTATTAATCATAATTAACTACAATTAACCTCGGTTTTACATGATATGATTAAATGAGATGATTATTTACCTCGGTTTTACAATTAACCGAGGGGTGTATTAATCATAATTAACTATATAAACACTCGTTAAACAAATTTGACCCTAATTCTTAATAATATGAAGCATCCCCAAAGAGATGGAATATTTACCACCACTACAACATATCTCTGGGATGAATTGCAAGTGCAGAAAATAAATATTCTCATGGTGGGAACATATAACTTATATGAAGTTGGATAAGTTATGGAGTATTTTTTGCATATGCAACATAAAGGTATGAAACAAAACTTGAATTCCACCAAAGATCTCTATCATCCTGCATGAGACATCTAGCATCTAAATCTTAATATCACCGAAGATTTGTTGTATACAATGTATTTTTAATATTATGTCAATACAATGTTACAAAAAAATGTGCATTCACATCGGTGGTTTAACATGCCCGAGGTGATGTTTAAGCGTTTTTTTCTATATTATTTCACCGGCCTTAACAAATCTTTGTCGTCCATTTAATGTTTATCAATGCTCAAGACGCTACTATTAGTGATCCGCATGAAACCTAAGGGACATTTATTATAAAACCATGTTGAATATTGAAAATCTAACCTAAACAAAAGATATGAAGCGCTTGAAACCTAAGGATGCATGGAAAAGTTCTCTTTGAGAGATTGCAAGATCAGAAAATTTTTTGGAATCAAGGTTTTTCTTCTTAAATATTTATTCAAACCGAAAATGATTTGATATTTGTTATTAATCATCTTACCCTTTTTTTTCCCATCAAGAACAGAAGATCTTCCCCAAGATTCAATAGTTAGAAGATCTAAAGTCTAAATCTCGAGGGAATTTGATTTCTAACTCGACCCTAGGGAATTTGATTTTTATCTTGAACTCTATGGAATTTTAATTTTTTTAATTTTATATTCTATGTAAATAATGTAATATTTGGTAAACAATATAATATAATGGGTAAACAATGTAATATTCTGGGTAAACAATGTATTATTTTGGGTAAAAAAATGTAATAAATTTTAAAAAACTAAAAAAATAATAATAACCATACCCATCGGTTTTTTATTAAACCGATATAAAAGATATGCTAGTTTTGTAAATATTAAAAGTGCAGCTGCTGGGGTTCGAACTCATGTGCATATAACTATACCCCTCGGTTTTCGAATCACTAGGGTGTTAGTGGAAACTTTTCATGACGCCCTTCGTTACCTCGATGCCTTAGCCGAGGTAAAACACATTTCGCGTTTGAGGTTAAACGCGTTATATTTGTGCAGTGCTTGAGCTACGAGCATTTCCCTACCATTTGTAACATGCAGGCTAAGCATACTACTGTTAGAGTCACATGGGAAAAGAGATGGAAGGGAAATCATGCACATCCAGGAGGTGTTATGGAGTATAGGAGGAGGATTGATGCACTTACTATAGACATGGTCATTGGGACACCCTACGCAAACTATAAAGTGCATCATGAGTTCGATGATACTTAATTGTTTTTTGGTTATCAGTGATGGGAGACCTTAGTGGATAGATACTTACTTGCGAGGTGTATGCGCCAGTTTGGATATGTCTAGGACATCCCACGACCAGTCCTTGTTATTCCATCTAAGGGCATTGATAGCTGGTTTCATGGTAAGATCATGGATTCTGCACGTTCTATTAGAGATCGTACAATGGAGGTTCAGTTCTCTACGGAGTGCGTGGATGGATATTTGGAGTGGTACCTTACTGTATCATACCCTCGCATCATCTTACCTAGGCATCATGGAGATGATGTTGGACCTTCTCATGTTGGATCTTCTCATGCTCATATTGGGGTACCTTATGATGATGTGTCGCCACCTCCACCGTCTCCACATGGTGTGGATGAATCTTAGTGCCTGCAGACGATAGCAGTCATTATGTAAACAAAAATGAAAGGTATTTCTTAACAAAAACTAAGGCGACATTATAAGATATTTCTTAACAACACATGACCCATATTTATACAACTTTGGATTCATTATGGACCATACAAAATGAAAGATGCAATTGCAGCTGTACAAAACTGTCGGCAAAATCTCAACCTTCCCATTTTCATTCTATTAAAACTACCTGTTTCACTCATGGACGAAAAATTCAGTACTAGGCAAACTACCTGATTTTTTATTTTAAGCAAAAAAATCGATAAACATAAAAACTTTTTAAAAAATCGGTATTTTCCTTAACATACGCGATTTTTTGAAAAATCTAGTACGCAGAATTTTGGATATACACTATCAAATTTTTGTTTGATACTAGATTTTTCAATTTGGTCTATTAGATATTTTAGCCATATTTTTTTATTAAATTTACACAAGGGCAACATGGATATTAAAGAAACATGTGGGGGTGTCAGGTGTAATCGGAGAGTGTTAGGATAAAATCTTGCATCTTTAAATGTTGAGATATGGAATAAAATCTTCTCACAATCGAAAGATTTTATCCTGGCACCCCCTCAATTGTAGTGTTTTTACCATAATACCCTTTGTGATTTTTTATGTTTTTGAAAAATTGTGTATTTTTTGGTTTGTTAAAAAATTTCTGAGTTTTTACCTGATTTTTGAAGAATTTCACGAGTTTTTACTAGATTTTTGGGAGATTTGTAAGTTTTTATCGGCATTTCCAAAAATTATCGGATTTGGACTATCGGGTTTTTCGAATACAAAATTGAAAATTTCCAAATCCTATTAATTTTTACCGGATTTTTTCAAATCCTAAAATTTTTTACCCGATTTCTCAAATACACTGTTGAATTTTTCAAAAAAGTATGAATTTTTACCAAATTTTTCAAAAAGTCTATGAGTTTTTATCAGATTTTTCAAAAAATTTATGAGTTTTTACTGGTTGTTCAAAAAAATTTGAGTTCTTATGAAAATTTTCAAAATATACTCTCGGATTGTTCAAAAAACTATACTATTAGAGTTTTTAAAAAACGATGAGTTTTTACCAAATTTTTCAAAATTCACTACTAGATTTAAAAAAAAAAAAAAAAACTACGAGTTTTTACCGAATCTTTCAAAATTCACTACCAGATTTTTTTAAAAAAAGTATGAGTTTTTACCGAAATTTTCAAAATACACTATCGGGTTTTTAAAAAAAACTATTAGTTTGAATCGGAGTTTTTTGAAAAATCCGATAAAATTAATTATATTTTTTAAATACACTATTCATATCGATTTTTTTAATTGTACTATCTAATATTTTGTTCGCTCCTTTTTAATAAAAATATTTTTTAAATATAAAAAAATGAGGAGAATCCCAAATCCCACGGCCCAAGGACAAAAGAAGTGGTAGGAGGCCCAAGTGACACAGAACTTGTGATGCAAACCAAGAAATGATTCTAGCAAGGAATATTCATCTCTAGAAATATGTAAAATAAAGTTGTTATGCTATGTCACTATTATGTTGTTGTTAACTAAGGTCGTAAGGCATGAATTGTTATGACACAGAAACCTAATTCTACATATCTTCTGTTATGGCTCTGCCTTAATGGAAATAATAGGAATGAAAGTAAATAGTTTAATAAAATACATAACAATTGCTTGACATTGGTGTTATTCAACACAACTCTGGTGCATTTTCATCTCCAATTCTCCCTTTTCGCAAAAAGGATCTTACTTGGCGATTATGTATGGAATACAGCACTTTGAATGCGATCACAAGCCAAAACCATTGGTGCAACCTGTGGATGTGCTTGTTTGAAAAAAACGTGAATGTTGATAATAGTTATAGCAGAAGTGACTAATTGATTTTGATGCGCGTAAGAAGACTGACAAATCCATCTTAGCAGAAAGCAAGGGACATGTGATCATACTAAAAAAAAGATAGGAAAATAAAAAAATGATAAAAAAAATGTTGTTTGTCCCTGACATGCAATGTAACTCGATTGATGCATAAAGGCTACTCATTAGTCATGGATAATGATTGTTTGAAGTTGTTTGAAACTCCAACATTGCTGATGCGGTAGCCTCCGCATCCGCATCGGGCCGCAATTGCGGTGTGATTTGTAATCACGCGTCTAACAACACTAGATTTCGCATCAAACACCTACGCCCATGTTTTTTAACATATTTTCGTCATAACTCATTATTTGAGAATCCATAAACTCAATTTAAATGTGATTTGTAATGTAAAATATTAACATTAAGTGTTTTTTAATGGTGTATTTCAAATATTTCCTAATTTAAGTTCACGCCGTAACGGCCGCAATGCGCATTGGAGCAACTGCAATGGTCGCAATCGCAACACCCGCAACCGCTTCCGCGATCGCAACCGCAATTTAAAACCATGGTCAAGAAACAAGAATTTCAAGACATGTATTCAGAATGGAGATTTGAAGTGCTTTGCAACAACAACACATGAACAAAAAGTTGATCAAGTAATTTGTGTACCACTAGAAGTATTGAAATATAATGGTAAAATATATTTCATCACTTTTGTGGATGAGTTCTTCAGGATGTTATGGCTATTTTATTATCAAGGTTAAGATTGAAGCCTTAAATGTCTACAAAATATTCAAAGTGTTGGTAGAAATGCAGTGTGAAGATAGTGAAGATCTTGAGAACTGACAGAGGGGGTAAGCACACCTCAAAGAATTCTGAATCTTTTGTGCAAGCTAGAGTATCATACATGAAGTTACAACTACATACACCCCTAAACAGAATGACCTTGTAGAGGGGAGGAATAGAAACGTGCTCAACATGGCCATAAGCATGATAAGGAAGAAGTTATTACCACATGAATTCTGAGAGAAATGTATTCATGCACAAGACAAGATTGGTTGCAAAGGGTTTATTGCAAAAACATGGAGTTAATTATGATGAATTCTTCTCACATATGGTAAAGGGGAAAGAAGATAGAGCATACAAATTGCATAAGGCCTTGTTGGCTTGAAACAAACACCATGGACTTGAAACAAATGAATAACCATTAAAGAATTTTGACCAAATGGTTAATTCCAAATGGTTTATGCATAATGTCTTTGGCATGGAATTTCAAGACACCTCAATGGGAATGATACTGAATCAAGCAAAGTGTGCTAATGATATTTTGACTCGAGTGCAACTTTGCGGTCACACAAGCTGATACAAAACATTTGGTACATACATTTCAAAACCAACAAAGAAAAAATACTAATTGAGACAGACAAGGGAAGGATGAAAACCAAAATCCTAACTTAAACAAAGGTTCATATGTATGTATATTGATTAATAAGAAACTCCCAACCTCCTTAGTCTCTGGTGATCAATATTATGCACATACAAAGGGACAATACAAATATGCAATATCTATTACACTTATGTTATGTATGCAATTTTTCAAGCTAAGACAGAGATTCCGTTTCCATATTCTAATGAAGACGAAGGCTGCAAGGCACGGATACGAATTTTGTACTTCACTTGACTTGGTGTTTCATTGGAAGAAGATGGTTCTGTTCCATTTGATGATACTAGAATAAAAGATGGTGATGATGTGTAACCATTGTAAGCATAACCAATATGATTGCAACACTTTCTACACCGAAGCTTAGTTTTTCGACGAAACAAACCCCACA